>NC_048299.1:12235977-12563116 GCF_013100865.1 Trachemys scripta elegans | reverse complement strand
AAGGGCACTTTCATGGAACTTTGTGACTTGCTTTCCCCTGCCCTGAAACGCCAGGATACCAAGATGAGAGCAGCCCTCACAGTTGAGAAGCGAGTGGCAATAGCCCTGTGGAAGCTTGCAACGCCAGACAGCTACCGGTCAGTCGGGAATCAATTTGGAGTGGGCAAATCTACTGTGGGGGCTGCTGTGATCCAATTTGCCAGGGCAATGAAAGACCTGGTGATAGCAAGGGTAGTGACTCTGGGCAACGTGCAGTCAATAGTGGATGGTTTTGCTGAAATGGGATTCCCAAACTGTGGCGGGGCCATAGACGGAACCCATATCCCTATCTTGTCACCGGAGCACCAAGCCACCGACTACATAAACCGCAAGGGGTACTTTTCAATGCTGCTGCAAGCCCTGGTGGATCACAAGGGACGTTTCACCAACATCAACGTGGGATGGCCGGGAAAGGTACATGATGCTCGCGTCTTCAGGAACTCTGCTCTGTTTCGAAAGCTGGAGGAAGGGACTTTCTTCCCGGACCAGAAAGTGACCATTGGGGATGTTGAAATGCCTATCGTGATCCTTGGGGACCCAGCCTACCCCTTAATGCCATGGCTCATGAAGCCATACACAGGCAGCCTGGACAGGAGTCAGGACCTGTTCAACTACAGGCTGAGCAAGTGCCGAATGGTGGTGGAATGTGCATTTGGACGTTTAAAAGCGCGCTGGCGCAGCTTACTGACTCGCTCAGACCTCAGCGAAAAGAATATCCCCATTGTTATTGCTGCTTGCTGTGCGCTCCACAATATCTGTGAGAGTAAGGGGGAGACATTTATGGCGGGGTGGGAGGTTGAGGCAACTCGCCTGGCCGCTGATTACGCGCAGCCAGACACCAGGGCGGTTAGAGGAGCACAGCAGGGCGCGGTGCGCATCAGAGAAGCTTTGAAAACGAGTTTTGTGACTGGCCAGGCTACTGTGTGAAACTTCTGTTTGTTTCTCCTTGATGAACCCTCCAACCCCCCCCCCGACCCGGTTCACTCTACTTCCCTGTAAACCAACCACCCCACCCCACCCTCCCCTCCCCTCCCGCTTGCAGAGGCAATAAAGTCATTGTTTTTTCACATTCATGCATTCTTTATTAGTTCCTTACAGAGGTAGGGGGATAATTGCCAAGGTAGCAGGGATGGGTGGGGGAGGAGGGATGGAAAAGGACACACTGCATTTTAAAACTTTAACTCTTATTGAAGCCCAGCCTTCTGATGCTTGGGCGATCATCTGGGGTGGAGTGACTGGGTGGACGGAGGCCCCCCCACCGTGTTCTTGGGCGTCTGGGTGACGAGGCTATGGAACTTGGGGAGGAGGGCTGTTGGTTACACAGGGGCTGTAGCGGCGGTCTCTGCTCCTGCTGCCTTTCCTGCAACTCAACCATACGCTCGAGCATATCACTTTGATGCTCCAGCAGACGGACCATTGCCTCTTGCCGTCTGTCTGCAAGCTGACGCCACCTATCGTCTTCAGCCCGCCACCTCTCCTCTCGTTCATGTTGGGCTTTTCTCATCTCCGACATTGACTGCCTCCACGCATTCTGCTGTGCTCTATCAGCGTGGGAGGACATCTGCAGCTCCGTGAACATCTCGTCCCTCGTCTTACGTTTTCTCTTTCTAATGTTCACGAGCCTCTGCGAAGGAGAAACATTTGCAGCTGGTGGAGGAGAAGGGAGAGGTGGTTAAAAAAGACACATTTTAGGGAACAATGGGTACACTCTTTCATTACAAGGTCGCATATTTCGGCTTGCAGGCAGCCATCGTAGGCCACAGTGTTTTGGCTTATTTAACCTTCTTAACATGCGGGAAAGGTTGCAAACAGCAGCGCATTTCCCATCTCAAGGATGAATTGGGTTGTCCATTTAAAATGGGGTTTCAATGTAAAAGGAGGGGGCTGCGGTTTCCCGGTTAACATGCGGCACAAACACAAGTAAACCACCCCCCCCACACACACACACGATTCTCTGGGATGATCACTTCACCCCTCCCCCCCACCGCGTGGTTAACAGCGGGGAACATTTCTGGTCCGAATAGCAGGAACGGGCGCCTCTGAATGTCCCCCTTAATAAAATCACCCCATTTCAACCAGGAGAGCTTTCTGGAGATGTCCCTGGAGGATTTCCGCTCCATCCCCATACACGTTAACAGACTTGCTTGCTTTTTTTTTGTAATGTTTACAAATATTTACAAAGTTACACTCACCAGAGGTCTCCTGTGTGCCCTGAGGGTCTTGGGTGAGTTCAGGGGTTACTGGTTCCAGGTCCAGTGTCACAAACATATCCTGGCTGTTGGGGAAACCGGTTTCTCCGCTTCCTTGCTGCTGTGAGCTACCTACAGTACCTCCATCGTCATCTTCCTCGTTCCCCGAACCGTCTTCCCTGTGTGTTTCTCCAGTGAGAGAGTCATAGCACACGGTTGGGGTAGTGGTGGCTGCACCCCCTAGGATCGCATGCAGCTCCGCGTAGTAGCGGCAAGTTTGCGGCTCTGCCCCGGACCTTCCGTTTGCTTCTCTGGCTTTGTGGTAGGCTTGCCGTAGCTCCTTAATTTTCACGCGGCACTGCTGTGTGTCCCTGTTATGGCCTCGGTCCTTCATGGCCTTGGAGATCTTTTCTAATACTTTTCCATTTCTTTTACTGCTACGGAGTTCAGCTATCACTGCTTCATCTCCCCATATGGCGAGCAGATCTCGTACCTCCCGTTCGGTCCATGCTGGAGCTCTTTTGCGATCCTGGGAGGACTCCATGACGGTTACCTGTGCTGATGAGCTCTGCGTGGTCACCTGTGCTCTCCATGCTGGGCAAACAGGAAATGAAATTCAAACCTTCGCGGGTCTTTTCCTGTCTACCTGGTCAGTGCATCTGAGTTGAGAGCGCTGTCCAGAGCGGTCACAATGAAGCACTGTGGGATAGCTCCCGGAGGCCAATAACATCGAATTCCGTCCACACTACCCCAATTCCGACCCGCAAAGGCCGGTTTTATCGCTAATACCCTCGTCGGAGGTGGTGTAAAGAAACCGGTTTAAAGGGCCCTTTAAGTCGAAAGAAAGGGCCTCGTTGTGTGGACGTGTCCAGGCTTAATTCGGTTTAACGCTGCTAAAGTCGACCTAAACCCGTAGTGTAGACCAGGCCTGAGAGCATTGTAGAGGCAGTACAAGCAACCTGAGGTGCGGGAGGGAGAAGGTCATTCTTCCCTTGAGCAAGACACTTCCCCCACAACCAACAGACCTGGCTGACCCAGCATCTGCAGAGGCCAGTTACAAAAAGATTTGGGTCCAGCCCAGGCAGCCAGCACTTTGCTTGCTAAGAGAGAATAAGGGGTGGGGGGTGGGGGGAATGGCTATGGGTTGATGGGATCCTCCAGATTCCTCTTCCAAATATTCCCCTAGGAAATCAATTCATGCAGCTCAAGCCTGTGCCTGAGAACAGGGCTCTTACGGCCCAGGGGATGAAGCATTCCCCAGACAGACACTTACTCAACAGTCCACTTTAATTACATGTTATTGATTTAACATGCTTTAAATAAACCAGAATGACCCAGCTCCCCGCTGCCTGGCACTTTGTGCAGCTATTCACACCGTGACTGCAGCATGGATGTCAAACCTACCAGATGAGAATGGCAGCATTTTACACCTTCTTTGCAGAGGTGAGCAGCAGAGGAGAATTGGGCCACAACTTTTTAGCATCTTCTACCCCTCTCCCAGCTCTACTCCAAGCATGTTCACGTTGGTGTTCCTACCAGAAGAGATGAAGCTGGAGATTTCCCTGATGCTTTCATGCCTTGACTCCTGGGCTGGTCTGCACAAATAAATCTAATCAATCACACACACATACAGAGCAGATAATGAACAAGTAACTGGTGTAGGACACAGAGTCCTTCCCTCTGCAGATACACAGTCCTTTTCTTATGTGGGTGTCAAATGCTAAGGTCTTTAACTGAGCAAAATTTATATGTAAGTGAATTGCTTGATTAAGGGCTGCAGAACTTGGTCCATTGATCTGAAGAGGATACTTCACTTGATATAAGGCAAAAGGGCCAAAGAAGATCTACACGCCGATTTTAAATTTTATAAATTAATTCACAGTGTCAAACGTCAGCTGATTAAAATAAACACAGGGTCCCTATCTTCAGCCTGCAAAGAAGAGTGACTTGTAAAGTAAGAGGTTGAGGCATTCCAAAAGATGGACTGTCCTTTAAATTCACGGCACAGTGAAATTTGTGACTAATGACTGACTCAAATTGCATAAAGCCTTGAACTAGTAGAGGTCACCTTAATTTCCTCCACCTAAACTAGGGTGTCTGTGATAAGCAGCATGGGTATTGGAAGAAGGAGAGTGAGCCAAAATGTAACATTCCTCATCTGAATGCGTTCTGCATGGGAGGGGGACCTCAGAAACGAATATGCCCATAGTACCTTTTCCAGAGTGACTCCTGCTCAGACAAGCATAACATTTGCAATTTCCTTTTAACATTTTTCATTTGGGTCAGTCTTAACGAGAATAACTGCTAACCTATTCAGAACACAAGGCTGAGTCTAAATCAGATTTTGGATAGTCCGATGCTAGATGTATTTCAGACTCATTTATAATCAACACTATACCGTTTTAGAGGACATGAGTAGGGCCCTACCACATTCGTGGTCCATTTTGGTCAATTTCACGGTCATATGATTTTAAAAATAGTAAATTTCATGATTTCAGACATTTAAATCTGAAATTTCACAGTGTTGTCATTGTAGGGGTCCTGACCCAAGAAGGAGTTGTGGGGTGGCCACAAGGTTATTGTAGGGAGGGTTGCAGAACTGCTACTCTTACTTCTGCGCTACTGCTGCCAGCGGCGCTACCTTCAGAGCTAGGCAGCTGGAGAGTGGCGGCTGCAGGCCGGGAGCCCAGCTCTGAAGACTGCACCGCCACCAGCAGCAGCGCAGAAGTAAGGATGGCAGCCGCCACTCTCCAGCCACCCACCTCTGAAGGCAGCAGTGCAGAAGTAAGGGTGGCAATACCATACTGTGCCACCCTTACTTCTGCACTGCTGCTGGCAGGGCGCTGCCTTCAGAGCTGGGCACCTGGCCAACAGCCGCCACTCTCCAGCCGCCCAGCTCTGAAGGCAACGCAGAAGTAAGGGTGGTAATACTGCAACCCCCCTGCCCCTAAAATAACCTTGCGACCCCCGTGCAACTCCCTTTTCGGTCAGGACCACCAGTTTGAGAAACTCTAGTCTCCTCCGTGAAATCGGTATAGTACAGGGTAAAAGCACACAAAAGAACAGATTTCACGGGGGGGGAGGGGGAGACCAGATTTCATGGTCCATGTCGTGTTTTTCATGGCCATGAATTTGGTAGAGTCCTAGACAGGAGCAATAGAGGAGATCATTACATGCAATGTCTTAACTTTATTGCACAGCATAGGACCAAAGACCTCACAGCCTGAGATATAGTTCTTTAGAGGATCATGATGTTACAAAAATCATTTTAAAAATTTGATATTAAAATAGTATATTGATGGGAATTGGATTTTCCAGTGGAAAACTCCATGTGTGTTAAGAGTCCTAAGGGCACTGGGTGGTAGTTACCAGAATTCATCATTTTACTTCCAGGCAAGTCAGATCATTCCACCCCCCTACATTCCAAGGAGTCTGTCTCAGCCAAAAGTGCCATTTCCCTGCTGTGAGAATGGAATGTTCCCATCTCTCAGACACTGGTAGGTAATGGAATTCAGTCATTAATTCCTCAATCAATGCTTTGGGAGGTCTGACCAGGGTACTTGTTTGAATAAGTCCCATGAATGTTAATCAGAGGTATACGTAAATTGGGATCTTAACATATTATGGATGTAAATCCCCATTAAATCCCCATCTAGCTCACTATTGACACTGTGTAAACACTATATTAATACATCGCCAACAATACATAATACCCTCCAAGATCAACTAAGACAGTAGTTCTCAAAGCCGGTCTGCCGCTTGTTCAGGGAAAGCCCCTGGCAGGCTGGGCCGGTTTGTTTACCTGCCGCATCCGCAGGTTCGGCCGATCACGGCTCCCACTGGCGAACCGCGGCCAGTCGGAGCCGCGATCGGCCGAACCTGCGGACGCGGCAGATAAACAAACCGGCCTGGCCTGCCCTGAACGAGCGGCAGACCGGCTTTGAGAACCACTGAACTAAGATACTCTGATATTTTGGCCTTGTCTTCAGTGGGAACAAAGGACGTGTTCTTAAATTGAGTTAGTCAATCTTTAACTCGACCTGCTAACTTGTATAAAAACTACAAACTGCCTTGTCTTTGCTACTATTTTACCTCCGGTTAGCTAAGGCCATGTCTACACTACCACTTACGCCAGCAAAACTTTTGTCACAGACGGGTGTGAAAAAACCACCCCCCCCCGAGTGACATAAGTTTTGCTGGCATAAGCGCTCATGTGCACAGCGTTCTGTCGGCGGGACACACGCTCCCACTGACATAGCTACCTCTGCTTGTTGAACTGGTTTTATTATCTCAGTGGGAGAGCTCTCTCCCGTCGGCAAAATGCGGCTACATGAGCACTCTTTGAGCGGCACAGCTGTATCAGTACAGCTGTGCTGCTGTAAGTGTGTAAGTGTAGAGATGGCCTAACTCAAGAACACATCATTTCTCATAGAGACGACAAGGCCTCAAACTCTGAGGCTGGTAGCAGGGGGTTTCATCGAGGGCTCTCAGCTCTGGAACCATATTCTGTTAACTTCACAGCATGATACAAGGCCTGTTGAAAGCCAAGACCTGTTGAACAGGGCTTTTCGCAGTTGCTGGCATTTAACTGGTTTGGTTTGTTTGCTGCCCAATTTGCTCCTTTAAGTATTAATGCAGGATGTTAAAGTCATAAATGCAACCAGAGGCTGTGCAATGAGAATGTATTTTTTCCAACACAGAATTATGCAAATATATACAATTATCTTCACAATGATGAGAGAATAGATATTTTTACACTCCCCTGGACCCTGATATATTCTAATATAATAGTGGTGTATGGTCTGATATTGGCCTGTTACCAAATTAACTCATTTAGTTATCCTAGATGTTTCTAAAGGCACCTGTCACTATAATATTTAAGTGCATGGTCTTGTTTAAGCTAGAGCTGGAAATTCCATTTCATGAAGGATTTTAAGATTTTGAAATCTGGTTAATTCCGATTTGGAACAAAACCCCCACATTTAGAAATTCCTCATGAAAATACCATTCTGCATCAGGGCAAGGCAGCCTGCTAGGTGGATTCCTGGATCCCCATCAAAACTGTTTTAGTTTCTGATATTTTGATGAAAATTTGGTATTTGCTGCAGAACATTTTGACTCCCCCCACTCATTTTTGTAAAAAACGTCTGACCAACTCTATTGTAACTCAGTCCTATACCCGCCTCCCCCAAAAAGGAAGAAAATGAACCTTGTAGAAATGGTTGGATAACTACAGGGAAAAAATTAACCTTCGGCATGACCACCTCAATGAACACTAGTATTCCATGCTGGCATGCCAGCTCTCTGCCCATTGCCATCCTGTCCTTCCCCTCTCAACAAGGGTGGAAGGGAATACAGGAGACCAAGAACACCATTAAGCTTCTAGGGATCCATTATGTGAGCAATGAGTAGTCATGCTATTATATTACTGCACTGTGTAATCACAAAGTTTAGTTTAGCTGATAAGACACATTAGCACTGAACTCCTCCTGATTAGCAAAAGCATAAATGCTAGAGCTGAGCAACATTTTTTCAAGCAAAACTTTTTTTTTTTTTGGTCAAAACATGGCTTTTCCTCCCTTCCCCCAAAACAAACAAAAATCACTCACAAAATATTTCTTTCCTAAAATTCAGTTATCCCCAAATAAAAAAAAAAATCCGTTTTCATTTTCCCTCCCCATACTGTTTATTCAGTGAAAAGAGAGAGAAAAGGGCACGTGCGGGAAAAAAATGAAAAATTTCAAACAAACAAAAAATTGTTCCTGTTTGAAACGTGAGGAATGAAAAGGGTTTTGAAAATGTGTGTGAAAAATCTTTACTTTTTTATAAATCAGCTCTCCATAATAGCTCGTAACTAGAAATTGCCATTACAATACAGTCTGCTCGCCCAGTTAGAACAGGCCACATCATTTATGGCATGATAGTATGAGTGTAGTTATTCTGGCCAGCCCACATCAGGATGAGTCCTAGATAGGTAAGCACAGGGTTCTTCTAGCATGTTCCCCCAAGCTGTCCCCCTCCCCGCCCCTCTCACAAGGTCTCAGAGCTCGAGCTCCAGCCAAGACCAAACTGTGATGGGTTGGATCACAGAAACCCCCTTGGGAACTGCCAAGTGATGTGCCAAGACTACTTCTGCCCCTGCTTTCCCTGCCAGCTCCGGACTCCAGCACCCTGTCTTGTTGAGCCAGACACACCTGTCTGCTCCAACACAGACCCAGGGTCTGAATTACTCGCCCCAAAGTTGCAGACTTAACTGAAAACAACTTACAGAAGTGTTCTTGCCTTTAACACTCAGATGCCCAACTCCCAATGGGGTCTAAACCCAAATAAATCCGTTTTACCCCGTATAAAGCCAACAGTCGATCTGGTGCCAAGCCACAGACCTGCTGCGTTTACAAAGAGCTGCATGCAATACTTGGCAGAGACCCCACCACCACCCTCAAGAGCACTGTGGGTACTTCCGAGGAGCCTGAGTCACAGGCCCCTGCCATAAACAGTGAGGAGGAGGAGTTGGATGAGGAAGAGAAAGATTAGTATGGGGGACAGGCAACCAGGGTGTCCAGTTGAGCTGCGAGTTGAGGCCTGTTTTAGACTCCACCGCAGTCTAGCCAGGCCCAGCAATCAAGAACAGGTGAGCCTGAGGTAGGCAAAGGAACCTTGGGAAAGTATGTAAATAAATTTCCCATTACAGGTATGACTCCCCCAACTTAACAGGACACAGCTATTGACTTTTCATTAACTTACTCATACTAGAACAGGTGGCGGTACAACCAAAAGAGGTAGAGTTCCTATCTGCTTTCCATTCATCTCTAGAGTTAGGCGGGGATGGGGACCGTGCAGAGCAGATTGTCTATGTACATAAGGATGTCCCTTGAATCCTCCTGAGCGATTTCAATGAAACGTCCATGGAGGTACACTGCAATCCTCTCCCAAAGATTTCTAGGAATGGCAGCCTTATTTCTTCCTCTGCAGTAGGACACTTTCCCATGCCAGTCAGCAATAACTTTGGCAGGTGCCATTGCAGTAAACAGGCTAGTGGCATATGGGCCTGGGCGACTTCAGGACGCCAGCATCAGCTGTGCTCTCTCTGCCTCTCTCAGGAGAGAGAGAGCAGATAAAATCACCACTCCCTGTGGAAAATAGTGCCAGCATTCAGAGCAAGTGCCCTATACTCATAGTTTCATGCAACCAAGTAATACCCTAATTGTTTCCCTTACCACTGGCAGGCCATACTCCCCATGGCTTGAGTTGAGAGTGGCATGGGGCACAAGCAGGCCAAAGCAGAAGTGTTAATAAACACGTCTTCCTTAATACTTCAGGGGCGCAAGGGAAGGTGCGTGTTCTGAATCTGAAGTTTTGCTTTCCATTTCTACTATACTGACAATGGTATCTCAGTGTGTTTTAGCCACGGCTGCAGCTGTTGCGGCCTGAGGGCCACCGCCTCCACGCCAGAGGAACGACTGACCCAGATAAGGAGGTGAGAAAAAGAGGATGAGGGAGGACATGTTCTGTAAGAACCTGCAAGCCAACGCTGGAACGGACTGTGAGCTGAGGGCCTGTAGGGTGAATATGGCAGACTGAATGGAGAAAGAAAAAGCAGACAGGTGAAAGGCCCAGGAGTTCCAGCAGGAAAAAGAGAGGGAGATGCACTATGACATAATGGGGTTTCTCCGGCAGCAAACGTAGATGCTGCAGACTCTGGTGGACCTACAGGTTGAACAATCCTGGGCTCAATTCCCATTCTCCCTGTGGAGAATGACACTATAGCGCCTCTCTATCCCCCGCTCCCCCTCCAGCATTCCACATGTCCTCAGGGCTCGCATGCCTACCCCTACCACTCCACACCGGGGAAAGCCTGGACAACCAGAGCTTCCCATACACTGACCTGTCAGAGCCCTGGTTTATGTCTATGTAGCTACAATGGGCATCAATGTTCCTTCCTCTTGTTTATTTATTAATGTATCCTACATTACACTTGTTACATTTATTATTTATTTATTTATCCTACATTTTTTTAAGTTACAATGTATTTACTTTTAACTTCTTCAGATCGTTTTGGTTTTTTTAGCTGTTTTTGTAAGTAATGAAAGTCTTTTGTTGTGAAAGTGATTCATCTCGATCAGTTTACAAACCATGGTGGATAATGCCTGCTGGCAGCGAAAGCAGTGCTCTTGTACACTCACAACCGATAGGATCAGTGCCAAACAAGGCAGTCATCAAAAATGTAGAACAAGCAATACAACATTAACAGGTGCACCGTCAGTGATATATGCACAGATGCGCAGCAAGCACCACACAATTCCTAACAGCGCCAGGTTGAGTGCAGTACAACACAGCACATTACTGTGGCTTTCTGTTAAAGTGCTCTTTCAAAGCCTCCTGAAGCCGTGTAGCTCCTTGCTTAGCTCACCAGATAGACCTTGTGTCTGGCTGTTCAAACTCAGGAGACAGCCACTCCACCTCCACCCCTGCAACAAGTTTTCCCTTTTGCTTCACTAATATTATGCGGGAGACACCAGGCAGCTATAACCATTGGGATATTTTTTGCACTGAGATCCAATCTGGTGAGTTAACACCGCCAGCGCCCTCCAATCTACCAGAAGCACATCCAGCTGTCATTCTGCACCTGCTGAGCTGGTAGCTGAAGCTTTTCTTGGTGCTGTCGATGTGGCCGGTGTACGGCTTCCAGAACCAGGTAGCAAGGGATAAGCTGGATCCCCAAGGATCATTATTGGCATTTAAACATTGCCAGTTGTAATCGACTGGCTGGGAAAGAAGGTTCCTGCTTGTAGCTTTCTGAATAGTCCTGTGGACTTAAAGATGAGAATGTCATGCACCTTCCCTAATCAGCCAACACGGATGACAGTGAAGTTTCCCCAGTGATCCACCTGTGCTTGCATAACCATGGACAAGTAACCCTTTCTGCTGATGTACTCTGTGGCAAGGGGCTCTGTAGCCAAAATAGGGATGTGTGACACATCTATTGCTCAACCACAGTTTGGGAACCGCATCGCTGCAAATCCATCCACTATGTCCTGCACGGTGCTGAGAGTCACAGTCCTGTGTCGCAGGAGACAGGGAACGGCCCTGCACACTTGCATGACAGTGGCCAGCACAATGAATTTTCCACCTCCAAAATGACTTCTCACTGACTGGTAGCAATCCGGCGTTGCAAGTTTCCTCAGGTTTTCTCCAGTCACTTCTCCACTGTCAGTGTAGCTCTCAGTTTGGTATCCTGGCATTGGATGGGTAGGGCGAACTCAGCACACAGAGCCGGGAATGTGGCCTTGTGCATCTGAAAGTTCTGCAGCCACTGCTCATCATCCCAAACCTGTATTACAATACGATCCCACCAGTCAGTGCTCATTTCTCAGGCCCAGAAGTGGCACTCCACCATCTGCAGGTGCTCAAACAACCTTGAATTGGTTTTCGCTATGTCCCACAACAATCTGTCCTCCAAGAATTGGTTCTTCTTGCAGCTCTGCAAATACCAGAGGATAGCATGTCCTATGCTTCCAAAGCTCATGACAATAGCGCAGAGCTGCACAGGCTGCGTGCTTCTGTCTGAGATGGCAGACAGTGACAAGTCCTGTAGTGATTCATGGGAAATTGAAAATAGGCCCCAAAATTAGGGATAGAGATGATATAAGAAGATGGAGAGCATTGCATTATGGGAAGTTGCCCCTTTGCTCCCAGTCACCTCTGCATGAGTCATTTCTGTCCCACCATGCATTGCCAAAACTACACAAATATTTACCTATGGTGCACTGCACTGTGCATTGACACAACCACTCCTGGTAGTACGCACAGCGTCGATGCGAGGAGCCAAGTATGCATGCACACAAGCGATAGACTAACTGTGGCGGCTGTATGCTGACGTAACTTGTGTCAGCAAAACTTTGTAGTGTAGACATGGCCTTAGAAAGTAAGGTCTTCAGGGCAGGGACTCATACTATACGTCCGTACAGCACCTAGAACAAGGGAGGCCACCATTTTGGTTGGGGCTGTCGGTTCTACCGTGGTACAAATAATACCTAAGGGTAGGGTGACCAGATCACTGATGGGAAATATCGGGACGCGGGGGAGGGGGGGGAAGAAGGGGGAATATCGGGACGCGGGGGGGGGGGGGGGGAAAAAAAAAAAAAAAGCTGTTTTGCAGGTGCCGGCCATGCCGTGGCTGCTGTCCCTCCCCCGCCCAGGGCACAATGCGGCACGTCCCGCCGTCCCACGGGGAAGGAGCCGCTGGAGCGAGAGGCGCAGGGCTCCGGACCCCGGCAGCGGCGGGGCAGAGCGGCTCAGGGTCACGCACATTGGTCGGGATGCGGGACAAACAAGCAAATATCGGGACAGTCCCGATAAAATCGGGACGTCTGGTCACCCTACCTAAGGGTTGGAGGCCTAGGTAAATTAACCAACCAACACTGCTCAAATTTTAAACACATGCCCGTGGTGAACTGCTGGTGCACACAAGCTGCAAGATTTATTTCCCCAACATCATTTACTGAATCATTTGAAATATGAACAAATTTTGGGAAGTGTCGAGATGGTTTGTGAATTAAAAAAAATAAAATAAAAGATAAAATTGATCATATTAGTTGTGCAGCTCTACAAATTAATCAGTGTACAAAAGTGAAGAGGATTTTCCTGCTCAGTATATGTTTGTTACAAGGTTCTTGCTGGTCATGCAAAAAAATCTGGCACATGGGTCATTTGTTCATTATGTTCTTTGTGAATCAGAAATAGAATGAGCAGGGTCTTTGTAGGGAAATGCGGTTTTCATTCACACATGCGTATTGCCCTTTTTGTTAGTGAGACCAATATTTGTTCAGGAGAGAATTCTTCCTTTGCGTAATGAATATGTTTTTGCTATTTGTTATTTACAGCACCAAAGTTTCGGAATGTGGAAGAAAAAAACCCAACAACCCTGGCAGCACAAATTGCTACGTTGCTTTGCAGCCCTCAAAAGAAATAGCACAGCATAGAGTGTACATTCCATTCACAAGCGAAATGGATCATCAGGCAGGAATGACTTCAAAGGAATGTATGCATCATGCCTCTGACATTTCGTTGCAATTCAAACAGGGAGGGAGGGAAAGCTCAGAATTATGGATAAGCGGTTCGCCTGGATCGTACATTTGTTCTTAACTATCAGATATGGAGGAAGATTTCCACTTGGCATCAGTGTCGGAATCTCAGCTAGTCCCTTTCCAAGCCACACATCTGAGAAGCCTCAGAGAGCTTACATTAGGGAGAAACAGAAGGCAAAGGAAATTGTAATGTTCAGTGAGATGTTACAGTGCAGGTTAGAGGCTGGGGGTGGACTAAGAAACGTGAAATGTTATCGCTAAAATCTGGCTCCTTCCAAAAACGCACAACATTGTGGAAGCCTTGAGTTTTGTCTGCTAGTTTCAGACATTCCAGCATATGCTTCTGATTTTGTTTTTAATACCTACAGTCCATCCGGAGACAATTCATGGCAACTGTGGCCATTGTAACACTATATAAAACACAGGGTTTGATGACAAGTGATATGAAGTGTGATTGGAAAAAAATAATGCCTCCTGGTAATAATAATATTTCCTGCTCAGATTGGTCTCACAATAATAAGCCTGCTCCTGTGGTGTTCGCAGAGTCATAGACAGGACGGTGGTATTACATTACAGCTGCGGCCTGGTTAGATATTCACGGGAATGAAGAGTAGATGCAGACACACCGGAAAGGTCTGAATGATAATTCATTGCTCGACACTGAGTACAGCCTCTTCCACTGAGACCGGACTGAGTCAGGAAACACCCCAGCTCAATTAAAAAAAAAAAAAGTAATCTTTCCAGGATGCTAGGTGGCAGAAGTGGTGCTGCCCCACCCTGACCCACCCCACGCTGGCTTGGTTTTATGAGCTTGGCAGCCTGATTCCAGGAGGTCAGAAATAGATTGGAGCAGGAAGTGCCTCAGAGAGCTTTCCATTGAAAAGGGCGGGTGGAAGAAGAATGAGGGTGGGAGGAGGAGCAGCCGCAGCTCACACTTACTGAAGTGGGGAAAAACCCTGCCCTGATGGAGTGGGTTGCAGATAGGTCACTTCATCCTGTTCCAAGAGGAAACACATTTGAATTCTTTGTTATAACTCAGTTAGCTATTCTGTTCACTGGCTCAGTGAGTTTATTCTTAAGTAGGAGCAGAGGCTTGGCTGGCTTGAGAAGCCTCCTTCAATACAAGAGTGTTTATCTGGGGCTTCCCCATCTTATCCTTCTAACTCCACAGCACCTAATTATGGCAGTGCCATCAGAATTACGCAGGGTGTGTCATGTCTATTAGCAAGCTGGATTTTGGGGGTTTAAAAACGTCACAATTTCAAAATAATTCCAGGCTTTTTCTGAGGGGAGTTGGAAGGGAGGAGAGAAAAATGGAGAATCAGCTTCCGAGTCCAGCAATGGTTTCATTTACATTCACAAAAACAAAGCCTCAGAGGTGATGCGTTCCATTGGATAGAGGACACGGGCCTGGTAATCAGGAGAGGTGGTCTAGTCCCAGCTTGGTACCACTGACTCTCATGATTAAAGGCCTTATTCAGACCTGGTAGGCAGATGTAACTACATCGAGTCCCCATGTCTGAATCTGGCCCTATCTATTGTGCTTTATTTTACTTGTACAGCATTAAGGTTGGCTGTAAGGCTGCAGGATAGCCATCTCCGCAAGACCCTCATAAAAAGCCAGCCATGTTTCTCCGGCGGCTACCCCACTGAGCCAGAGTGCTAAATTGAATAGTTGAAGCTAATTTTCTCAGGCTAAGTTTGAGCCCTGAAAGAGATGGTTGGTAAAAGACGGAACTGAGTCCCTCAGATGCCATGTTCAGGATTGTTTGCTATGTATTAATATCAGTGGAAACATCAAAGCAGCCAGGGGAGACAAGGAACAGCAACATCCCAAAGAAATGTCTTTGCAGGCTGAGCAATGTCACCCAGAGGCTGCAATAAGACTGGTGTCCGCCCTCCATTGACATTCCGTACAAGAGGAAGTTACACAACTGTGAAGAGTTTACAAACATGAGTAAAGCCACGTGGAATCTGGGTGTCCTACAATATGACTAAAGTCATGCCTTTCGGATGAAACCAACTAAGGTCCTTGTCATGGTCATGACACAGCCTAGGGATTTTTTATTTTTTTTATATTTTTGCCAAATTCTGGTGGCCTAGTCTGAATTAGGATTTGTGTTCTGCCTAATTTACAGCCCTACTGCAGTTTCAGATCAAGTGAGTTATTCTTCACTATCCGCCTTGTGCTACTATCCGCTCCTCCTCCTGCCAAATTGGTGCAGAGGTGATGCTGCAGAATGGTTGCCCATTCCCACTTCAGAAACACCTGTATTTCAATGGTCACTGTATGGTGTATATAGCGGTGTAACCTACAGGACAGGACATTCTATTTTCTGTGTATTGCACCTTTAAATGTGGCCTCCCCCGTTTACTGCAGGGGTGGCTCTGAGGCATCTGCCATTTTGTATTCCAGTTCAGATGCAGAACGTTACGGAGTGTATGGCTGTGTTCTCTTTATCACGGAGACTCTACATGTGTTCGGTGCTGTTTTTCTGTAATAATCTAGTCTGAAAATACACGGTTTGCTCTTTGTTCCTGGGAAAGTAACAGCGTGAACAATGCCTCTTACCAGTGCAGAGCTAGAGTCTCAGTTGGTGTGTAGTGGTGCAGGTCCATCAACTCCAATGGAGTGATGCAGATTTATACCAGCTGAGGATCTGGCCCGAAGTCCTATCTTGAGATTCTTCAGGCGAAAACATGAACTATAAGTGTAAGTTACTGAACAGAGAGAGTCAAGAGGTTCCTGTTTCACTCCGGACTTCCCCTTTGCCCTTGTTGAACCACTGCTACTGTCAGGGAAAATCCAGTACTGGCAGAGGAATGGACTAGGTGGATGACCAGTAGTAAATCTCCTCTGTAGCTAGATATTATTTGACACGTAACTTCACTAGTTCTTTCACATCACTTCATGCTCCTCTCAATCAATGTAATACTAACCCCTCCCCTTTCTGAAAATCTAGTTGTTCCGCGATGCATGCCAAGGAATGGCCACTCTGTATTTACCGTGCCCTAAGGTTAAGTCCTCTGGGGTAGAAACCTGGTTACTCACTTAAGGACCTGATCCAAAGCCCATTGAAGCGGATGGAAAGACTACGCCTGGATTTCAACAGGCTTTGGAATTGGCCCTTAGTCACAGCACACTCATTCTATAATACCGGGTACATTTATGTTGATAGATAAACAATAAGAGTAATCAAGAGGGAGCCTTGAGAAGAGCTGCCTCTGGAGCTGTGGCAGCGTGCCCGAGCAGTGCAGTGCAGCAGGCAGAAAAGAACGGGGAGACAGACTTGCTTGCCACTGGTGGAAACATGCAGCAGCAGAGAACAGAAATTCCAGGAGCTCCTGGATGCAGAGGTCCAAGTATCTGATCTCCTGTGCTCTCCATCTTGTTTAATCACACAACATGCGACTCAATAAAGCAGAGCGTCCCTGCTGCAGACAAAACTCCTTATCCCACAAGTGTTTCATGTGGTCCACACCCAGATAGCCTCACGGGTCTTTTTCTTCTAATTGCCCACAGTTGGGTGCAGCGCCACCGGTGATAGCAACTATGGGAGCACTAGTGCAGGCAAGGCACCAGCATTGTCACCGCTGGATCATCTGGCCATGATCAGAACAGATCTAGATGACCCGGTGGTAAAAATGCCAGTGCCTTGTCTACCCTAGAGCTCCCACCGTTCTACTGCTAGTGACATTGCCCAGGTGAGAAGTGTTAAGAAACAGCTCAGAGGAGACAAGACCGCAGGGACCAGGCTGCTGTTACATCCACTCAGAATGATTTCAGGGAGACCATTATGCAATCCAGTGCTGCAAATGAGGAGAACAGAGATACCTCCAGCCACGCCATGTGCAACTCCTGCGCTGAGGACAAGCTGGCAGATGACACTTCTGAGGATATGTTTACACTGCAGCTGGGAGCGAGCATGGCAGCCTGGGTAGGCAGGCTTGTGCTAGCGCCGCTCGAGCTAGAGCGCTAAAGACAATAGCAGCGTGGATGTTGCAGCATGTACGGCGGCTCAGGCTAGCTACCTGAACTTGGGCCCAGGCAGGCTTGGACTTGGATGGCTAGCCCCAGTTGCCACCCATGCTGCTATTTTTAGAGTGCTAGCTGGAGCAAAGCCGTAGACCCAGGCTGGAAGGCCACAGTGTGTTTAAGCCACAGCCACGGAGGGCTAAAACAACCCAATTGCGGGTATTAGTGAGTCTGTAGCTAACACAAAATCACAGAAACGAACATACTTTTGGTAACTTGTGTGATTTCCTTGTCTATCTAGCTCACCTTCCTCTCGTGACCTCTGTTGTGAGGAAAAATGAGTCAATTAGAGCCACGTCAGGGAAAATCTTACACGGCAGCTAGTGAACAAATGTTTTCATGGCCTTGTAAGCAAGCAAAATGTGTTGCTCCTCAGGGCCAGATTATAATCTTAATTATATTGGCAGAAACCCGGAGGAATTCCACTTAAATTACTTTGTATTTACACCAGTGTAAATTAGATCATAATCTCGCACCTTGTCGTTTTACGTTTGTAAGACACTGGGCACACCTATGGCATTAAATCATGTTCTCTAGTTTTGTCTCACATTTTCTGTGAACAAAGTCAGGTGTCACCAAGTGGAAAACTTGGTCTCTCACCACTGCAAGCAATTCGCTCTGAAAGTTGGGGATTTCAGCTCACAATGCATGATTTTGCTCAGTGACAAAAATCTGACTACTCTTATCACAAAAATCAGAGTTTATACTGGCGTAATCTAGCCATGTATCAAATTGGCCAATAGACAAATAGTTTTGATTTTTCACAATACCCAGATTGGTACCAAGCGAGTGATGCGAGGGAGTTTGATCCCCAGTTGACTGGTGGGAGTTGGATGTCAATCAAGGAGCATTGACCTGGGGCTGCAAAACCAACTCAAAACTAGCAAGCAGGGACTGGCTGCTCAGCCCAGCCGGTAACCTGGTCACTGGGAGCATTCAGCCTACGTGTGCTAAGATCCAAATGGAGAGATGTGGGAAATCTAATACTAGGCTAGGATTTTAGCTGCTGCACCCAGAGAAGATATTTAAAGAGAACATTTTAAAATTAAATGCAGCTAAAATAGCCTCTGTGACCACAGCAAAAGGTTAGCGGTCCTATTAATGGCAGGGCTTGGAGATATAAAGCCATTTTCATTGAAGCCAGCCTGATGCATGCTGGGTGGGATTCATTCCATGGGGGTCCAGGCGGTGTTGCAACCATCATCCTCTGCTGGGGTTTTCTACCAGCTTCAGTGCCTGATCCAAATCCCTTCAGTGTCTATCAAGAGACTCGCATTGACTTCAAGTGGCTTTGGTTCAGGTCCTTAGGCCTGGTCTACATTACAAAGTTAGGTCAATATAACCCATCTTGCGTCAACCCAGGGTACGTGTCTACACTTAAATTTGTCTCCCACCGATGTATGTGTCCCATTACAGCAATGCAATAACACCAACTCCCTAAACTTTCTTGTGCTACAGGCGATGGTATTTCCAGTAGAGCTAGGGGAGTGTTATTACCATTATACAAGGCACTGGTGAGACCTCGTCAGGAATACTGTGTGCAATTCTCCCATGTTTAAGAAAGATGAATTCAAACTGGAACCAGGTCCAGAGAAGGGCTGCTAGGATGATCAGAGGAATGGAGCACCTGCCTTTTGAGAGGAGACTCAAAGAGCTTGGCTTGTTTAGCCTCACCGAACAAAGGCTGAGGGGGAGCTAGGATTGTTCTCTATAAATACATCAGAGGGATAAACACCAGGGAGGGAGAGGACTTATTTAAGTGCCAATTCTGACACAAGAACAAATAGATATAAACGGACCATCAACAAGTTTAGGCTTGAAATTAGACAAATATTTCTAACCATCAGAGGAGTGAAGTTCTGGAACAGCCTTCTAAGCATGAGCGGAGATTGGGGGGCAGCATGTAGGGGCATTGCCTCCCCCCAAACTATATACCAGAGTTTTTCAAACTGGGGGGGTGCCTCCCTAGGGGGGCACAAAGGAATGTTTGGGGGGTGGTAGAATGGTGATGCCAGATGGCTTGGGTCAGCCCCATGTGATGGGAATCTGGGAGAGAGTGCCACCTCCACCCTGACTCACTCATTAAGTACACTGTGATGTAAGTACCACTAACAATTGGTAAATCCGGAAGTTAGACCTATACTTATTATTAATAGTAAGCCCCATGCCCCCTCCCCGAAATATAGAAATCAAACTACACCTATGCTTCCAAGGGGAGCAGTGGGGGCAAAAAAAAGCCTAACTGGCTTCAAGACTGAGCTTGATAAGTTTCTGGAGGGGCTGGTATGATGGGACTGCCAATAATGGCATCTGGCCCAACTGCAAATATCCCCAACGGCCAATGATGAGACACTAGATGGGGAGAGCTCCGAGTTACTACAGAGAATTCCTTCCCAAGTGTCTGGCTGGTGGGTCTTGTGGACATGCTCAGAGTCCAACTGATCAGGAAGGAATTTTTCCCCAGGTCAGACTGGCAGAGCCCCTGGTGGGTTTTTTTTTTTTTTTGTCCTCCTCTGCAGCCTGGGGCATGGGTTACTTGCAGGTTTAAATTAGAATAAATGGTCAATTCTCTGTAACCTGAAGTCTTTAAATCATGATTTGAGGACATCAGTAACTCAACCAGAGGTTCTGGGTCTGTTACAGGAGTGGTCGGGTGATGTTCTGTGGCCTGCCATGTGCAGGATGTCAGACTAGATGATGACGATGGTCTGTTCTAGCCTTAAAGTCTGTGCGTCTATGTACTGAACTTGATGCAGAGTGAATGTAGATACTATGTTACTTATGTTGATCCTAGCAGTCCTCCAGCTGGTGACCCACAATGCCCGACACTGACCGCTCTGGTCACAATTGTAGGCTCCGCTGCCCACGGTTCACAGACACCAGAAGGCCCTCCCGCCTTTAAAGCCTCACGAATTTTTGAAAGTCCTTTTCCTGATTGTCTGGCTTGGCAAGCACACCTACAAGCTCTCCTTTGTTGTGCACAACTGTCCAGCTGACCATTCCAATCTGCAAGCTCCAGACACGAGCTGGCTTGGAGCAGACAAGCTTGGAGTAGATATTGGATCTCCTGGGCCTATAGTGAAAAGAGGCTGTGCAAGCACAGCTCTACACCAGCCATAGAATATGGACAGCTACAGGCAGATTGCATGAGGGTATGGAGCATGACAGGGACCAGCAGCAGTGCCGTGTGAAAGCCAAGGAACTGCGTCAGGCATATCAGAAGGTCGATTCCGTGCTGAGCTGCAAACTTGCTGCTTTTACAAAAAGCTGCATGCCATGTTTGGTGGAGACTCCCGCCACCACCACCCTGCATGCAATTGCAGATACTTCCGAGGAGTCACAGGTTCCTGGCATGAACCATGAGGATGAGGAGGAGGCTGGGAGACACGAGACTGGGGACTTCAGCTATGCCGTGATTCAGGCCATGTTCAAGACTCCACTGCAGTCCAGTCAGTCTCACCAGCTGAGCAGGGGTGAGCCCAATGCAGAGCAAGGAACCTTGGGTAAGTGTGTAATTGTATTTCCCCATTACAATGATGCACTGATGGTACACCCCAGCTTACCAGGGCACAACTATTGACTTTTCTTTAATTTACTCACACTAGAAGAGGTAGCGGTATAACAGAGGAGTAAGTTGTTAAATGCTTTTCATTCCCTGGTAGTTAGGCAGGGGGACCAATTCGGCGCCTGTGCCTACAGCAATCTGTCCTCCAAGAAATCATCATGTTCCCCCTGATTCAGTTCTTCTTATGGCTCTGCAAACACGGGAGGCTCGTGTGTCCTGTGCTTGCAAAGCTCATGACAATAGTGCAGAGCGGTGCAGGCTCCATGCTCGTGTCAGAGATGGTGGACAGCAAGGAAGGCTGCGCAAGTTTGTGGGATTTTGAAAAAAGATGTGGAAATTATGAGATCTAGATGACATTATGGGTTGGAGACAGAACCTGCCACCATGCGGCCGGAGCTCCTGCCGCCTGCCACCCCAGGGCTGAAGCCAGAAGCCTGAGCCCCATCGCCCCCAGGAAGGTGGGAAACTTACACCAGCTGGCTCCAGAAGAGGGAGCGCCCAACCCTTGCTGGTGTCCCCAGGGGAGGGGCCGCTGCTTTTCCCCCATCACCGCCCAGGAGGTTGTGGCCGCAAGAAAAGCCCCTAGTAGCTGCATGTGACCATGGTGGCTGCATTTGAGAAATGCTGAAACTAGACACATAAAAGATACTGTTTAGCTGCTACCTTTCTGTTAAAGATGGGGAACAACCTTTATATGAGTGGTACCTGAACATGGTGGGTTTTTTCTTTTGCTTTTTGTTGCTGGGTTTTGTTTTGTTTTGAGTCTACTTTTGCCAGATTTAAAGAGGTGATTTGATCCAGTTTATTTTAGCTGGAATTCACCTCTTGCCATTTCATTAGTAGTCTTGTGATATTTGGGTTTACTTAAAGCTCCTGGGGAAAAGTAATTGTGAGAGAATCTCAGTGCTCGTTTTTTTGTTTTTTTGTTTGTTTTATTAAAGAAAAGTTTCTAGCCCTCACGGTTGTGGAGAAAAGCTTGACAATGTGACCTGAGTGCACCCTGAAGGCTCCAAAGTTAGAAGACAAATAAAAATGGATTCAAAAAAGTCAAACATTATTACTCTTAAGCCAATCTTGTGATTTTGGGGGGTTGAACATCTGGGGTTGCAATACTGAGTTTTAGTGCTTCACACCTAGGAAAGTCAGGGCCTTGTGTTTCAAGAGGGGCTGCCAAAATTGAAATGTCCCCAAATGAAAGGCCACGTTTGAAAATTCAGCCCTTTAAGGGCCTGGTCCATAGTCCAGTCAGTCCCTTTGACTGAATACCCCTACTGACTTCTATGGGTTTTGGATCCAGCCTTACAACCCTCTACTGCCTCGGTTTACCAATCTGTAAAAAGGATCTACTTACCTACCTGCATGCTCAGAGGTTCTGTGAGGCTGAATGTTTGCTTAAAGCATGGCAGGAAAAGATTTATACTCATCTCCGAACAGCTGATCAAATGAGAGGGCTGAAGCAGGGAAGACGCTGTGAAACACATTTAATGTGGAAAGAGCACCCACTTCTTTCTGCATAAATAACTGCATAGAAGAAATAATTAATTCAGTGCTTTTTTTGTGCATCATTCAATGCACTTATTGGGAGTATTCCATGTTAGGCAGCTTCTGCCTCATGCATGCATCACATCAAATAACACTTAATACAGCCATAGTTAAAACATTGACTTGCAGAATGGCAATGTGCCCACTGGAGCAAGGACCTGAAACAAAATACCTTCACTCTATCTCACATGGATTATTTCTTTCTGTAACTATGATATCATTCTGGAAAGCATTGGGATGCATGTGTAGGAAAGATGCTATTTATAGAGTTTATTATTAATTTATCAGTATCATTGCATTATGCCAGTACAAGAAGACAGCACTTATAATAAAATATTGCATGTATACTTATACAAGGTGGCCAAGAGTGCCATAGGGATGTGTGTTGAGAGAGATCTATTAGTCGATTTTAAGCCAGAAGAGATCATTCTGACACCTAGTATTATTTCCTTCATAACAAAGGCCAGAGAATTCCACCTAGTGATTCTAACATCAAGCCCATAACTTCTAAGTGAGAATTTCCATTTCCACCTCCAGGGTTTCCTCTGGCCAGGGACCTTTCGCCAGCCAGGAATGACACATTATACATTAAGCTGCTTTGTATACAGAGATGGACAGGAACTAAAACCCTGAATCCAAAACCAGCTGAACTTTGGCGAAGCTCATATCTGAATTTATGGCTTGGGTCCCATCTCCAGCTGAACTGCATATTGCCCATTACTCTTCTCCGAAAGGCATATATAGGAATAGTAGCCAAGTCCCGATGTCCATTCCATACATGTCTCTTCTCAGCTGTTCATCAGATCCTTCAAAGTCAATTTGCCCACAATGGGATACTGGATGACTCAGAGAACTGGCAATGGAATACAATACCCGTTGCCTCTAGCTCACCTGTTTGAATCCAGCCCAGGTATAGAACCAGTGAGGAAGTTTTCAACTGAACTGTTTGGTTGGAAAATGCCATCTTGTCGGAACTGAGACTTCATGGGAACAGACAAGCCCCCAACGTGAAGCAAATACTCACCAGCCACTACACTCCACACCACAGAAACACCAACCCAGGAACCAATCCCTGTAGCAAACCTCGTTGCCTACTCTGTCCCCATATCTACTCTGGCGACACCATCAGAGGACCCAACTACACCAGCCACACCATCAAGGGCTCATTCACCTGCACATCCACTAATGTCATATATGCCCTCATGTGCCAGCAATGCCCCTCTGCTATGTACATTGGCCAAACCAGACAGTCCCTACGTAAAAGAATAAATGGACACAAATCAGACATCAGGAATGGTAACATACAAAAGCCAGTAAGTGAACACTTCAGGCTCCCTGGTCATTCTATTACAGATTTAAAAGTCACTATCATTGAACAAAAAAACTTCAGAAACAGACTTCAAAGAGAAACAGCAGAACTAAAATTCATTTGCAAATTTAACACCATTAATCTGGGCTTGAATAGGGACAGGGAGTGGCTGGCTCATTACAGAAGCAGCTTTTCCTCTCCTGGAATTGACACCTCCTCATCTATTATTGGGAGTGGATTACATCTACCCTGATTGAATTGGCCCTGTCAACACTGGTTCTCCACTTGCGAAGTAACTCCCTTCTCTCCATGTGTCAGTATATAATGCCTGCATCTGTAACTTTCACTCTATGCATCTGAAGAAGTGAGGTTTTTACCCACGAAAGCTTATGCCCAAATAAATCTGTTAGGCTTTAAGGTGCCACCAGACTCCTTGTTGTTTTTGTAGATACAGACTAACACGGCTACCCCCTGATACTTGATTCATGGGAAAGGGTCAGTTTCAATGAAACCGGGAAGGTTTCTCAGGTCCAGAATGGAATTTCTGGTCAAAACGAGAGAAATGCACCTTCCCCACCTCCAGAACAGCCCATAGTGGAGTGGGCAGAGCACTCACCTGAGAAGTGGAGGGACCTGATCTTGAATCTCTCACATCCCAGGGGAGTGGCTTGACCCACCAGGCTATTGTCTACTTGGTGGGTGTGGGGGCTCTCTCATTTTGAAAACTTTCATGGTACAGGAAAAGCGTTTCCTACCCAGCTCTACCTGGCTAGGTGATCAAGTGACAAAGTTATCATCCAATGGCTGCTGGGAGAGATCACTTGATCATTACCTGTTAGGTTCACTCCCTCTGGGGCGCCTGGCATTGGCCACTGTCAGTAGGCAGGATACTGGGCTAGATGGACCTTTCGTCTGACCCAGTATGGCCGTTCTTATGTGGCCTCTGGGAAGCGAACTGGCCTCCAACTTGCTCTCACAGTGGACATGTATCCATATCACAATAACCACTACCCCTATGGGCACTGACTGACATTCTTATGGACACTCTCCACAGAGGGAAGCCAAGGACTGGATGAGCCCTGGAGACCGAACCATCCTCTCAGCCCTAAAGGTTGACCCCTCCAGGTCAGGGTTCAGGCCCATTGGTAAGATAGTGTAGGGAAGCCAGCACTACTGCTGTTTAAGGCTGTGCCCTCTCTGCTCATAGTCTCCAGAGCTGTCAAAGCAGCTCTTCTGAGCATGACACACAAAACAATTAAACAGGCTACCCAGAGATATTAAAACCACTCATCTCAGCTGCTTTGAAACCTGAAGTGCAATGTGTGTGGGAGGCGTGTGTCCCTGAGTACTTATGAATCGGACATTTTGCTGCCTGCCTCTCTCTCACATACAAAGTGACTCAGTGACTTAAACATAGTCTCTGAAAACAGGACTTCTTTAGTCAAATGTCTGTGACCCAGATAGTCTATTACACTGCTCAACAGCCAAAATGCTTCTGAAATAAATGTAGTCAAACTTTACTAATTCTGGGTCACTGAGAACGAAAATGATGGTTAAAATTGTTGATTGGCTCTAGTTTTCAAGATATGCTATTGGGTCAGTTTATATACGACCCTTGACTTGGGAATGGCGGAGGATAAGTGAGTTATAAAGGGAAGGGATCTCAAGTTAAACCAGAAATGACTAAAATACATCTTTGACTGGATCTATGAATAAATCTATGACTGGGTTTGGACAGTACTTGCTTTTTAGGCAAAACAATGAATGATGCAATCTGAAGCTGGTACTGCGTCATACATGATAGGAATTGCATCATGTTATTCCTAGAAGTCATGGATGATGCAATCATAACGAAGCTTACATCACTCTGCTGAACAAATTGCCCTATATCAGCTCTAGAAATAATACAGTGTCATGCTCTCTTATTTGTCAGTGTTTGATTTTGCAAAAGGACACATTTCTGTTTAGCCAAAGTGAGCAGAGATGCCTCGTACTTGTGTGAACAGTGCAGATAACTTCTGCTATGTTTGTGGTGAAGTGACTTTTGCATCACAGAAGCGCAGTATAACCACTATGGTTAAGAAAGCCTATCACCTTTATTTTGGCTGCAAAATTGGAGATCAGGACAAGAGGTGGGCCCCACACATATGCTGCAACACTTGTGCAACAAATCTTCACCAGTGGTTGAACAGGAAAAGGAAATCTATGCCTTTTGCAGTGCCAATGATTTAGAGAGAGCCAACAGATCATACCAGCAATTGTTACTTCTGCATGGTGCCTCCAGTTGGGAAAGGTTGTCAAAGAAGAAAAAGTGGACTGTGCATTATCCAAACATTCCATCAGCTATACGCCCAGTACCCCACGGAGAAGGACTGCCGGTTCCTGATGCACCAGAATCCTTCTCACTTGAGTCAGATGAGGAAGAGGAAGAGGATGAAACTTCTGGTCCTGAACCATCAATGTCACAGGACCCACATTTTCTCCCATCCTCCTCCTCTGAACCACACCTCATAACACAAGGTGAACTGAATGACCTTGTCAGGGATTTGGAATTACCCAAGAGTAAGGCAGAGCTGTTGGGCTCCAGACTACAGCAGTGGAATCTCCTGGCAGGTGATGTTAGGGTTTCCATGTTCCGTGACCGTCAAAAGGATCTTGTCCCATTCTTCTTCATGGACGGTGATCTTGTAGCGTGCAACAACGTCGATGGTGTGATGGCAGCCCTCAGCATCGTTCATGATCCAGATGAGTGGAGACTGTTCATTGATTCATCGAAGACGAGTCTTAACGCTGTTTTACTGCATAATGGCAATGTTTTGCCATCAATTCCAGTTGGTCATGCAGTCCATATGAAGGAAACCTATGACAACATGAAACAACTTTTGAGGTGCATAAACTATGACCAACATCAGTGGCAGCTTTGTGGGGATTTGAAGGTTGTTGCTCTCTTGCTTGGTCTGCAGACTGGATACACAAAGTACTGCTGTTTTCTCTGCGAATGGGATAGTCGTGCAAGAGATTCCCACTACATCAAGAAAGATTGGCCACTCCGACAGTCATTGGAGCCTGGGAGGATCAGTGTTCAGCACCCACCTCTTGTTGAATCAAGGAAGATTTTGTTACCACCCTTACACATCAAGCTGGGTCTGATGAAGAACTTTGTCAAGGCCATTGACAAAACACAAGCAGCTTTCAAGTACCTCCATGGAAAATTTCCAAGGTTAAGTGGAGCTAAGATAAAGGAAGGTGTCTTTTGTTGGTCCTCAGATTCGTGAACTTCTTTGAGATGATGCATTTGACCATGCACTGCGTGGCAAGGAAAAGACGGCATGGAAAGCCTTCCAGTTAGTGGCAATACATTTTCTCGGAAACAACAAGGCAGACAACTACAGGTTGTTGGTGGAAAACCTCCTCAAGGCATACAAAAGCCATGTCACTAAAGATACATTTTTTGCACTCTCATCTAGATTTTTTTCCACCGAACTGCGGAGCAGTGAGCGACGAGCACGGCGAGCGATTTCACCAGGACATTGCAACAATGGAGAAACGCTATCAGGGCAAATGGAGCCCATCAATGCTTGCAGACTATTGCTGGACAGTGACAAGAGATGCTCCATTTAATGAATACAAGAGACAAGCCAAGAAGCACCAAGTAGACACTGAATAGGACTAAACTATGTACATAATAGTTTTTGCCTTTTGTTTCATAATAAATTTTATTTATATAACCCTTTTGCTGATTTTTAAAGTGTTACATAAACAGGACAGGTGAAAGCATTTACATTATCATGTAAAGCAACCATAAACACATGAAAAGACCTAGGTTTACAATTTATGATTAAAACTCTACTATCTACACAATATACATAGACATAAAATGTAAAAACTTAAATATCTTAGAAACAGTAGCCAATCAGTTTTTTTAATTGTCATATTTGAATTCAGCACATCAAAATACATAATAAATAGCACATTTTATCTCTGAAGCAGACAACTTCTCAAAAATTGTAGACCAGTGTAATTATTGGAGTGACTTGCATCGAGGACAGCACAGGCTTTCTAGGTTAGGTGTGACGAGTGTTCATACCATTTCTGCTGTTATTGCGGTTCCCACTGCAGGTGCTTTCCAGCTAGATTGGCTGAGAACAGCAACGTTATATTAATGACCCATTAGACACGGTCCTCTTCCAGCATAAGAACAAGCAAACTAGTTACTTTGAAAAGCCTGGTTAGACTCCATTTACACGGCACAACGTTTGGAGAATCCAGCAGAACTCAAATCTATAGGATCTGATTCCATTTGAAGGTTTGTAAGGAAGCCAGAGATTAAGAGAGCTTCCGATTGTTTTGGGGTGTCACAACTCTGCACAGCTTTGCTCAGAGCTAGACAGGGACCCCAATCAAATCCTCTGAGCTGAACTCGGGAGAAAGCTCTGAGCGAGATCCTAACTGTGGCATGGACCCATTTCTACTTAGAATTATTTCAGGACTTCCCATCCCCATTTAATTGCTAATCAGAGATATTAAATGACTTAAAAATAATATGTGCTCCTACTGTGCCTGCCGCCTGAGCTCTCAGAGCAGGACACCAATGCCTCACTGTACCCTACTTATAGTGTTAACTTATCTCTTATTTGGTGATATTAGATGAGGAAGTTGGTGCCCAGAGAAGTTAAGTGATCACACAGGAAATCTGTTGCGCAGCTGGGAACAGAATTCATGAATTTGGACCCAAACGACCCTGATCTCTAACATTGGCCCCCTGTGTGCATGGCAGGGATGTTCACCCCCATCCCCACAGACGGACATAAGGAAAATGAATGCTATTGCTGGGAAGGGACATTAGCACAGGGCTAAAGAGTGCTAGCGTGTGCTGATCTTTGAAAGAATTTCCTCCTGTCATCTCTACCCTTTGCAGGCTTCCTAATGGGCTTCCAACTAAGCAGCAGGCAGGTTTCTGCCACATCAGCAAAAAGGAAAGAAAATGGAAATAATTTATCTTGGAGTTTTCTTTCCACTATTAAATATATTGTGGGGGAAAAACCTGTAAAAGGCACTGTATATGGCAGAAGACATATGCTACAAATGAGCATCTTCTCCTTTAGTTATTAGGTCTAGCTTAGGCTAGGTCTACACTACCCGCCTGAATCGGTGGGTAGAAATCGACCTCTCGGGGATCGATTTATCGCGTCTCGTCGGGACGCGACAATCGATCCCCGAATCGGCGCTCTAACTCCACCAGTGGAGGTGGGAGTAAGCGCCGTCGACAGAAAGCCGCAGAAGTCGATTTTGCCGCCGTCCTCACAGCGGGGTAAGTCGGCTGCGATACGTCGAATTCAGCTACGCTATTCACGTAGCTGAATTTGCGTATCTTAAATCGACTCCCCCCTGTAGTGTAGATGTACCCCTAGATGACACTGTCCACCCTAGTATTTGGGTGCAGGGAGATTAACACTTAGCAGGAAGATTTAAGACGAATCATGAACAATATTTTAGCTTGTTGAGTTGTTCCTTTGGGGATTCTTCTTACATCTCTCCCCTTCTTCCCCCCTGCGCCCCATTTTGTTCATCTTCCCATTTCAAGCACTATCCAACAATTTCTGAGAGACAAGCAGGGCATTGGGGTGGGGGGGGGGGGAGGGACATTAGATGGGATATTATCCACTGGCTGCTATTTCAGTTCTCTGGAGAAATTTATGATGTGATCATTAAATCCTCAGGAGACAAACCTGAATAGCATTTTCCTCCTTGCGGGCAAGAATCTTGGAACTCTTAAAAAGGAGTTTGATTTCACAGTTCAGCAATCCAATTGCATTTAAAGAACCGGAGACTAAATAAGGATTTTTAAATGGACAAGGTTTGTTTTGTTTTGTTTTAAGATCCCACACTTTAAAAAATATTTTTCAGGAGAAAAATAAATTCTAACATCTGGTAATTAATGGGCCATGGCCCTAGGAATATTTCTCGACAGAGCCAGTTCTCAAGGGTACATTTGCTTGTCTTCCTCATTTCCGCTGAAGATCGGGGCTCTCTCTCTAAAGCAAAAGCCTTCCACAAGCTGCATCTTAAGCAACATTTCTTTAGATTTGATTTCTCTGTGTTAGCAAAACAAACAAGAGCGAGTGCAGCCCGTGGGGCCCTGGAGGCTCAGATTCTTTGCATTGGCGTTCACACAAAATCCAGGAAATAGATGAAGGTTGTGGGTCTGATTCACCACTGCATTACTGCAGTTTTGCACTGGGGCGACTCCACTCCAGTGCACTCATGCCAACCTACAACTAGAATGACACAGTTGTAAATCAGGCCTCTATCTACTTGTATAGTTCCCCATCTCGCTAGTGTCTGAGCCTCTCATAAATATTAATGGTTTTATCCTCACAAGACCCCTGTGCTGTGGGGAAGGATTCTCATTTCCATTTCAGAGATGGGGAACTGCAGCACAGAGATTAAGTGACTTGCCCAGGGCATATAGGAAGCCTGTGGCAGAAAGCCAGGAACTGAAATTAGTTCTCCTGAATTCCACCCCAGTTCCTTAATCACAAAACTCTCTGGCATCCAGAAAAACTATGCCAAAGAACCAAACCAATCTTCATTGGCCTCATGACTTCACAGAGGAGAGACCAACAACACTGCAGTTTTGACTAGTCATGACAAACTTGTTCAGATCCAATGAGGCCCCAGCCCTACAAACCTTCACACCTGTAGAGCTGAACCCTGGAGGTTCTGAGATAAAGGCCTCCTGCCCTTTCTGGGTGGGGTCATTAACAGAACTACCAATTCTTTGCTTACCAACCCCAGGTGGGCCTGTGGGGAAAGCTCCCCGGCTAGGATCTATTCACTATGTCAGATTGATAGCACAAGACTGGGCCTTCATCCAGAAGCCATCATGTGGGGAGAACCAGAGCCTGCTGGGAAGAGGGGCTGGCTGGGGACAGATGATGGCAGCTACACCTCCAAAGGCTTATTATTTATATGGCACTCATCAACATAGTATCAGATGGCCTTACAAGCTAATTGCTTCTGGGGAAGGCTGGCCTGGTGGTTAGGGCTAGAGTTTAGGACTTTGGAGATCTAGGTTCAGTTCTCTGCTCCGTCACAGGCTTCCTGGGTGATCTAGAGCAAGTTGTTTAGTCTCTGTGCCACTGTAATAGGAGGATAACAGCACAAGGGTGTGGTGAGGAGAAATAATTTTAAAGATTGTGAGGTGCTCAGATCGCCCCCCACAAAATACCGCCGCAGTCGCCGTCCCCCAAATTGTAGTGCCCTAGGCGACCATCTAGGTCGCCTAATGGGTTGCACCGGCCCTGGCTCAGATACTATGGTAATGGGGGCCATATGCCGCACCTTAAATAGATAGATTTTAGCCTCAGCTAGGCCCTGTGAGGTGGGTATTATACCCATTTTATAAATGATGGGGAAATTGAGGCACAGCACAATTAAATAACTCATCCAAGGTCACACAGGAAGTCTCTCAGAGCTGGGAATTGGACCTGGAAAGTCTGACATGCAAAGCTTCACTGTTAAGTGGCTTCACTTTGTCTCCTGCCACACTTACAAAATGGGTAATATCCCTGACACCTCCATGGCTACTTTGACAAGAATGGGTCAAATTGACCTGTTGTTGCAGGTACTCAAATCCTGTCAAAACTACCGTCCCTCTGAGGTTTATTGGAGAGATACAGGGGCATTTTGAGTAGACTACTTCAGAGATGGCCAAAATGTGGTCCATGAAGTTTCAACAGCAATTATCCTATCATGCAGTTTTTTCTTTATGGGAGCAGGCAGGCTGCTTGGATCAAGATGGAGCTGGGAACTCGAGTTTGTGGGCTTCAACTGCATACCCAGGCGGGCTACAGTGGCAGTGCCCTATTTGTAACTGAAGGTAGGTAGAGGTGCTTTGGCCGTATTTCTACTCCTCTGTGCTGCTGAATGAAACAAAGATGAGTGTAACAGTTGAGCATGCCACAAGTGATATGGGGGGTATCCCATCACTGCCACTTCAAGCACTGCTAAAATGGGCTCTATTTTGTATCCCTGGTAGTGTGGACTCCTAGTAATCTCCCAGTGCTGCCTCCCTTTGGTCAAATTTTGTGTACTTTATTTACTCCCTTGTGTGTGAGGTGTGGGTTGAAGGGTCATTTGCTGGAGAGACAGTTAAATGCTACTGCCTCTTAGGGAGAGGAACACCGCCAAGTGATATTTACCCAGCTGACACTGAAGACAAAGCTCTAGCACTTTTGCTTTCTCTGCCACACCTTCAGAGCAGAAGAATTGCTGGATTGCAGTTAGACTGGGGAAGGGAATTTATCCCAGGGAAATAGGAGAGGCAAAGAGGCACTTGCCTTAAATTCATCTAGCCACTGAATGGCATGTAGAAAGCTTAGACTCCGTGAAGTCACCATTCCCTACAGAGTCAAACCAGGCTGTCGAAGCTACCAGCATACAATGTACTGTGCCATTTAATCTCAAAACAAAGGCATTAGGCAGCCAATTTGATACTGACCTTGAAAATTAGAGACAAATGACTAAGAGCTGCTCTCTTTAATTAGCATATGCAGACTGGTACATATGGTATGTTCTGCACAGCTGACTGAATGAAATTCCCTTTTTCTCATGAAGTGGCTGTCTCTGCCCTTGAAAAACTACCCAGTACATTCATTTCCGTTGGCTTATGAATCTACATATGTTGAAGGACAGCTAAGGTAGGTCACTATACTTAAAAATAATGACAGGTTTCAGAGTAACAGTCGTGTTAGTCTGTATCCGCAAAAAGAAGAACAGGAGTACTTGTGGCACCTTAGAGACTAACAAATTTATTAGAGCATAAGCTTTCGTGGACTACAGCCCACTTCTTCGGATCCACGAAAGCTTATGCTCTAATAAATTTGTTCGTCTCTAAGGTGCCACAAGTACTCCTGTTCTTCTTCTTAAAAATAATGTTCTTCATGCAGACACTGTAAATGGTGAACATTTTAAATAGTTTGTGAGGATTGGGCCAGGAGACACTGATCTTAACTCACGAATATATTGCTTTAGCTAGATACGTTAGACTACATTTTATTTTCAGTGACACCCTGTAAATCCAGAATAGCTCCAATTAAGTGGAGTTACACTGATGTGACAGAAGAATTTGGACTCTTTAAAGGACCTGATCAACTTTCATTGAAGTCAATGGTCAAATTCCCATTAATGTAATGGTGTAGGATTAAGTCCTTATGGTCTGATCTCAACCCCATTCAAATCAGCGGGAGTCTTTTCATTGACTTTAATAGGTCTGAATAGGCCCATAGTGAGGGTAGTGTGAACTAAAATGGGAAATAGTCTTTCATTCAGACACTCCAAGAATTATTTTTCACCAATGAAAAGGGAGGATTTTGCTAAGTGATTAATAGTCCAGTGTCTGAATAGCTGAGTTACATACACTAGGCCCTACCAAATATGAAGTTACATACAAAACAATCTCTGGAGTTACTTATCAATTATTAATGTATGCATTCTGGCAATAGATCAGTACAGCTAAAACGAGTTTAGTAACTTACCTTCAGCGTTGCCTATCTATAAACACTGGATTCCTAAATTAAACAGAACCCGATTGTTTTTCTGTGTGATTGTGGCCGGAGTCAGTTTTACACTGTTACTTTAAATGGTGACTCTTATGTAAAGACTTGAAAAAAACACTGTATTATTAAGGTTAATATATGAATTAAGGTGGGAGAATCGCTGTATATTACTTGGTTCAGAAATACGCACTATATGGGAAGTATCAATAAAGCTATGATAAAAGGTATAGCAGTTGCATATTTTCTGTGGTTTCCAGATGGCATTCGTCCTTGCTGTCTTTTGCTGGGGTTTCCACGTAGACAGCGTGTTCAGGTGCAAATATGTGATCCAAGCTCTTGTCTTTCCAATACCGGGGCAAATCCTAAAATGATTGCTCAGGCAAAACTTGAACAGAAGTCAGGAGGAGATTTTACTTGACAGAGGACGTCAGGATTTGTCCTTTATTAATAGTAATCATAGTAGAATTAGGGATCCAGCAGCTTCCATTGATGGCTCGTGCAGCAAAACATTTTTCACGGTCGACCGTGCCATAGCATGACTAATTGTTATTTACAGACATCTGTTAGAACTTGCTGAATCTGATCCGCATTTGTAGTGTGTTCTGTTTTGGAATGAAGTTTAATTTAGGAGACCGACTTCTAAAGATTGCTCAAGAGTCACAGTACAGGATTAGCCTTCCCGACAAAGGGAAGGAGATATTTTGTGTTTAAGAGCACAGGACTGGGAGTCAGGACACTTCCCCTCTCTGTGGCTGATTCTTTGCATGACCCGAAGCAAGTCACTTAACTCGTGTGGCTAAATTTACTGAAAAGTCTCTGTACCTCACAGGCACAGTGTGAGGCTTAGTTAACATTGGTGAGGCATTTGAGAGCCTCTGCTGAAAGGTGCTGTGTTAAGTATTCATAGTGGTCCTCAGAGCTCACAAATTGTGCCTTTTCAGGTATCTGCATTTCCAAACTGAGAGTCCCTCTTGCTGTGGAGTCTCACCAGCAAAAGCAGGACCTGTAATTGCCTGATGTCAGCTCAAGCATATGTTTTACATGGGCTACAACAGAACCAGCTAATGCGGCAGCTGCCATCCAGGCTGATACACAGGCCTAAGCTACTAAAGTTTGGGCTGAAAAAGCCAAGGCTTCCTAGCAGCAGCTGTAACAAACTCATGTCCTCTGCAGATCAAGGACAAAGGAAGACACAATGCACACTGACCCGTGGGTTATAATACATATGGAAATATACCTATCTCCTAGAGCTGGAAGGGACCCTGAAAGGTCATGGAGTCCAGCCCCCTGCCTTCACTAGCAGGACCAAATATTGATGTTGCCCCAGATCCCTAAGTGGCCCCCTCAAGGATTGAGCTCACAACTGTAGGTTTAGCAGGCCAATGCTCAAACCGCTGAGCTATCCCTCACCCATTTGGTTACCATGAGTTTAAGAGTCTTAACTGTCCATACATGAGCATTAAGGGGGCTTTCTGATCCTGTCACGCTAATTTAATTTAACTCAATTTTGTAAAAAGCAGAGAGGAACAGTGAGGGTTCAGCATCAAGGGAAGAGCTGTGAAAGTTCAGAGAAAATAAACAAACATTTAGGGGTTGTCCACAGCGATAGGTTATATGTATATCAGCAAGATGTTAATTTAAACCATTATAGTTAGACCAGTCTAACTCCCACTGGAGACAGTCTTCGTTCAGGATAAGAGTGACTTTTTCAGCTTAGTTTTAAATGCTTCCAAAACAACATAAACTAAACTGGAAAAAGCGTCTTACATCAGAATCAGTGTCCACATAGCAAGCTATAGCGGTATAACTGTAGCAGTTTAAATTAACAATTTACCTCATGTGGGTATAACTTTCCCATATAGACAAGCCCTGAGACACATGCAGATCACACAGTTGGGAATTAACTACTTTAGTAGGGACTCTCCAAAAAGCAAACAGCTGAGAATTAATGTTAATCTTCTGTAATCAATAACATTGCATTATCCCAATAGTTTATTGCCAGGGCAGTTTGCATGATCAAACAGTAAACACGCTTTGCTGGTGGTTGACACCAGTGAATCAAAATTCCATTTTAACTTGTAAAATGAGGTGTTTTTTTTGTTTTTTACTTTGCTGTGAGATATTCAACAAAAGCCTCAGTTCATTATCATCTCTAAAATGCTGGAAGTTAGTGACTAAAATCCATCCAGGCCTAATGTGGTTGAGAGATGAGATTTTTCACCAGTGCTTAAAATGCTCCAATTTGTCACTTCATTCGAAGACATCTAGGGCCAAATTCTACTCTTAGTTACACTGGTGTAAGTAAAAATAAATTAATGGAGATATTCCATCTCCTAGAACTGGAAGGGACCTTGAAAGGTCATCAAGTCCAGCCCCCTGCTTTCACTAGCAGGACCAAGTACTGATTTTGCCCCAGATCCCTAAGTGGCCCCCTCAAGGATTGAACTCACAACCCTGGGTTTAGTAAGCCAATGCTCAAACCACACTATGGAGCAGCTTGAACAAGAGAGAGCTCTGCTCCAGAGAAACCCACAGGGTACTGAGTAGGGAGATGGGAGATTCAAGTCCCTGCTCTACAGCAGGCACAGGGGGGATTTGAACGTGGGTCTTTCACATTCTGGGTGAGTGCGCTAACCACTTGCCTAAAGGTTCTAAGTAGGGCAGCACTATCTCCTCCTGGATTTTCCTCCTTGGTTAACCTGGGTCAAGTACTACCTCCAGGAGAGGGTTCACGCCTGTGAATCCCAAGTGGAGGAAGATACCTCCCCCCAGTCTGGATTTAGGGGTCTAAGTCTCTTTTAGGGGTGGGGCTTAGAGCACACCCATCTCTTTCCTATTGGCTAGTTAGGCAGCTCCCAGCACGCTGTGCTGGCTTTTGTGGATCCCATTCTTAAAGTACGTCTACACTAGGCACATACACAGGTCGGCTAGCCCTTCCCACACCCCTACAGCTACACTCTATTTTTAACACACTAGTTCGATCAGAGCTAGCATGGGTATGTCTCCTTGAGTTGGGAATCACAGCCCAGCTCAGAGTGTAGACATACCTTTAGGCACCTAACTCTCCCCAGAGTTGCACAGGGAGCCTGGGCACCTCACCTAGGGTTGTTAATTCTACCAGGCGGCAGAATCCCAGCCCGAATCAGGACTTTAGCAGATGTCTGCAAAGGTGAAAGGTTAGTGCCCTAAGCCAGCTTGCAACATCAGGCATCACCCTCCTTCATATCCAGCCACAGTCACCTCACTTTACCCTTGTCTCTATTTCTTGCATTTTGGAGAGGATCTTGATTGTTAGGGTTCGGGGCACAGCAGCTGATTGTTTTTGAGATGTGTGCAGCCAAAAATTACATCAGGCCCTTTGTGTGTTTAAGGGGAAATTCTACTTCTCATTCCCTCCACGCCCAGAAAAAATGCCCCATCCCCTCCACGGCCAGAAAACTTTGTGTTAGGAAAGTCCCTGCGGGCTATGAAGGGCGAGAATGTACAGCCATAGTTCTGCAGGGGCGTAAATGGGTATTAGTGGAAACCAGCTAAGAGCCGCGAAGGCTGGTTTGTGGTTAAAGCACTGCAGGGGGACTTGGGTGAGGTGGGTTCAATTTCTAGCTCTGCCACAGACTTCCTGTGTGACACACAGCAAATCACTTCGGGCCTGGGTTTTGAAAAGGTGTTAAGGCTTCTAGCGCCTGTTGATTTCAAAGGGCATTTAAATATCTTTGAAAATCCGGCCCTTGATTTGCTGAGTTCCCCGTCTGTAAAATGGGGGTGATGATACCCATTTCTTTCCAGCCTTTGTCTTAATGTAGGTTGTAAGTTCTTTGGGAAAGGGACTGTCTCTTACTAGGTGTTTGTGCAGTAATTAGCCTGACCTCAGTTAGGGGCCTCTCAGCACTACTGCCATGCAAGTAAAATAATCAGTAGAATAGGTCAGCAAGAACAGCACCTGTTAGGTGCAGTGTATACTGAAGGAAAATGTTGACTTACAAGTTATCATTTCTAAAGGACAGATTTCCCGAGAAATTAACCTGGCTTCAGAGAAACAACAAGATCAGTTCCCTCCATGTCATGACTCTTTCATTCTGAAATGATTTGGGCTATTGTGCTTCTGAATGTCATTTCATCATAACCCTTCATACGCTCAGTGGAGTCTGCTTGTCCTCATAAAAATCCATCCTAGAAACATCTAGAGCCATTTTCCCTTGGATATAACTTTCGGCATTCTAGTTTGGTCTCTCTGAGCCTCAGTTTCCCCATTTATGAAATGAGACAGTGATACTTACCATTCTTCAGTATGGAAGAATTGACAGATCAAGAAGTGCTTATTAATATTAATAGAAGAAGTCTGTTCTAAAATTTTAGTCTCTTTCCACTGGGGTTTTCCCAAAAGATCTGTAGAGGCTTGAGAAAGTGGGTTAATCAAATTGTGTGCATGGACGTTCATGATGCTCAGACTGAGTAATGTAACTGTCCTAATTAAAGAAAAGTTTTCTAGAGACAGAAATGCACTCAGTCTTTGTGTTTTGTTGGCCATTTACTGCACAGAGGAAGTTGGGGCTTCACTTTTCCTTCAACAATGATAAAAATACACATACCGCATTCTTGTCTGCAGGGCCGGCTCTAGCTTTTTTGCCGCCCTAGGCAAAAAAGCCACCCGCCGCCCCCCCCGCAGCGCGGCAGGGGAGGGCGCCAAGCCCGGCCGCGGGCCCGCAATCCCCGACCGGCTGGAGCGCCGGGGGGAGGGCGGAGAGCCCGCCGCGGCTCCGCTCTCCCCGGCAGCCAGAGCACCGGGAGGAGGGCAGAGAGCCCAGGCTGGCCAGAGCGCCGGGAGCAGGACGGAGAGCACGGCTGGGGCTCTCCGCTCTCCCATGCGGCCAGAGTGCCAAGAGCAGGGCAGAGAGCCCGGCCGGGGCTCTCCGCTCTCCCCGGCGGCCAGAGTGCCGGGAGGAGGGCGGAGAGCCCCTGGCGGCCAGAGCGCCGGGAGGAGGGCGGAGAGCCCGGCCGGGGCTCTCTGCTCTCCCTGGCGGCCAGAGTGCTGGGGGGAAGGCGGTGAGCCCGCCGCGGCTCTCCGCTCTCCTCGACCGGCCGGAGCACCGGGGGGAGGATGGTGAGCCCGGCCGGGGCTCTCCGCTCTCCCCGGAGGCCAGAGCGCCGGGGGCAGGGCGGCGAGCCCACTGCGGCTCCGCTCTCCCCGGCGGCCGGAGCGCCGCGGGGAGGGCGGCGAGCCCAGTCGCGGCCCCGCTCTCGGGCCGGAGCGCCCCGCCGCGCCGCCCCCCTCCAGGCGCCGCCCCAAGCACATGCTTGGTGGGCTGGTGCCTGGAGCCTGCCCTGCTTGTCTGTCAGTAGGGAAGGTATTTTCTCCGCACGCAGCCATTTTCCTCCTCCTTTAAAAAAAAAAAAGAATTTGATACTGATTGCAGGTGCCAAAGCGACATCCCTATATAGAAACCCTCCTTTCATCCACAGGGCAGGAGGACATCATGATTCTCATGATCTGGCGTGAATTTCATACAGCTCATGATTCACAAGAGCAGCATGGAATAATCTCTCCCTATCCCTGTCAGGCAGTGCAAGAATGTTGCTCAGCCATTGCTAGTTTGGCCTGCTGACCTGCACGGTGCTCAGACTGCACAAACAAAGCGCTGATCACAGGAGCAACTCCAGTTCATTCAGGATGCGCAGAGCACACTGACCTAATGGGCAAAACAATGTGGGAGGGGCCTAGTTTCTTCCTATCCCCCAAAGGGGATCCCTTCCATGAGAATGCTCATCGGTACCTCCCTGAAGGCGGGGACAGGAAGAGAGAACGGAGCCCCCTCCTTCCCACTGGCCAACATGAGGCAGATTTTGTATATTTCAGACTAAAAAATAAATACCATTATTATTATTTTTTGGCACCTTCTGACTTTCACTCTCTTGGAGCTGGACAACAGTGCAACGCATTGTCAACGTGACTCAAAGCAGACCCGGAGTCTAGGAGCTCGAGGTTAGCTCAGTCTCTGTGCTTTGTTCAGTCCCTTGTGCCAAAACGAGCATCAGCTGATGCCAACTATGGTGGTGGCTTCTGTGCAATGCAGGAACTAGAGCGAGACCCTCAGACTCAGCAAACTGAATATTGCCCAGCGGCTATTATTATATTGATACCATGCTAGCATTCCAGGGGCCCCGTCAGGATTGGGGCCTCATTGTTCTGGGTGCTGCACAAACGAGGAGCAAAATGCCAAACAGTACGTACCGTAACAAAGGCAATGTATCTATTCATTCCCCTATTCTTAGCCAACACGCTGGACATGGAAGCTCTGGTGTCACCTGTGGCTGGATGCGATTCCACACCCCACTGTTAATCTTGCTTTAACAAATGTGGTCTGTGTGGAGAGGAGCTGGAAGTGATGGCATGTTCTACTGCAGGCGTGTAGAACATTTCAAAGGCACAAAGGGCATTTAGGCACCCAATTTCAAAGTCAATGAGTCGGGTGCTTAAAAAATCTCCCCCATAGCTTTTATGTCCTGCCTCTTAATAAGTAATTAAAAGCCAAAAAATCATGAGTCTGCTGCTTTCATTACGTCCTAAAGCACACTTGATATATCACCGCCCTATGAAACACTTTGCCTGTACAGCATCCTATTTTAAATATGCCAAACAGTGAAGTGCTTAGCATTACAAAGGCAAAGACATCAAGGAGGCTTTGATAAAATCTGCTGAGCAGACAAGCATCACTTTGGTTGGCACCAACCAGGCTGGGGTTTTATTCCACAATGATTAAAAGCATTTCAGGAGACGTATGCTAGCGTGTATTACAGACACAGGACCAGGCTGCCGCTAGGTGCCAAAGAGTGAAACCTTTTATTATGGAGAAAGGAGATTAACCCATTCAGTATTCCAGGAAGGAGGCTCTTTGATGGTTAGGTCTTGTCAAAAAAAATTGGAACATTAATATTTTTCAATGGGGAAAAAAAGATTTTTAATTCCCCTCCTCTCCCAAAGATTGTGTCCCACATCTCAACCAGTTCTATTAATAGTATATTGTACAATGGAGACATTTCAGGGGTAGAACACAACAAGTGCACACAGCAACATTATACAATGGTTTAGGGCAAGAAATGAAGAGATAGTGTATCCAGCTGAAACTGCAGGAGGGAATTTAAGGGGACAGAAGCCAGGAATCTCTGAGGCTATATCTACACTACAGTTTATGTCAGCATAATTTATGTCACTCAAGGATGTGAATAAACCACTCCCATGAGGGACATAAGTTACACTGACATAAGCACCGGTGTGGACAGCATTATGTTGGTGGGAGAGTTTCTCCTGCCGACATAGCTACCGCTACTCAGAGGCTGGTGTAACTAAGCCGACAGAAGAGCTCTCTGGGTTTAATTAATTAAAATAAACATTTCCCACAGAAAATAAAAAAATAGGTAAACAGATTTAAAAGTACTGAGGAGCTTAGTCTTTTAATAAACTAAATCCAGGTCTCTCAGCGCATTAGGGTTTCTGCCCCATCGTGTGCACCTCCATTATAAATCCCTGACAGTGGAATTGGAAATGTGAAACGTTTAAAGCTCTTTCTGTGTGGATGAGAGCAAGGGGAGTTGTGAAATGGACCCAGCTGTGTGCTCGAGATCTGACTGCAGGGAGCTTCATTCCTCCTTCTGGAGGGAATGGATGTATTTCTAAATTCAGGGTTGTCGGTCAGGGGTGTGAAAAAACACCCGCCTGACCGACATAAGTTATACCGACAGACGTGCTGGTGTGGACAGCGCTGTGTTGGCGGGAGACGCTCTCCCACCGACATAGCTACTGCCGCGGTATAGCTGTGCTGCTGTACGATCTGTAGTGTAGACGTAGCCTTACACTGTAATTGTGCCCAGATCCTGTGAGGACGGGTGACTTGGAAACACATCTCATCATAATAATTATGATATAACAGTGTGCTTCCTAACCAATCTATCTAAGGGTTTGTCGGCAAAGAATAATAATACGTCTACAAAGAATAACTCCATGTTTGGACACGTATTCTGGAATAAGAGTGTCTTTTTTCTGAATTAGCTCAATACACTTTGGAAGTAGATTAAACTGAACCAGAGAAGGCATTCTTATTCTGGAATAAGAATGTTCACACATGGAATTATTCTGAGCTATTGTGCTTTGAATTCATACCCGATCTTAATCTGGAATAACTTTCCTGGATAGACAATCCTAAGGGCTTGATCCAGTGCCCACTGGAGTAATCTTTCTATTGACTTCAGCGGGCCTTGGATCAGGCCCTAAGTATTTATATCACCCACTTTGCTGTAGTATTTGAGCACCACACGCTCATTAATTTATCTATCCTTAGATCACTCCCTGCAAGGTAGGGAAGTATTATCGTCTCTGTTTTGCAAATAGAGACCTGAGGCATAGATGGAATCCGCTGATTTAGGGTCCCCCAGGAAGGCTGTAGTAGAGACAAGTATTGAACCCAGATCTCCTATGTTTGCCTTACTTGAAAAGCTAAATTTATTCCAGACCATTAACCCCCTGATAGTCCTCTCACACCATAGTAAACTGAGAATAGCTGCACTGAAGCCAGTGGTGTTACACTGGTGTAAAGGTAATTCTTGACACCTTAAATGACAGCTTCCTGGAGCCAGGCCGGCTTTAGGAACTGCAAGGCCCAATTCGAATACCCGGCGGCGGTCCGGGTCTTCGGCGGCACTTCAGCGGCGGAGGGTCCTTCCCTCGCTCCGGGTCTTCTGCAGACCCCCGCCGCCGAAATGCCGCCGAAGACCTGGAGCGAGTGAAGGACACCCCCCCCCCGCCGCCGAAGTGCTGCCGAAGACCCGGACTCCCGCCGGGTGAGTAAAAAAAATAAAAAAATTAAAAAGGTGCATAAGGGGCCCTCTTAGGCGCAGGGCCCGATTCTGGGGAATCGGGGGAATTGGCCTAAAGCCGGCCCTGCTTGGAGCAGCTAGTCCTGGAATCCACAAGAGGAGAGGCAATTCTTGATTTAGTCTTAAGTGGAGCACAGGATCTGGTTCAAGAGGTGAATATAGCTGGACTGCATCCTAACAGTGACCATAACATAATAAAATGTAACATCCCTGGGGGACGGAGGGAACACCAAAGCAGTCCACCATGGTAGCATCCAATTTCAGAAAGGGAACTACACAAAAATGAGCAAAACTAGGAAGTTAGTTAAAAAGAAATAAAAGGTACAGTGCCAAAAAGTGAAATCCTTGCAAGCTGCATGGAAACTTTTTAAAGACACCATAATAGATGCTCAATTTAAAAGTATTCCCCAAATTAAAAACCATGGTAACAGCAGCAAAAAAGTGCCACCGTGGCTAAACAACAAAGTAAAAGAAGCAGTTAGAGGCAAAAAGAGCATCCTTTAAAAAGTGGAAGCTAAACCCTAGTGAGGAAAATAGAAAGGAGCCTAAGCTCTGGCAAGTGAAGTGTAAAACTATAATTAGGAAGGCCAAAAAAGAATTTGAAGACCAGCTAGCCAAAGACTCAAAAAGTAACAACAAAAACATTTTTAAGCACATCAGAAGCAGGAAGCCTATCAGTGGGGCCACTGGACGACCAAGGTGCTAAAGGAGCACTCAAGGACGATATGGCCATTGCGGAGAAACTAAATGAATTCTTTACATCGGCTTCACGGCTGAGGATGTGAGGGAGATCCCCAAACCTGAACCATTCTTTTTAGGTGACAAACCCGAGGAACTGTCCCAGACTGAGGTGTCATTAGAGGAGGCCTTCAAACAAATTGATAAATTAAACAGTAATAAATCACCAGGACCTGATGGTATTCACCCAAGAGTTCTGATGGAACTCAAATGTGAAATTGCAGCACTACTAACGGTGGTATGTAACCTATCATTTAAATCAGTTCCTGTACCAGACAGAGGTTTTGACTTTCTGATTTCCCGGGGGGTGCTCGACCCCTGCTCTGCCCCAGGCCCTGCCCCCACTCCACCCCTTCCCCCAAGGCCTCACCTTGCCCGCCTATTCCTGCCCTGCCCCTTCCCGTCCCTGCTCTCCCTCTTCCCTCTCCATTCTGCCCCCTCCCTGAGCATGACCCGCCCTTGCTTCACCTCTTCCTGCCCCCGCTCCTCCCCCTCCCTCCTAGCGCCTCCGGCCTGGTGCTGAACAGCTAATCAGCAGCAGGTGGGAGGCGCTGGGGAGAGGGGGAGGAGCTGATCAGCGGGGCCCGCCATGGATGCTGAGCACCCACAATTTTTTTCTATGGGTGCTCCAACCCCGGAGCACCCACAGAGTCAGTGTCTATGGTACCAGATGAATAGAGGCTCCAAAGGCAATCCTGACAATTACAGGACGGTAAGCCTAACTTCAGTACCAGACAAATTGGTTGAAATTATAGTAAAGAACAGAATTATCAGATGCATAGATGGACACGATTTGTTGGGGAAGAGTCAACATGATTTTTGTAAAGGGAAATCATGCCTCACCAATCTACTAGAATTCTTTGAGGTGGGTCAAAAAGCATATGGACAAGGGGGATCCAGTGGCTATAGTGTACTTAGATTTTCAGAAAGCCTTAGACAAGGTCCCTCACCAAAGGCTCTTAAGCAAAGTAAGCTGTCATGGAATAAAAGGGAAGGTTCTCTAAAGGATCAGTTACCAGTTAAAAGATAGGAAACAAAGGGTAGGAATAAATGGACAGTTTTCACAATGGAGAGAGGTAAATAGTGTGGTCCCTCAAGGATCTGTACTGGGACATGTGGTGTTCAACATATTCATAAAAGACCTGGAAAAGACGGTGAACATTGTGGTAGCAAAATTTGTAAATTATATTAAATTACTCAAGATAGTTAAATCCAAAGCTGACTGCACAGAGTTACAAAGTGATCTCAAAAAACTGGGTGGCTGGGCAACAAAATGGCAGATGAAATTCAATGTTGATAAATGCAAAGTAATGCACATTGGAAAACATAATTCCAACTATACATACAAAATGATGGGATCTAAATTAGCTGTTACCACTCAAGAAAGAGATCTTGGAGTCATTGTGGATAGTTCTCTGAAAACATCCACTCAATGTGCAGCAACAATCTGAAAAAGTGAACAGAATTTTGGGAATCATTAGGAAAGGGAGAGATAATAAGACAGAAAATATAATATTGCCTCTATATACATCCCGGGTACTCCCACATCTTGAATATTGCACACAGATCTGGTCGCCACATCTCAAAAAATATATATTGGAATTGGAAGAGATACAGAAAAGGGAAACAAAAATGATTAGGGTATGGAATAGCTTCCATATGAGGAGAGATTAATACTGAGATTTTTCAGCTTGGAAAAGAAACGACTAAGGGGGCATATGATAGAGGTCTATAAAATTCTGACTGGTGTGTAGAAAGTAAATAAGGAAGTGTTATTTACTCCTTCTCATAACACAAGAGCTAGGGGTCACCAAATGAAATTAATAGGCAGCAGGTTTAATACAAACAAAAGAAAGTATTTCTTCACACAACGCACAGTCAACCTGTGGAACTTTTGCCAGAAGATGTTGTGAAGGCCAAGACTATAACAGGTTTCAAAAAGAACTATATAAGTTAATGGACGATAAGTCCATCAATGGCTATTAGCCAGTATGGGAAGGGATGCAAAAGCATGCTCTGAAGTGTCCCTAGTCTCTGTTTCCAGAAGCTGGGAATGGGTGACAGCCGTGGGTGGCAGGTGAACCATGGGCTTGGGGAGGCTAGCCCCGGGGCCTGCCTCTTCTGCCCAAGGCCCCACTCCTCCCACTAAAGCCCAGAGGCCCTCCCGCTGGGCGGCTGCCAGTCCCGCTCCAGCCTCCCAAGTATGCACCCCCCACCCCAGTGCGGGCCCTCCCCAGAGCATCAGGTGGGTGGTGGGTAGCGTGGCTCCCATCCCCAGAGTGATGGGTGGGAGGGTGGCGCATTCCCCCCCCCATCACCGGAGCGGATGCCAGTCCCCATTAGCCCCAGCCTGGGCCCCGGCCACGGGGGGAAGAGCCCCCTGCAGCACAGCACCAGGAAGCAGGAAAAGGCTGGGGGCGGAGCATGGGCGGGGCCATGCAAGGCTGTTTGGGGAGGCTCAGACTTCCCCTGCCTTCTATACCCACCACCCATAGTGACAGGGGATGGATCGCTTGATAATCACCTGTTCTGTTCATTCCCTCTGAAGCACCTGGCAGTGTCAGTTCTGCCGGGCAAGGACAGTCTGTACCTCTGTGTTTATACAGTGCCTGCACTGGAGCCTTGTGGCACGACTGTAATATAAAAAAAGGCCCATGTTTGGTCTTAATTTACCCTAATTAGTTCACCCCTCCCAAACAGAAACACCTATTATTTTTGTAGGGCTCTGTATTGCTTGTATTTGGGATGCAAACCCTTTCCCTCCGTGCTGAGGAACAGTCAAAGTCAGGAATCTTTAATAAAACGTCAGCTACTGTGGCTCAAAGCCAGGTTTCATTCCCAAGGGGAAATGATCCAATAGCTTTCTAGTACAAATGGACTCGTGCCTCCATTGTAGCGAAGGCAGTACTCTGGTGGAAGTGGGCCATTTACGAGAACATTTAGTTGTGAATATGTCATGCTGCAGGCATAAAGAAACAAAGAACTGTACTGTATGATCTTGTACTGATGAATACATTTATCACTTTCCCTAAACTCGGTGGGACCAGCCAGTCCCGTGTACTCTGAGTACTCTTACAACTTGTTTCCCTATGAAATTGGAAAGGGGACAAAATCAGTTACACAACTTTCCAACAACAAACCTCTATGGGATATTAACTCAGCTACTGACTGTAGTTCAGAGATTCACAGATTAAGCAGCATCCCTCTTGATCAACATTTTTTTTCATATGGCAACGTGATCACAGACACATTTTAAATCTACCATAGCAAACCCTGAAAGGGCTTTTATTCTTTAAAGAGCTCCTTGAGTAAGAATAAATCAGGAAAGCGCCTTTGCAATAGCCCGATGAAAGAAGGGTATTCATCTCTGTAAACTCTGTGGGGAAGGAGCTGTCTTTTAATTACGTGTTTCTATAGTGCCTAGAGCAATGGGGTCGACTGAAGTAAGGAAGAATGGTCCAGTGAAAGGGCACTAGCTAGAGACCCTGGGTGAATTCCCTACTCTGGCACAGACTTCCTGTAAGACCTTGGGCAAGTCCCTAGCCCCAAATCTCCAAATGTATTTAGGCACCTAACTCCCATTGATTTCAATAGGAGTTAGGCATCTCAATGCCTTTGAGGATCTGGACCTTAGCCGCTCCGTGCCTCCCATCTGTGGAATGGGAATAATAGTACTTCCCTACCTCACAGGGGTGTTGTAAGGAGAAATACACTGAAGGCTGTGAGGTGCTCAAATATTATAGTAATGGGTCCAAATTCCCCCTCAGTGCTATTGCAATACAAATCATCATCATTATTATCATCCTATGAACCCTAATGAACAAAAGACCCTTTAAATAGAAGTTCATATTAGAGAAAATGTTCCCATTTTGGAAGAAAAGCTTCAAATCACTAGATAAATGAACAGCTTTCAGAATACTTCTGACTGTGTGTTTAAACCAAGGTTTGCTCCCTCAGTCATGACACTTGGCAGGGGATTCAAGTTGAGCAACCAACAATGGAGGCACCCCAAATCAGAAGCCACTTGAATAAATCCTTACTCTCTTCCTCTGGGAGTCAGCTAACGGAGTATTGTTACTCTCATTTCACCCACGATGCAGAGGGGTTAGTGGGCTGAATCCTACACATGGTTAACTTAAAGTCAACAGCATTACTCAGGCACACAGAGTTACGCAAGTACTTAAGTGTTTGCAGGAGCAGGTCTAAAGCCATAGAAGGCCAGAACCTAGATTAGAACTGAGGTGTTCACAGCTCCTGGGCTATGACAACCAGCCCAATCCTCGCTCATAGCTGTTTCTGCCTACTGGTGCCTGTAGGGAACTCTTCAAGCTGAATTGGTGATGTCCCGATAACTTCTCTGACTTACCGTGTCCTCACTACACTGATCAGAGCACAACAGGCCCTTGGTCATGCCAAGACCAACTTTCTAATCGCACAAAACCAAACACTCCTGTCCTGCCCCTGCCCCGAGGCCCTGCTCCTTCTCCAAGGCCCCACCCCTGCTCACTCCATCCCCCCTCCCTCCATCACTCACTCTCCCCCACCCTCACTCACTTTCACCAGGCTGGGGCAGAAGGTTGGTGTGTGGGACGGGGGTGAGGGCTCCGGCTGGGTATGTGGGCTCTGGGGTAGAGCCAGGGATGAGGTGTTTGGGGTGCGGGAGAGGGCTCTGGGCTGGGGCAGGGGGTGGAGGTGTGTGTGGGGGGGGTATGGGCTCTGGGCTGGGGTGTAGGCTCTGGGGGAGGCAGAAATGAGGGTTTCAGGGTACAGGAGAGGGCTCTGGGCTGGGTCAGGGGGTTGGGGTGCAGGAGGGGGTGAGGGCTCTGGCTGGGGATGTGGGCTCTGGGGTGGGGCCGAGGACGAGGGGTTTGAGGTGCAGGAGGGGGCTCAGGGCTGGGGCAGGAGTTTGGGGTGCAGGGTGTGGGCTCTGGGAGGGAGTTTGGGTGTGGGAGGGGGCTCAGGACCGGGGCAGGGGGTTGAGGTGTGGGAGGGGTTTGGGGTGTGGGGTCCCAGTGGTGCATACCATGACTCTCAGGAAGCGGCCTCCAGGTCTCTGCAGCCCCTAAGTGCAAGGGCGGCCATGGAGGCTCTACGTGCTGCCCTCGTGCCTGCAGGTGCCGCCCCCACAGCTCCCATTGGTCGTGGTTCCTGGACAATGGGAGCTGCAGAGCCACTTCTGGGGGCAGGGGCAGTGCACGGAGCCTCCCTGGCCACCCATGCGCTTAGGGGCCGCAGGGACCTGGCAGCTGCTGCTGGGACCCACATGGAGCCAGGGCAGGCATGGAGTCTGCCTTAGCCCCGGCCTCCCTGGTGTGCCTCGGACCGGACTTTTTACGGCACAGTCAGCGGTGCCGACCAGAGCTGCTAAGGTCTCTTTTCGACCGGATGTTACAGTCGAAAACCGGATGCCTGGCAACCCTACGCAGAGCTCATTGCGGGAGTGAGGCCTAAATTGGACAAGGGAGGGTAAGCCCTATGCAAACACAAACATCTTCTATAACAGCAAAGGAAATGAGGCACTTTAACCCCGAGAGGGGTGGCCCAGTCACTAGAGTAGTGGTCTAGGACTCAGGAGACCCCAAGTCAACTGTATGCTACACCTCAGGCTTCCTCTGTAACTTTGGGGAGGTTACTTAGGCCCATGTCCACAAAGTACTTAGGCGCCTGAGCCCCACACCAGGCCATTCTATAGCTCAGTGGTTACAACTCTCACCTAAAAGGCAGGAGACTGCTATTCAAATCCATCCTTTTCCTCAGGCAGAGCAGGGATCTGAACCTAGGTTCTCCCCTTCCCATGTGAGTGCTCTGACCACTGGGCTAAAAGACACAACCAGGGCACTGCCACCTCCTCCAGCTGTTTTGGGGGGAAGTGAGGCAGGCACTTATTTCCATTTCACAAGACATGACTGAGGCACCTAAGAGAGGGGTTTCCCGTTGTGTGTGGCTAGCACAGACAGCAGCCCAGACTTAGGCGTCTAACTCTGGGAGAGGGACAGGACTTAGAACATGCCCCTCTCCTTTGCATCTCCTATTGGCTTTTGTGGATTCCATTCTTAGGCACCTGCCTCTCCCCAGGCATTGTGTAGGGAACAAAGGTGCCTACCTCAGGGTTTCTGGATCACATTGTTGCTCCTGTGATTTTCTAGGCACCTAAAAGTCTGGTGTTGCAATGCTCAGCCTAAGACCCTGTGTACATCTCAGCCTGAGTCTCTTGGGGTAAGTCTACACTGCAAAGAAAAACCCACAGCGCTGAGTCTCCAAGCCAATTGATTCAGGCTCCCGGAGCTTGGGCTGCGGGACTAAAAGTAGCAGTGTAGACATTCCCACTCGGGCTGCAGCCTGGGCTCCGAGACCCTTCCCCTCTGGCTGAGTATCAGAGCCCAAGGTCCTGCCCACGCGGGAACAGCTACACTGTTATTTTTTAGCCCTGCAGCCCAATCCCTGTGAGCTTGAATCAGGTGACCTGGGCTCTGAGACTCAGCATCGCAGGTTTTTCTTTGCAGTGTAGACATGCCCTCGGTGTCTCAATTCCCCATCTGTAAAATGGGGATAATTGCACTTCCATACTCTAGGGGGGCATTATGGAGATAAGTATATTAAAAATGGTGAGGTGCTTTACTATGGGAATGCGGCTGGAGCAGTATTTACAACAGACAGCGTATTAGTTTGAGCATGAATACTCTTTTTCTTTCCCCTCAAGGTTGCTCCAATGTGACTCTTCTCCCTCACAGTGTCGGTAACTGCAGGCCTTTCACCAATAACCAATAGTTAGTCATTTCCAACTCAACACTCTTGTTGTTGCAAGCTCGCATCGCAATGTTTATATGCACATTTCCCATCCTCGCTTAGCCTGGTGGAGAATGAAGTGAGCTTAACAGGTGCAATTGTTGCTTGTTTCCATGAAACTCCACTTATCCCAACACACCCTACAACTAAATAGAAAAATAATAAAAAATGAAAACTGCAGCGAACACACAAAGACCCCAAACCCCGTCACGGATCCACAGGATCAGTGCTATGGCCCCAGCGTTTGGAGGAACCCCTTCACTGTGCCAGACCCACCCCCCACTCCAGGGGTCTCGCTCTTCTCCCAGGGTAAGCCATGTGGCTTCACCACCCCTTCAGACTGGACCTCTGGGGGCTGCTTCACAATGTGAGCTCCGTCCAGAGACAGAGCGCTGATGGAGGCTTGCACGCTTTTTAGGGCGCAGTGCACTTCTCCAAGCATTTGCAGTGACGATCACACAGCATTGTCAAAACAGTCATTGTGAACACAGCATAGGAAGTCCTCAGGTTAACACAGAGGGGTGAAGGTTAAAGCATCGCCCATTCTGGTTAGCTCAGAGCCCAGCCAAGCTACAGTGAACACCATTGTTCAAGCTCCGTCTCTCTCCATCTGTCTGAGTACCACGTGTGCCCCATCTCCTTCCTGCAGCCCACACTTAACCCTCACCTCAAACCCTTCAGTCCTTTGTTCTCCCGATGGGGAAATGCTGCGTGGGGCAATCTATGGTCCTCATTTGCTAGGTCTCAATGACCGGTCAATTGGATCTGCCCTTGTATTCTCAAGAGGTCCATTGATATGGGACCAAAGACCCAGACAGCGAGACTCCATTCACACCTGTGTCTTAGCCTGTCCCTGATAGCAAAGAGTCCTTTTTCCACCCAGTAGATAACAATGCAGCATATAGTGGAAACAGAGGCACAAACAGGCCTCCATAAAAATATTAGAGAAAATTCCTGCTTTGTCATAACCCCCAAAAGGAGAAATGTCAGAGACTCCATGAAATCCCCTAGGGACCTTGCTATTGCTATTGATTTTATGTGGAAGGTTCTCAGAGACTATGGTGACAGGCATCCATGCAGAACCCAGGCACTACGTTGATACTAATAATAATATTAATAATAATATAAACAAAGACAGATTTTTTCAGCTCTTCAAGCACAGCAGATAATCATGAAGATAAGCCTCATAAAGTATATTTTATTCTAGGAAAAGTTACGGACATGGCATGGAAACATTCCTGTCCTAGAGTTCATGTGATCAGATTGTCTGGAGGTTGCCATGACACAGCACCCGTCAATGTCTAACTGTGACTCATCAGTCCCTGGGCCTCCAGGACCTCAGACTCATCCTTCCCTCCCCGGGCAATGATGGCAATGGCCATCTACGTTGTGATCACACCAGGTGGATTCCACTGTGCATACTCAGGCAGTCCCACACATGGTTGTCCTCCTGCCTTGCTGAAGACTGGTCCTTCACTGTCTCTTCATTGAAAGCACTGGGAATTGCAAGGTGCTGTTGATCTCTCAGGAGCTGTCCTAAATTACACTGCAATACTTTCATTTCCATAGTGACTTTCATCCTAAAGGACCCGAATTCTCAAGGCTTCAGAAATTCAACATGCCGATCTGGGTAGGTTATAAGGATCATTTGGGGTAGCTCCCTTTTTGATCATTATATCCCTAGGGATCTGATACGGCAGCCCTCAGTGGGACTACTTGTGTGAGTGGGCTGTAGTCCACGAAAGCTTATGCTCTAATAAATTTGTTAGTCTCTAAGGTGCCACAAGTACTCCTGTTCTTTTTGCGGATACAGACTAACACGGCTGCTACTCTGAGACTTGTGTGAGTAAGAACTGCAGGATCAGACTGACATAGGGGGAACAAAACCAGAAGAGATACCTGGGCTGCCTATGAGTGAGGTGTCCATAGCAACATGCCCATTTGTTGTAGATCAAGCAGTAGGATACCAGTTTGCAATGAAGCCACAAACCAGATTCATCATGGTGGTAGATATTCTTTTAAATCTGGTGATCATTTTTTAATGTACATCGCTGGCACTTAGGGTGACCAGATGTCCTGAGTTTATAGGGACAGTCCCGATATTTGGGGCTTTTTCTAATATAGGCACCTCTTACCCTCCACCCCCATCCCGATTTTTCATATTTGCTATCTGTCCACCCTACTGGCACCTCAGGTGGAACTGCTGTCCATCCATTGTGTGTAACAGACTGTACATTGGAGAAGTCAGAAGAATTCAGTGCCAGAGCTGTGAAAATGTTAATCATGCAACCAAAAAACCAAATGAAATTTGCCTTTTCATTGTAAGCCTGAAATTCAGCCCAAGTCACTGAAAGCTTCAGAGAGGTTCACAAACTTTCTGGGAGGCCCTGGGCTGAACTCTGACCATAACCCCTCCTTCATGCAAGCTTTGGAGAGAGTTTTGATGGAAATCAGGCAAAAGATTGCTAGTTCTGACCCACTTTCACTCTGAGTGTTTGAGTTCAAACCCCCAAACCAAAGTTAGATTCAGGAGATGTGAACATATAGGTAACGAGAACAAAGAAAATATGTCTTGACCCTTCTAGGAATGGAAATGAACAGTTTTCACATGCCTTTTGTTCTTTTCATTCTTCAGTTTAAAATATCAGGGCCAAATCCTGTGCTTCTTACAGAAGACAGTTTCTGTCCTTTTACACCAGAACAACCCCACTGACTGACGGATTTAATCTGCATTTACATTGGCGTAACTGAGAGCAGAATTTGGCCCTCAGTTTCTACCCAGTCCTTACTCAGGCATAGCTATTTTAATGAGAGCTTTGCCAGAGGCAGCAAACATTTAACGAAGACCTCAGGATTTGGCCCATAATGTTACTTAGGACCCTTGGAAGAGTTTAGATCTGAATTCAGACCCAAATCTGAACCTCCACAGAGTTCAAGTTGTTTGGACTTGAGAGCTGTGGTTTGGGCCAGTCACAGAGTCAAGCGGAGAATCATGGAATTTCAGTCTGGACTAGTATTTGAGTCTGAACTACCACTAAATTCATGGATGGTCAGATTTGAGTTTCAATTTTGTTCTTCATTGTAAAGATAAACCTGAATCTGGATGTTTGGACCAGACCCAAAGTTCAACTGGGAGCAGTGGAGGTATCAAATCAGGAGTTCTGCTTCAGGCTCATCTTTAATAGAGATGCTGTACCTTTACCCAATCAGCTCGACTGTAGCAAAGCACTTCCCAGTGCCCAGCCCGAGTGACAGCAAAAACTGTGGACTGCATTATTGCCATGGAGCAGATGTTGCTAGGAAACCAAACAAGTAACAAGTTTATCTTCAAACCGGGATCCTTGGAAACTGGAATAAGCTGGGAGGAATAGTCTTGACTTGGAACCACAGCATCTCATAATTCCTCCCAAACAACATCTTAGGTTCAGCCAAACCAAATAGGTGATGTGTGCACGGGGATTTGGAGGCTATAATTTTTTCCAAGAACACCTCATCTGCAAAGAATGCTAATTATTTTAAGTACATACAACTTTAAAAAAACCTAAAAACTAAAAAAAGACCTATCAACAAAGGTTTGTTTGAAATAAAAATGTGAGCAATAAGACATAGCCAGGCATGGGGTAGGGGTGATCAGCACACAACTCACGTGCATAACGAAGTATCCCACTCCAGTCCTGACGGGCCTGCTTGTTTTACCTGGTGTTGAGAAACACCAGTCAGCATGACCAAGCAGTTCTCAATTGAATTTTTTCAATATAAAAGGCAAAGGTTTGTAACAGGACAGCTACACTGGCAGCTGAAAAATCCGAATACAATTGTAGGTAATTGAAGCTAACAAAGGTAAAAGTCATAATGTTTTGTTTGTGATATCACAGTTAGTTGCTTTGGTGACAATTATGATGCCATAAACGTAGGACTATGAATCCAAGTAAGAAATAAGATGAAGCACACTGGAGAGGCAGGATGGTCCAGTTCATAGGGCACTGGACTGGGAATCAAGACATCTAATAATTAATTATAGTGAATGGGCTGATCATGTGTACCACTGCCCTCTACTGGAGGGAAGCAGAAGTGCTGATGTGTGTCATATACCCTATGCTGGTAGCAACTAATGGCAATTCTTCTTTAGTTCAAGTGCCAGGTGCTTTTTGAATGGAGGTTCTGAGTTCTATTCCTCCTGGTGATGTGAAGTTGTAAGCAGAGCTGAGCAAATAACTTGTTTTTAGGTTCGGTGGCTGAACTGAAAACATCTGAAAAAAAATTTGGTTCATTTTGTCTGTTTTGGTTCATTTTGTCTGTTTTGTTTTGGAGTTTGGGTGTTTTAACACTTTTAAAAAAATACATCTAACTATATTTCAAAATGAACCATCAGTTTGAAATGAAAAGTCAACTTGTTTCATTTTGAGAATGTCTTTTTTCTTTTCTTTTGGGAGTGGCGGAGCAGGAGGGGCTGAAACTACTCACCAAATTTGACCTGAAGTGTGAATAGTTTTGGTCAACCTGAAATTGCCTTTTTCAGTGAAGAAATTATTTCTCTGAGAACGTTCATCCTGCTCTATTTGTCAGTAGCTATGGTGTACAGTATGATTACAGCCCTGGGGATCCGAGATGCACATGGAATGAATAGAATTAAAAAGAAAAGGAAGATGACAGAAAATGTGTTTTAAAAGCTCTGTAGATTGATTGTTTGTTTTAGTGTTTCTCCATCCAGTGCCAGTTGCTCTTTAGCTGGTTTTGAGCTGCTACTGTGTGTACTTAGCACTGGCATATTAATCCATGTTTGTATTTAGTATGTAATGACGCTATCTATTGAAAAAAAAGTTCCACAATGTGTCTTGGTGCTAATTATCCTCCATACTCAGGTCTTACGCAGGCAAACTGCCAGTGACTTCTGTTGGCATCAGGGGGAGTTTGTTTGTATTCAGTCCTGCTCTGACGTAAGGCCTTCAGTATTTTTCCCTATCTTTACACGAGTGCTCCTTTCAACCCTTAAAAGAACCAGACCTGACCCACATTCAGCTCTGAGTTCAGAGCTAAAGGTTAGATTGGAGTCTTGACTCAGGCTAGGGTGACCAGACAGCAAATGTGAAAAATCGGGATGGGGGTGGGAGGTAATAGGAGCCTATATAAGAAAAAGACCCAAAAATCGGGACTGTCCCTATAAAATTGGGACATCTGGTCACCCTAACTCAGGCCCATTTCTAATGTTTAGGATGGCAGAAGTATTTAGACCTTGTCTATACTGGGGATTTAGCCCAATTTCAGCGCTGGTGGCCAACCAGAGTTTAGCTGCACTGAGGCAAACCAATAATACAGGCAGGGTAAAACAAAATAAGCCATGATTTGCACCCGTGCAGTTTATCCCCATTGCAAACTGGGTAAACTCTGTTAGTGCAAAAAGCAGCTTTTTCTCTCTACCCGGGATTTGTACTGATGCAGCTACTCTGACGGCTGGCTACCGCTGGCTGTAATTGGAGCACGCTCCTGTGCTGTCAAGGCCTTAGCTTCGCTTTGCATCAGAAGAAACTGGGAAAGCTGCAAGCCCAGCACACGCACAAACATGCATAATTAAGAGATAATATCGATGAGATAGAACATTATCATAGGATAATGGTCTCCTGCGGCACATAAATACCATGGCAGAGCTGAGACATTTATTTGCAAAGAGAGAGACATAACATTGACCCCGTGACAATGCTCTCTTACAATTACCTTTATTGTGTTAGGTCAGTGACTGAAGTACTTGTGCATGTATCACAGGGGCTGATGGATGCTGGAACAGTAGGCTGGCAGTCACTCATTATTGAACCGTTGCCTCCTCGTTGGCTTAGAACCACTGTATGTCTAAGCTGGGCAGAATTCAACAGATCCATAAATGTACAGGCAGAAAGCACCAGAGGCAGGTGAGAAAGGGTGCTCTTGTGGGTAAGGCATTGGTTTGGGACTCTGGTGTTCTTAGCTCTGCCTTCTTCTGTGACCTTGGGCAAGTCATTCCACCCTTCCATGGGTGTGTCGGCACTGGGAAAAGAAGATGCGTTTTTACTATATCTTAGCTAAGGTAACAAAATCCTAGTGTATTAATTAATTATTAACACATTATTAATTAGTGCATTAATTCTGAAAGCTGTACATTATTAATGTATTAACATATTATTAATTATAATACATATAATATTATACATTATCTATTGTATATATTGTATATATATATATTTTAAAAGAATAAATATAATTATATAATATACATTATAATATAATATTACAATGAATTAGTATATTACATTATATATTATTAAATACAACGTATTATAATTAACATATTATTAATTAATGTATCAGCACATTATTAATTATTGTTAATAATAATTATGAATACATTATTATTGGTATTACCATAGGGCCTAGAAGCCCTAGTCATGGACCAGGTCCCCATTGTGCTGTACAAACCCAGAGCAAAAAGACAGTCCCTGTTAGGTGCACCAGTGTTTACCCAGGTCAGTAGTGATTGAAAGTTAGTACTATCTGATGGCCTGTGTGAAATGTCAGAGGAAACAGCACCTTTTTTGGCAGTGTCAGCAGTGAAGACAAGAATGACTAGGCATGGGGAATGAATTATCCTCTTGCTTCTAAATGTGGTCTCCCCCAGGGCCGGTGCAAGGATATTTTACGCCCTAGGTGAAACTTCCATCTTGCGCCCTCTCTCCCGCTCCTCCCGGAGCATCGCTTATTATAAACTTTCAAAAATGAATACAGTAGTGTAAAAAAAAATTTGGGTATTGCTTTTTCGCACCCCCAAATCTTGGCACCCTAGGTGGCTGCCTAGTTCGCCTAGTGGTTACACCAGCCCTGGTCTCCCCAGGTCAGGGATGAGGCTCGGCAGTTTGGAAGAACCTTTTCCTGCGACTCTACGTAATATTCAAGGGTGTCAGTGTGGCAAGTTTCACAAGTACCAGATTCATTTAACAGAAAGTGTGCTCTGGTTTTACATGTCAACTGCTTTCCTCTGTCGAAATGTGAAAGGCTTTTTCTTTTGGGGAAACTGTTTAAAAATTTGCCTGACTAAAGCATCCCCTTGCTTAAATATTATGCTAATCTGCAAATAATGTGCCACTTTCCAAAACCACCCATCTCTGATGCTATTAACCAAAATGGTCTGGGTGTCCCTAAGCCTCTGACTTCCAGAAGCTGGGACTGAATGGCAGGGGATGGATCACTCGTTAAATTGCTCTGTTCTTTTCATTCCCTCTGAAGCATGTGGCGCCGGCCTCTGTCAGAAGACAGGACACTGGGCTAGATGGACCATTGGTCTGACCCAGTATAGGTGTTCTTAAGTTCTGCTTGCTCACACTGTAACGTCTCCAGTGTACTGCTGGAAAATGTAGCCTTCAAGAAACTCCCCTGCACTTCTGCAAAATAAATAACATTGTCCAAGAGATAAAGCCTATATGTTTCTACTGAGAACCTTCCTCCCAGTTTATTACTTTCTACATTTAAACATGACACCTCAATGCTTACTCGGTCTCTGGCTCTCTGCAAGTCCTGTCAGGACATCCTCCACCACCTTGCTGCAGCTGCCCGCTCCCTCCCCCAATAATTATTACATCCTCCAGCTGACACCTTTCTTGCCAAGCAAGGAGTCAGAACTGAATGGTCATCCTAGCCATAGTGCCCACTCCAAAAAAATAGTGGGTGCTCAACAGAGCAGGCTCTGCCCATCAGCTGTTCAGTGGGTCGGTGGAAGGTGCTGGGGGAGTGGGTGGAGCGGGAAGAGGCGGAGCGAGGGTGGGGCCTTGGGTGAAAGTGGAGCAGGGGTGGAGCACCCACTGGAAAGAAGAAAGTTGACGCCTGTGATCCTAGCCTCCACTTGAGAAACAGACTAGGCAATGGTGTGGAGAGCCAGGGCCTTACGAGAGTTTCAGCTCATTTCCCACAATTCCCCTGGGCTCCCAGAAGGCCTTTTGAACTCTCCCACAAGCCACTCTTGTGGGATAGACGTCACAGAGTAGCGCAACAGCAAAAATATAGTATAGTACAAATGCAGTCACATCATAAAACTGAAGCTGAAGTCGCTTCACTAGCAAGCACACACACACTGCGTTAGTGGTATTTACACAGGTGTCCTCCCATTGGTTCAGTTCTCTAGTGTACACAAAGCCAGAGGGTCACACTTTAAAGCAGGTCTCTGATGGCAGGATTTGACTTAGCTAGAATAAAACATGAACATTGCATGATTCAGCTCTGTGTACAACTACCATTCTGAACTGTCTAATATAGTTCCCCTGAACAAGTACAATTCAATAGCTCTAGACATAACAGGGTGTTCTTTTTTACAGATCACGGTAGTAAACAGAAGGACTGAAACAGTGAAGCTAGCTGCATGGATCCTGTTTTCAGGGAGACCTTTTAACTCCCAAGCTCTAGGCAAACAGAGATTCTAAAATTGGGGGCGTGTGCCAAGGGATGGATGGTGCCAGCTGTAGTATTTACTGCTGGCCAGTTCCTGGAGCGACAGTGGAGCTGCCCGCACCTGCCCTTTGTGGTTGATTAGTGAAACAATACTAGAAGGGTTACAGGAGAGAGGCCAGGCACAAGTCCCCGCATATCTGGGATATGGTACCATGAGCAAGGCTAATGCGTATCTGAGTAGTTCACCATAGACCTGTCTTTGAAAGTTGCTCATTCTAAGGGAAAGCTTGAATACATGCAAATTGCGCCCTATATGCAAACTTGGGAACAAAAGGTACTCAGCCCCAGCTTGTTAAAGACATGGGAGTTATGCACCTAAATACCTTTAAAAATCTTGCCCTTAGTACATAACGGGAGGAGGTGCCCATCACAGGGAGGTATTGGCCCCTAAGTCCCTGATGGTTTGCTGCAGCTGAATGGAAATTGGCTTATCGATGCTTTAAAAAATGCTATTCCACAGAAAACCCTTCACTCTTGTTTTGAGTGTCACCACGAGACATGGAATGGAGGCAGGGAAAATATGGTGACTGGATGGCTGGGTACCAACTTGTTGTGGCTAGAAGTCCAATGGCCAGTTAGGAAAATAACAACTGACTTTATTTGGTGTAAGAGACTAATTCCACTGAGTTTAAAGAGAAAGTTGTGGAAGGAGGTTTCCACCTCTGTTTGGTTTCACATCAAAACCACTCTCTAACGCCCCTGGAAATTAAACCACCAGACTGATAGCGTCAGGGAAAAGCTCTGATTAGCTCATCATATACAGACTGTATGCTGATCGTTTCTGTTATCTGCTCGTGGATGCTGTTACCAGACAAAAAATAACCCTGGCCCTGGGATCTGCTGGGGATGGATGGGAGGCCAGCAATTGGAGGAGGAACCTGGCATCTTTAGTCTCCCCATTGCACTGGGATTCTTTTGAGGGAGCTGTGGGCCTTACCCAAAGCCCACTGAAATCAACGAGGGTTTTGCCATTAACTTCAAAGTGCTTTGGGTTAGGTCCAGTGCCTGGAGAAATAGAGCCTGGAGAAATAGAATGTTGGGCCAAACGCTCAATTAGTGTAAACGGAGTTACACTGAAATCAAAGGAGCAGTGTTGCGTTATCCCAGATGAAGGCATGATGATGATGATGAGGAGGAGGAATATGTTGACAGATGAGGACTATGTTGGGCCAAATCTTCAGCTAGTCTAAACTGCCTTGGCCCCTAATCAGTGGAGCTACCTTGCTCTGTTGTAGATGAGGAGCTATGTTAGTTCATGAACGCAAGACAAAATGGAATTTTTTATGCCCCTTGAAAACAGTGGTCCACTGGTTCGGGTACCAGCCTAGCACCCTGGAGACGTAGGCTCAAGTTCCTGCTCAATCCCTGGCTTTTTGAGCCACTTTTCGCAAGTCATTCTCTCTGTTCCCCATCTGTAAATGGGGGGAAAGCCTACCTCGCAGGGTGTAGTGGGGGTAATTCCATTAATGACTGTGAGAGGCTCAAATACTGTGCTGTTGGTAAGACAGATTTTCCACTTTTGCCGGGCTCAGCAGCCTTGCAGCCGAATGACACTAAACTCTGCACTCATAGAATCATAGAACTAGAAGGGACCTCGAGAGCTCATCTAGTCCGGTCCCCTGCACTCGTGGCAGGACTAATTATCTAGACCATCCCTGACAGGCGTTTGTCTAACCTGCTCTTAAAAATCTCCAATAACGGAGATTCCACAACCTCCCCAGGCAATTTACTCCAGTGCTTAACCACACTGAGAGTTAGGAAGTTTTTCCTAATGTCCATTTGGATCGGTCAACTGCTTTAGCTCACTTTTTGAATTAAAGTCTGAATGTTCCACTTGGGCATATTGCTCTTGTGATGTTACTTCCCACAAAAGTAGGGCATATGTGGTGCACAAGCCTTGTTCTGGTCCTCTGCAAGACGTGAATTTCAGCCCTGTTGTGCCATGTTCTGCTCTTTATATCTGAGGAGTTTTTGAGGAATGAAGAATCTTGCTGACATTTGTGGCCTGATCCAAAGTCCACCAAAGTCAGCGAAGAGACTTCCATCAGCGTCAGTGGGCTTTGGACAGCATTGGTCTCTTTATTTTTGTTTGCTTGCATTTTGCTTTCTGTTACCGCCACTGCTGTATGGATTGTATTATTAAAGGAACAAGCACATTCTTTTCCTGTCGCAAAGGAATGATCACCAGGGATTTATAAACTGAGTTGTGGTTGATGGCTATTCTGATCACACAGCTGGCACTGCCAGGGTCAGTCTAGTACCTCAGTATACCCAATGCTGTCAGGCTCTGTACAGCTAGAGTTATAAATGGGTTATTGGCAGCATTTCTGTTACGAGGTCAACTGGGAAGAATGTCACAGTTCTACAACTGTCATGTCAGGGTCACGCTCTATAAGTAGAAAGCGCTTGCAATGGGGCATTTAAAAACAAAATGGGTAAGTAACACACAATGCCCCTATCCACATATCAGCACTGAACAGACCAAACTTAACAGACAGCATATAAAGACTCAGAGCCAATTCTGCCCTCATTTACACTGGCTGTGAACCAGAGTGACTCCAGTTAAATCCGCAAATACCGGTGTAAGGGACAACAGAATTTGACCCAGAGATGGGAACAGGATAGCGGGTGGGAACAGGAGTGAGATTTTCACAGGATGTGGTTCAGAGCTGAGTTTTTCAGTATTATGTGTTGCCTTAGTCCTAATAGAAAAGACCATTTTACATTCTGCGTTTAGTTCTTTGTGGAGGCCCAGATTCTCAGACGTGGGTGCCTAAAGTTAGGCACCTAAACAGAAGTGGCCTGATTTTCCGAGGGGCGGAGCACCCATAAAATCCACCGAAGTCCATAGGAACAGCAACACTCAGGACCTATGAAAGTTGGGATCCAGTTCAGGGCCTTGGTTTTATATAGTGTTTCCCAGTTGCCTCTGCCCCACTGTGAGCAAAGGTCTTCGTTTTTACCAGCCTGGGAGGCACAGAGAGGTAGACTGGGCTTCAACAAAATTCAGGTCCCAATTTCCTCTGCTAGAATAGCCAATTATTGTCATTAGTAGAGCTGGTCAAAATAGGCCACTTTTCAATTTTTGGATGAAATTTAGATGAAAAAAATGTGAATTGTGAAAAACTGTCCTTTTTCAACCAGCTCAAGTCATTAGCAAATGATGTTAGATTCATCAGAGTGCCCAGCTGATGTGCTGGATGTACATGAAAAGATGCATCACTTTCCCTCATTTATTTCTCTTTCCTTCATTGATTCTTCTCCGAGTTTTCTTACAACAAAAAGTAGTGAACCAATGTAAAACATTAGTGTAGGATATGATGAGTAAAGCTTCATATTGTCCTTGTATTTTTTCTTATGTCGTTGGAATTATGACAGTTTTGTTTGTTTTTCTTCATATAATCAAAAGGGCATAAGAGACTTAAAAAAAAAAAGCCCAACAACATTGCAAATATTGAGAACCAATCCACACCATAGTTCATTTAGATTCTGTCTGCTGCAGAACTGCCATGTAGTTCTCAGCACTGCTGATAAGGTGTGCGATGGCAGCTGTCTATACACAACCAGTTTTCTGTCAGCTGGACAATACACAACCAGTTTTCTGTCTGTTTGCTTCTTAAACCATTGAGAACTCTTGCTCAACCTGCTGCTGGTGTTAGCAAAGTGTCTTGTGTGTGCCAAAAGGGAGAGAGAACTATTGCTGTCATGTGTGTCTTTGCAAAGGAAAATGAGAAAGATTAAATGCTATCTCACCTATCTCTTTCATATTAGTATTCCCCTGTGGCATGTTCATAGCGAGAACTGAGCAAATTATCTCCTGCAGACTTGTAATGAATTGGATTCAGCCACATTTTGTCCCATGTAAAATAGCTGAAAGCTAATTTCAAAGCCACGGGTTTGAGGATTAGAGCTGGTTGGGAATTTTTGGATGACATTTTTTTTCTGCCCCCCCAATGGCGATTTGTTGAAACCCAAACTGCTTGCGAAATACTTGACAAAAAATTTTGGTAAAAAAAGTTTCTAGATTGTCGAAATTGCAATACTGCGGAACTCGAAAATATTGGTGTTTTGATCTAAGCCACTTTTTGTTTTGAAATTGTAGTAAGTTTACACCCAAAAAAAGGTAAAAGGGCAAAAAAGGTCAAAATTGAATCAAAATGTTTTTAAATTAATGAAACAAAATGTCTTCACTGGCCCAAACCAAAAGAATTTTTTAATTTATTTTTGGTTCATGAAAATTTGAGATTTCCACTTTTTGTCCTGATTCCAGATGGGGAAAAATGTTTAAATGTTGAAAATTCTTGGCAGATGGGGAAACTATTTCCCACTCAGTCCAAATGAGGATTCATGGAAACTGAATTTGGAACTTCTATCTGAAGTGCTGGCATGCTCCTCTGATCAGGGGACAGAAACAATCCCATGTGACTTACCAAACCAGCAACAACTTAACCAATCCTGCTTGGATAACAACAAATTGAGTAGTCTCAAAAAACTGCCCTGAAGGTTTAATAACAAAATTAACCAGCAAGTCATTGAATAATTTTTAACGCAAAATACATTTGAGAAAATTTCCACCTGTTCATGGATAGTTCATGAGCAGGAAAAAAGGCTAAGTGCATTGGATAACATTATTTGCCTCAAAGTACTCAGCTCTGATATAAGGTGATCCAACGGTGACATTTAATCCATAATAGGGGAACAGTCTCGGGGCAGATCCTCAGTCATAGCTCTGAGGTAATGACAATTTACAACACCGGAGGATCCATCCCAGTGTCCAGAGTGATTATACAGAAAGCACAATTTTGTCCAAGCTGCTCTGTAATTAGCTGACTGGCCATTCACCAACCTCCACCTGCGCGATCCCACTGAAGTTGCCTCTCTACCCGCTCCACCAACTTTCAGATGAAGTTGGGCCCAGCTGTCTCTGTGCTGGGCCTTAGGCCTGGTCTACACTACGGGTTTAGGTCGACTTTAGCAGCGTTAAACCGAATTAAGCCTGGACACGTCCACACAACGAGGCCCTTTCTTTCGACTTAAAGGGCCCTTTAAACCGGTTTCTTTACACCACCTCCGACGAGGGGATTAGCGATAAAACCGGCCTTTGCGGGTCGGAATTGGGGTAGTGTGGACGGAATTCGATGTTATTGGCCTCCGGGAGCTATCCCACAGTGCTTCATTGTGACCGCTCTGGACAGCGCTCTCAACTCAGATGCACTGACCAGGTAGACAGGAAAAGACCCGCGAAGGTTTGAATTTCATTTCCTGTTTGCCCAGCGTGGAGAGCACAGGTGACCACGCAGAGCTCATCAGCACAGGTAACCGTCATGGAGTCCTCCCAGGATCGCAAAAGAGCTCCAGCATGGACCGAACGGGAGGTACGAGATCTGCTCGCCATATGGGGAGATGAAGCAGTGATAGCTGAACTCCGTAGCAGTAAAAGAAATGGAAAAGTATTAGAAAAGATCTCCAAGGCCATGAAGGACCGAGGCCATAACAGGGACACACAGCAGTGCCGCGTGAAAATTAAGGAGCTAAGGCAAGCCTACCACAAAGCCAGAGAAGCAAACGGAAGGTCCGGGGCAGAGCCGCAAACTTGCCGCTACTACGCGGAGCTGCATGCGATCCTAGGGGGTGCAGCCACCACTACCCCAACCGTGTGCTATGACTCTCTCACTGGAGAAACACACAGGGAAGACGGTTCGGGGAACGAGGAAGATGACGATGGAGGTACTGTAGGTAGCTCACAGCAGCAAGGAAGCGGAGAAACCGGTTTCCCCAACAGCCAGGATCTGTTTGTTACCCTGGACCTGGAACCAGTAACCTCCGAACTCACCCAAGACCCTCAGGGCACACAGGAGACCTCTGGTGAGTGTACCTTTGTAAATATTTGTAAACATTACACATGGTTTAAAAGCAAGCGTGTTTAATGATTAATTTGCCCTGGCAATCGCGGCCAGTACATCTACTGGAAAAGTCTGTTAACGTGTATGGGGATGGAGCGGAAATCCTCCAGGGACATCTCCAGAAAGCTCTCCTTTATGTACTCCCAAAGCCTTTGCAAAAGGTTTCTGGGGAGGGCTGCCTTATCCCGTCCGCCATGGTAGGACACTTTACCACGCCAGGCCAGTAGCACGTAGTCTGGAATCATTGCATAACAAAGCATGGCAGCGTATGGTCCCGGTGTTTGCTGGCATGCAGACAATATCCATTCCTTGTCTCTCTTTGTTATCCTCAGGAGAGTGATATCATTCACGGTCACCTGGTTGAAATGGGGTGATTTTATTAAGGGGACATTCAGAGGCGCCCGTTCCTGCTCTTCTGAACAGAAATGTTCCCCGCTGTTAACCATGCGGTGGAGGGGAGGGGTGAAGTGATCATCCCAGAGAATCGTGTGTGTGTGTGGGGGGGGGGTGGTTTACTTGTGTTTGTGCCGCATGTTAACCGGGAAACTGCAGCCCCCTCCTTTTACATTGAAACCCCATTTTAAATGGACAACCCAATTCATCCTTGAGATGGGAAATGCGCTGCTGTTTGCAACCTTTCCCGCATGTTAAGAAGGTTAAATAAGCCAAAACACTGTGGCCTACGATGGCTGCCTGCAAGCCGAAATATGCGACCTTGTAATGAAAGAGTGTACCCATTGTTCCCTAAAATGTGTCTTTTTTAACCACCTCTCCCTTCTCCTCCACCAGCTGCAAATGTTTCTCCTTCGCAGAGGCTCGTGAACATTAGAAAGAGAAAACGTAAGACGAGGGACGAGATGTTCACGGAGCTGCAGATGTCCTCCCACGCTGATAGAGCACAGCAGAATGCGTGGAGGCAGTCAATGTCGGAGATGAGAAAAGTCCAACATGAACGAGAGGAGAGGTGGCGGGCTGAAGACGATAGGTGGCGTCAGCTTGCAGACAGACGGCAAGAGGCAATGCTCCGTCTGCTGGAGCATCAAAGTGATATGCTCGAGCGTATGGTTGAGTTGCAGGAAAGGCAGCAGGAGCAGAGACCGCCGCTACAGCCCCTGTGTAACCAACAGCCCTCCTCCCCAAGTTCCATAGCCTCGTCACCCAGACGCCCAAGAACACGGTGGGGGGGCCTCCGTCCACCCAGTCACTCCACCCCAGATGATCGCCCAAGCATCAGAAGGCTGGGCTTCAATAAGAGTTAAAGTTTTAAAATGCAGTGTGTCCTTTTCCATCCCTCCTCCCCCACCCATCCCTGCTACCTTGGCAATTATCCCCCTACCTCTGTAAGGAACTAATAAAGAATGCATGAATGTGAAAAAACAATGACTTTATTGCCTCTGCAAGCGGGAGGGGAGGGGAGGGTGGGGTGGGGTGGTTGGTTTACAGGGAAGTAGAGTGAACCGGGTCGGGGGGGGGTTGGAGGGTTCATCAAGGAGAAACAAACAGAAGTTTCACACAGTAGCCTGGCCAGTCACAAAACTCGTTTTCAAAGCTTCTCTGATGCGCACCGCGCCCTGCTGTGCTCCTCTAACCGCCCTGGTGTCTGGCTGCGCGTAATCAGCGGCCAGGCGAGTTGCCTCAACCTCCCACCCCGCCATAAATGTCTCCCCCTTACTCTCTCAGATATTGTGGAGCGCACAGCAAGCAGCAATAACAATGGGGATATTCTTTTCGCTGAGGTCTGAGCGAGTCAGTAAGCTGCGCCAGCGCGCTTTTAAACGTCCAAATGCACATTCCACCACCATTCGGCACTTGCTCAGCCTGTAGTTGAACAGGTCCTGACTCCTGTCCAGGCTGCCTGTGTATGGCTTCATGAGCCATGGCATTAAGGGGTAGGCTGGGTCCCCAAGGATCACGATAGGCATTTCAACATCCCCAATGGTCACTTTCTGGTCCGGGAAGAAAGTCCCTTCCTCCAGCTTTCGAAACAGAGCAGAGTTCCTGAAGACGCGAGCATCATGTACCTTTCCCGGCCATCCCACGTTGATGTTGGTGAAACGTCCCTTGTGATCCACCAGGGCTTGCAGCAGCATTGAAAAGTACCCCTTGCGGTTTATGTAGTCGGTGGCTTGGTGCTCCGGTGACAAGATAGGGATATGGGTTCCGTCTATGGCCCCGCCACAGTTTGGGAATCCCATTTCAGCAAAACCATCCACTATTGACTGCACGTTGCCCAGAGTCACTACCCTTGCTATCACCAGGTCTTTCATTGCCCTGGCAAATTGGATCACAGCAGCCCCCACAGTAGATTTGCCCACTCCAAATTGATTCCCGACTGACCGGTAGCTGTCTGGCGTTGCAAGCTTCCACAGGGCTATTGCCACTCGCTTCTCAACTGTGAGGGCTGCTCTCATCCTGGTATCCTGGCGTTTCAGGGCAGGGGAAAGCAAGTCACAAAGTTCCATGAAAGTGCCCTTACGCATGCGAAAGTTTCGCAGCCACTGGGAATCGTCCCATACCTGCAGCACGATGCGGTCCCACCAGTCTGTGCTTGTTTCCCGGGCCCAGAATCGGCGTTCCACGGTATCAACCTGCCCCAGTAACACCATGATTTCCACATTGCTGGGGCCTGTGCCTTGTGAGAGGTCTATGGCCATGTCAATTTCCTCATCACTCTCGTCGCCGCGCTGCAATCGCCTCCTCGCCTGGTCCGGGTTTCGCCTTGGCATGTTCTGGCTCTGCATGTACTCCAGGACAATGCGCGTGGTGTTCATAGTGCTCATAATTGCCGCGGTGATCTGAGCGGGCTCCATGATCCCAGTGCTAGCTATGGCGCCTGGTCAGAAAAAAGGCGCGAAAGTAGTATCTGATGGACCAGGAGAAGGAGGGCGGGAGGGAGGGAGGGCCGAGTGACGACATGGCGTACAGGTACAGGAACAGGGAGAAACACAAACAACTGTCACACAGAATGGTCCCCCCAAAGATTAAACTGGAAACCCTGGGCTTAGCAGGCCGTTGATTTCACGGAGGAAGGGGAAGCAAATGAACACAGAACAAATCTATTTTTTACATCTTAAGGTGGCAGCCGACGCTGCAGCATGAGTGACAGCCATACCAGTATGACGATGACGGATACCAATCATAATATGCCATCATCTGCCAAAAGGCAAGGGGCTGCTGCTGTGTAGCAATGCAGCCCCACGTCTGCCAGCCCCACGTCCGCCAGCACCCAGCATCGCCCTCGGCCTCTTCTGGGTGCTTAGCAGACAATATTGGGCAATTGGCAGAAAATAGTATATTATGACTGGTAACCGTCATCATCGAAACAGTAGCATGTCTGCCCAGGTGGCCATGATTGACAGCCATACCAGTACAACGACGACGGGTACCAGTCATAATATACCATCGCCTGCAAGGGGCTGGTGCAATGCAGCACTACGGCTGCCAGCCCCACGGCTATCACTCATGCTACACCGTCTACCGCCAAAAGGCAGTTAGCAGCTGCTGCTGTGTAGCAATGCAGTCCCACGTCTGCCGGCACCCAGAGGACATATGGTGACGGTGAGCTCAGCTGAGCTGAGCGGGCTCCATGCTTGCCGTGGTATGTTGTCTGCACAGGTAACCCAGGTAAAAAGGCGCGAATCTATTGTCTGCCGTTGCTGTGACGAGGGGGGAGGGGCCTGACGACATGTACCCAGAACCGCCCGCGACACTGTTTTGCATCATCCGGGCATTGGGATCTCAACCCAGAATTCAAAGAAAAGGCGCGAACCGCTTCTCGGCTCGAGCTGTGGCGCAAACGTAGTATCTGACGGCCTAGGGGAAGGAGGGAGGGGGGCCGAGTGACGACATGGCGTACAGGCACAGGGAATTAAAATAAAGAACGGTGGCTGTGCATCAGGGAGAGACACAAACAACTGTCACAGACTGGTCCCCCCCAAAGATTAAACTGAAAACCCTGTTGACGGAGGGAGGGGGAAGCAAATGAATACAGAGAAAATCTATTTTTTACATCTTAAGACGACGGTGCAGCGTGACTGATAGCCCTCGGCATCTTTCTGGGTGCTTGGCAGCAAATACTGGGCGGTGTATGACGATGGTCTTCAGGCCTATTGCACGAGCTGCTGCTCAGGGAAGACTCTGCTAACGTGCGATGACCCGACTTGTAATAGGCCGGCTAACAGTCATAATACACCATTTACTGCCAAAAGGCAAGCCCCACGGCTGCCAGCACCCAGATCGCCGATGAAGGCTACCAGTCTACTGCACCGTCTACCGCCAAAAGGCAGTTAGCAGCTGCTGCTGTGTAGCAATGCAGTCCCACGTCTGCCGGCACCCAGAGGACATATGGTGATGGTGAGCTCAGCTGTGCTGAGCGGGCTCCATGTTGTCTGCACAGGTAACCCAGGTAACCCAGATAAAAAGGCGCGAATCTATTGTCTGCCGTTGCTGTGACGGGGGAGGGAGGGGCCTGACGACATGTACCCAGAACCGCCCGCGACACTGTTTTGCATCATCCGGGCATTGGGATCTCAACCCAGAATTCCAAGGGGCGGCAGAGACTGCGGGAACTGTGGGATAGCTGTGGGATAGCTACCCATAGTGCAATGCTCCGGAAGTCGACGCTAGCCTCGTACTGTGGACGAGGTCTGCCGACTAGAGCACCTAGAGCATTTTATTGTGTGGACATACACAATCGGCTGTATACAACCGATTTCAATAAAACCGGCTTCTATAAATTCGAACTAATTTCGTAGTGTAGACATACCCTTAGATGTGTTTAGTGCCCTGTCTTTCAGCCATCTTTTTGTTAAATTCAGAGCACTACAAAGGTCAGGGCATCCCAGATCACATTCCTTAACCCACTGCCCACAGGGGTGAGTGGGGGCTGATTCTCCACTGTCTGTTCTTTGTGAAGTCATTTACACCCCTGCATAGCGGGCGGGAAATGGTACCCCAAATCCGAATGTGATTGTTTTCCTCCCACATTGCACTGTTGTAAAGGACCACACAGGGTGCAAGGCAGTGAAGAATCAGGTCCTAAAAACTCCATAAGAGGTGGCAAAGTGCCATCTGGGAAGAGGATGCAGGACCAGCCCACCAGAATCAGTTAGGGTGACCAGGTGTCCGGTTTTCAGCCCGGTTAAAAAGGGACGCTGGCACTCCAGTCAGCACTGCCGACTGGGCCGTTAAAAGTCCGGTCGGCGGTGCTAAGGCAGGCTAGTCCCTACCTGTCCTGACTGGTACCGCGCTGTGCCCCGGAAGCAGCCAGCAAGTCCGGCTCGTAGGCGGCGGGGGGGGGGGGGCGCCACGGACTAATCCCAACCCCTTAGTCCACATTAGTTCTCCATGTAGAACCCTTAGATACCACTAACCATTTCTGGTGATTTTACCAATGTTTATTACATAAATACCAATTTCAGGTTTTTTTATATTGGGGTGTTTTATCAGCGTTTACTGGTTAAAACTGAAAATCAGAAGCCCTACTTATACAGTTATTGACGTACCCACAGAATCTGACCCAAGACACATACCCTCCTGACACCGATCTCAGACACTCCGGGAAATCAGGAGTAAATCCACTGACGTCCATGAAGCTACCCCACTGCCAGCGAGGGGAGAATCAGTTCCTAGGACACTGGCACTCTCGCTCTCATTTTGCTGGGGAGCTTTCCTAAGAGTCATGAAAATTTGCTAGAAAAAAAATCAATCTCAATGGTAAGAAATAAGGGAGGGGAGGGGAGGGGAATGGTTTCTTCCCCAAAGAGGGGATAATTGGTTTATATAAGCCTCATCAGCTCTGACGAAGGAAATCTGCCGTAAACTGTCCCATGCTGAGCGCTCATTTGGCTCCTTGCATCCAGTACCTATTCATGTGCGCACTGCCTTTGAATCCAAATTGCAGTCACTTCCACCAGCCCCTCACCTCAGCCTTTGAACACTATAGCGAAACAGTGAAATCAAATGCTCTGTGCCTTCCCTCCCTTAATAGCTCTTAGCACGCGTTTCAGCTTTAGTCACAAGCCAAATGCTTTCTATGTCTCATTTAATGTTCCCAGTTATCTGCCCGTCACTCTGACTCTTTCTAGCATGGCATGTTTACATAAACTGGGAGCATTAGATGTTACTTCGAAAGTGGCCTGCTCATGACTAGACTGGAAATCTGGACTAAGTTCTATTAAGGGGGGAAAGTAGAGAGCATTTGATTTTACTATTTTGTCTACACACAAACGTTGTAGCACTTTAGTCATACCAGTATAGTTAAAGCAGTACTAGCCCTGTAGGGTGGGCACAGGCATAGTTGCATAAAAGTGGCTTGTACTGGTATAATTATTAGAATCATAGGGTACATCTACACTATAGGGGGGAGTCGATTTAAGATACGCAAATTCAGCTACGTGAATAGCGTAGCTGAATTCAACGTATCGCAGCCGACTTACCCCGCTGTGAGGACGGCGGCAAAATCGACTTCTGCGGCTTTCTGTCGACGGCGCTTACTCCCACCTCCGCTGGTGGAGTAAGAGCGTCGATTCGGGGATCGATTGTCGCGTCCCGACGGAAGGCGATAAATCGATCCCCGAGAGGTCGATTTCTACCTGCCGATTCAGGCGGGTAGTGTAGACCTAGCCATAGAATACCAGGGTTGGAAGGGACCTCAGGAGGTCATTTAGTCCAACCCCCTGCTCAAAGGAGGACCAATCCCCACACAGATTTTTGCCCTAGACCCCTAAATGGCCCCTTCAGGGATTGAACTCACAACCCTGGGTTTAGTTAGCAGGCCAAACTACTGAGCTATCCCCCCTGTTATTACAGACAGGAAGAGGAATGGTATTAGGCACTTTTATACCAGTATAACTGTGTCCACACTAGGGGCTGTACTAGTACAACTACACTGGCAATAAATGAATGAATGAATGAATGATCACACAAACACACTCAATACAGTTATACAGATACAAAAACTGTGTAAACCATGCCTAACGGGTTCCAAATATAAGGGGTGAAATACATCACTACGCACAGGGCACAGAATAAGGCCCATGAAACAGGTAAATCCTACAGTGGTGGACAGGCCTCGCAAATGTCACCCTCAGTGAGGAGATTCAAACTGAACAGGGATTGTTAATCAGAATGCTCCTTGACTCCAGTTGATTAAGCTTCAGCCGGTGCAAGAGAGCTGGCAAGCCGAGTTCCGCTCTCCGGCCCCAGTGTTGATCTGCAGTGACTTCACCAAAGTCAAGGGGGTTCCTGTGGATTTAATCCAGGGGGAGCAGATTCTCTGCCCCTTTGCATATTGCGCTAGGCACATGGCACAAAGGGACTGGAAACCACCAGCAAGTCTCCTGTTGGGGATTCCCACAGGGCGTGGAAATCCCCTGTGGGAAAAGAACCAGGACAGCCAACTCCTACATCTCCCTGAGCCAGGGGCTGCAGGGGCATGTTGGGAGTGAAGAGAAAGAGTGGCCAGAGCGTGTTCTGGCTAGCCTCAGCAGGCAAACTGGCTCAGATGCTCAAAGGTATTTAGGTGCCTCACTCTCACTGATTTAAATGGGAGTGAAGTGCCTAAATACCTTGATGCTCTGGATCATATTCCCTTGGGACCCATAGTCTGCTAGTGCAAATTAGAGCAGCTGCTAGGCTGCTCCAAACCTCTTGGGGCTGGGGCAGAGAATCAATACATTGAAGCCACCTCCCTGCTGCACCTGCACATTTAGGCCCTCTAAATGAGCACAAGATTTGGAGTGGTGTATATTCCCTTGTTTAACATCACGCTGGCAGTGTCAAGAGGCATCAAAGTGGGTTTAAATCTATTTACACCCACTTTACGTTGCCAGAATGGTTTAAAGTACCACAGTTTAAATGAGAATCAGACCCAATGAAATTACACTGATGTAAGTGAGAGGAAAAATCAGGCCCAACAAATGCAATAGTTAATTTAAGAATGATACAGTGCTGCAAAACAAAGCTTCATCAAGCATTTTACTAATGCACCCCAGGGAGAATAAGCTCACATCTGCATTGTGCGTGTGAGTGTTTCTCTATTGTATTATTTTCTCCTCAGTTTCTGACCTTGGGACCAGTCCTACTACCATGGAATCCTATGGGAGTGTTGCCCACTGACTTCAGTAGGAGGCAGGGTAGGATCCCTGATCTTTTACTGATTCCTACTCTGTGTTATCTTTTCTCCGTAAGTGGGAAATTCCCAGGGCCTGAAAATTCTATTTTTTGTTAAGTTTGAGAGAGCTTCCCCCATCATGCTCCACATTCAACTACTTTTAAAAAAACACCTCTTGCTGGTTCAGACTCCACCACTGTGAGGACTTCAGATGAACCCGAGCATGAGAACACAAATCAGAGAGAGAGGTGTTGTGTGAGACTGCACTTCTGTGTATTTGTCAGAGCAGATGCACAATCAGAACACTCGCTGTTACATTTTCAGGGCTGTCTCCTTATTAAGGTATAAGTAGCTTATTCTCGCATGTCAAATGCAAAGTCCAGATGGTAGCTGGAAAGGGCAGGCCCATCAGACACATACCAGCTGTCGCTTGTAGCCATCACTCCAACCGCCCCCAGAATAGCCTCTCGCTGCATGCAACTTCTTATTTCACACTTTTGGGGTTTTTATTTCTTTATTTTTTTGAGCAATCGAGTCTTGGTCTGAATTTAAGGAACACCATCACTTCAAATATCACACTGCTCTAACATCTAGTATAACAGGAGGAGCTCAAGAAGGTTAGAGAAAAGGATATAATTCTCTGTTTTCCCCCCGTTTGTACATTTGATAGCATTCGTTTGCATACAGCCAGTCTCTCTGTTCCCCTGCTTCGCTAGCTAGTCATCTGGTCCCTGTGCTGGTTTCTTCAAATACCAACAGCAGAGAAAAACATTTTAAAAAATAAGGAAGATGTGACTGTAAGGCCACAAAAACTGAAAGGAAGATTCAGGGCCAAGTGCAGAAGCTGAAATTACTTTCAAGTCATCTTGTTTAAATTAACTGTATTTCAAGTTATCTATAGTCGCTTTGGAGAAAATGGTCAAACACTCTGCTGAATAGGGGCCTGATCAAAGCCCATTGATGTTGGGCTTTAGATCAGGCCCCAGGAAAGGCCTTTATGACAATAACAAAGTTACAGGGGTTAACATGACATTTTATGTCATTGCTCCTCTAGGATTTTTGTATTTCAGGGGTAAGACAAAAGATTTTAAATTCACTTCAACATTTTCTTTGATTTGGTTTAATCTGAACTGATTTAAGCTAAACCCAACCCAACCTGGTTTAAACTGGAATAAGAATGTCCACACAGCCTTTTGCACTGGTTTAACTAAATAGATTTAACGTCACCTTAAATTAAACTGGATGTAAATTTTTGTGTAGACAAGGCCTCTGTCACTTTGTCTCTGCTCCACAAAGTCTGTAAAGCTCCTCTCTGGCTTTCTGCTATAATTTTAAGGGAGCTGTGCATACATCCTTGGTTTTGTTGCAAAGAAGTTCTTTGCACGAGTTAGATAGTGCTTCCCCTTATCACACAACAGCCATATAAAGAGGTTAGGAGTGATTGACATGCATATAACCAGGAATAAGTGCATTACTGTGCACTTATCAACACTGAATTTCATCTGCCATTTTGTTGCCCAGTCACCCAGTTTTTTGAGATCACTTTGTAACTCTGTGCAGTCAGCTTTGGATTTAACTATCATGAGTAATTTAGCATCATTTGCAAATTTTGCCACCACAATGTTCACCCTCTTTTTCAGGTCATTTGAATATGTTGAACACCACATGTCCCAGTACAGATCCTTGGGGGACCACACTATTTACCTCTCTCCATAGTGAAAACTGACCACTTATTCCTACCCTTTGTTTCCTATCTTTTAACTGGTTACTGATCCTTTAGAATACCTTCCCTCTTATCCCATGACAGCTTACTTTGCTTAAGAGCGTTTGGTGAGGGGCCTTGTCCACAGCTTTCTGAAAATCTAAGTACACTAGATCACCCTTGTCTACACCCTCATAGAATTCTAATAGATTGGTGATGCATGATTTCCCTTTAAAAAGCTGTGATGACTTTTGCCGAACATATCGAGTTCATCTATGTGTCTGATCATTCTGTTCTTTACTATAGTGTCAACCAATTTGCCCCGTACTGAAGCCAGGCTTACTGGCCTGTAATTATCAGGATCACTTCTGAAGTATTTTAAAAAAAAAATCAGTGTTACATTAGCTATCGTCCAGTCCTGGTACAAGGCAGATTTAAGGGATCAGATACATATTACAGTTAGTAGTTCTGCAATTTTACATTTCAGTTCCTTCAGAACTCTTGGGTGAATACCATCTGGTCCTGGTGACTTATTACTGTTTAATTTATCAATTTGTTCCAAAAGCTCCTCTACCGATACATCAGTCAGGCACAGTTCCTCAGGTTTGGCACGTAAAAAGAAGGGCTCGTGTGTGGGAATCTCTTTCATATCCTCTGCACTAAAGACTGATGCAAAGAATTCATTTAGTTCTCTATAACGGCCTTATCATCCTTGAGTGCTCCTTTAGCACCTTGATCGTCCAATGGCCGCACTGACAGTTTGGCAGGCTTCCTGCTTCTGGTGTAGTTACTTTTTTTTTTTTTTTGCTGTTAGTCTTTGTATCTTTTGCTAGTTGCGCTTCAAATTCTTTTTTGACTTGCCTAATTATACTTTTACACTTAATTTGCCAGAGTGTATTCTCCTTTCTATTTTACTCACTAGGATTTGACTTCCAATTTTTAAAGGATGCCTTTTTTCCTCTAACCATCTCTTTTACTCTGTTATTTAGCCATGGTGGCCTTTAAAAAAATTTTTTTTTTGATCCTTTTAATGTTTGTGTGTGTGTGGAGTTCTTAATTGATTAATTGGTTTAATGCCAGAATGGCACAAAGCAGCTGAAGTGGACCTGAGAATCAGTACTATTAATTAGAAAACAAGTGGTTGAATGACACAAGCAGTAGAATTCTAGGGTTAATTCATTATCTCCACAAACATCCCTCACAGTAAATTGGTTTGTTAGAATATTTTCAGGGCGCGAATGCAAATGGTGGTGGCGGGGGGTGAATGTAGCCAGATTTTATTTTTTATTGAGAATCTGCAGCACATTTTTGGAGGTGTTTGCCCAACTGTGCAACTGAATCACGATCATGGGCCAGATCGGTTGCTGGTGTAAATCAGTATAGCTCTGTTGAAGCCATTGGAGCGTCACCATTTGATTCCAGCTGAGGATAGGGACCAAGGATTATGGGGAATAAGGTGTCGTTTTGTTATTTTCTTCCTCATCCCCCCAAGAATGAAATAAAAATGAAAACTTTGATTTAGGGATTTAGAGCCAGATTTTCAAGTGCTCAGCACCCAGCAGCTCCAATTGTGAAACTTTTGGCCAGATGTTCAAAAAAAACCCGGCATCCAACATGCTGAGCTCTTTGGAAAATCTGGATGCAATCTGGGTGCTGAATCCTTAAATTCTGGCCCCGTGAAAGCTGTTGACAATGCGACAGATCCTGCTGTGCCCCTGAACTAGATAGGGCACAGATGTAGCCACGCTCTAAAATATGGGGGAAATTCAGATCTCAGATCCCGATCCAACTGCCACCTTCTCTACAATGGGCCAGACCAAACCCAGGTCCAAACACCTGTGATCTTTCTGAGTCCTGAAGTCTGGGTGTGAATATTGTGGTCTCTACTGCTCATACCATCATCAGCCTTTGTCTATTTAAAGGACACACCTTCAAATTAGGGTCAAGAGACCTATATATCCTGCTATATAAACCAATACCGAAAACCACAACCAGACAGGACTCTGCCATTGGGCCTTGTGACCACTAGCATTTGTTTCACATCAGTAATCTAGCCCACCGAATGCGTATTAAATTTTAATTTTGTTGCTCATATAGTCACATACACAAACACACACACACCTTCCTGTGCGATGGAGTTTTACAGGTAGGAGCTTTGAATCGTGTCTGGTCACTGTCCATGATTTACTTCAGCTGACCTAGCAGCATCTTTTATGCCAGGAAAAAGCTGATGTGGTTTTCTAGTTAATAACTTATCTCGACAGCCCAGCTATCAATCCCTCCCCCAGAAAACTCCCCCGGTGCAGAGACCTAGCAACAGAAACTATTTTGGCTTCACCCTCACCCCAGTAAAGGTCAGAGACTTGTAGTAATTGACAATTAGTGCAGTACTGGAAGATAAGTGCAGGTGGTTTTTTTTTTTTTTTTTTTACTTCCCTTCGTCTAAGTACCGGAGCCAATTCACTTCCCACAGACATATCTGAATCCTCAGGGATCTCAGCTAGCTGAAGACAACTGATATTTTGATTGATGTTGTGTTTCTTAGATGGATGGAGTTTGAGGAGCAGGAGGGAAGAGGAAATAAAGGATGGTTGTATTTGTTTCAGAAGCTCTGGAGTAAATAAATACTAAAGTGAGAAGACACTGAGTGTCTAATCCCAGCAAATAAGATAATGGTGCCATAGTACCTTGATCTATATGGTAGTGAGTGGGTAATTAAGAGTTTTCTGCTTCTTGTGGAAGAAGCTATGAACAGAACCATTCGTCCAGTACCTGACAGCCAGCCTTTGGCCCAGTTGCTCAGAACAGAAATGGGAGGAGAGAACATAAGAATGGCCGTACTGGGTCAGATCAAAGGTCGATCCAGCCCAGTATCCTGTCTGCCGACAGTGGCCAATGCCAGGTGCCCCAGAGGGAGTGAACCTAACAGGTAATGATCAAGTGATCTCTCTCCTGCCCATCCATCTCCACCCTGTGACAAACAGAGGCTAGGGACACCATTCCTTACCCATCCTGGTTAGTAGCCATTAATGGACTTAACCTCCATGAATTTATCAGTTCTCTTTTAAACCCTGTTATAGTCCTAGCCTTCACAACCTCCTCAGGCAAGGAGTTCCACAAGTTGACTGTGCGCTGAGTGAAGAAGAACTTCCTTTTATTTGTTTTAAACCTGCTGCCCATTAATTTCATTTGGTGGCCCCTCGTGCTTATATTATGAGAACAAGTAAATAACTTTTCCTTATTCACTTTCTCCACACCACTCATGATTTTATATACCTCTATCACATCCCCCCTTAGTCTCCCCTTTTCCAAGCTGAAAAGTCCTAGCCTCTTTAATCTCTCCTCACATGGGACTCATTCCAAACCTCTAATCATTTTAGTTGCCCTTCTCTGAACCTTTTCTAATGCCAGTATAGAACTTTTTCTAATGCCAGGATAAGAGTTTACACCCCTTTGCCCTCCCCTATTCTGAGGCTGGCCAGAGGCTTATTCGGCCCCTGAAACAAGTTAGAGCAGCCCTAGGGCTAACCTAACTTGCACCCAACTGCCTATCTCCCATTCAGGCAGGTGGGAATGGCCAGAGAGCAGTAATGTTCAAGCCATGCCCCCTTTTCTCCACCACGCCTCTGAAATTGAGGGTTACAGCTTGGCGTACATTTTAAAGTTTTGCCAGCGTAGTTCCTAACTACCACAGCTGTGCCACTGAAAGCTCTAGTGTAGGTGCAGTTATAGCAGCAGCAAAGTCCTTTTGCCAGTACAGCTTATTTTGTTTGGGCAACTGGTTTAAGCTACATCATCAAACACACTTTCTGCCAGTTTAAGCTGTATCTCCACTAGGGAGGCTGTGGGAATTGCTGTCACTGAATATACCAGCAAACCCTTTTAAGTGTAGACAAGGCCTACGAGTAGGGCTGGTGGAAAATTTTCCATGGAAACTGCTTTTCGATGGAAAACTGAGTTTTCAACTAAGCAAAATTTTTCATGTCAAGTGTCTGCTTTCCACTGAAAACTGCTTTTTCATTGAAAAACTTAATTCCTGGAAGGCAAAATACATTAGTTTTCAAGCAAAATGTATTGGTATTCAAATTTCCACTGAAAAATGAAAAAAAAAATCATGAAAAATTCAGCTGAAATTGAAGTTGTTTTCATTTTTGTTGACATTTCCTGTGGAAAAGCACCCCATTGTTTGGCCAGCTCTTCATGCCAGCTTAGTGTATGGTGCAGAACTGCTGGGCCAGCTTTGCAGCCCTTTGGGATTCCTCCTACTCTGGGGAAATTCCTGGGTAGTGCTGTGTGTCACTGGAGGGGCTCAGGGAGAGGTAGCCCGATAACATTAGGAGCTCAGGTGCTGTCTTTGCTTTTCCAATGGTGGTTGTGGATGACTCGCTGTGATGTTATCTGATTATATGACCATATAGATCATTGTTGCAACCACTGTTATATATTTGCAACAAATCTTGTTCCAAAGGTTGTCAAGCAAGGTGTCTATGAAAAGGTTATGATTTGCTGGTTAGGATTATGCTATCTGTATGCAGGTATCATATTGGAATTTGAAATTGTAAGTATTGGCTCTATACCTGGATTTCAAATATTTGCTCCTGAGGTACCTCCCACAAGGGAGCCATCTTGGAGGGCTATTCAAATTAAGTGGCTCATCAAGTAACACTTGGTTGACAACGGACCATGGGAGACGCCCAACTACACTGAGCGGACAGTCATGTAAACGTGCTGTCTGGAGTGTAGGAAATGGCTTCCTGCAATGACTGAGCGAAATTGGGCATGGACATGTGACTTGCCCATGTGACTCCAAACTCCATCTTGTTGCTGTCATTTTCCACAGTAAGAACATTGGGTTTCCTTCCACATGGCAGAGGATATAAAAGGCCATGGAAACCCCTCCATTTTGTCTCTATCCTGCTCCAGCCTCTTTCTTGCCCAAGTCTCTGGATTATGAACTTATATTAATGGGAGCATTCTAACCAAGGAATTGAGGACCTTCCAGTGGTTTGGAAGCAATCAGAGACTAATTAAGCCAGCAGTTTATTCCATCATTGCTACAAGCCTGAACCAAGAACTTTGCCATTACTGTATGTATTTGATTCCTTTAACCAATTATAACTATCACCTTTCTTTCTTGTTATAAATAAAGCTTTAGATTTTAGATACTAAAGGATTGGAATCAACGTGAATTGTGGGTATGATCTAAGTTATATATTTACCTGGATGTGTGGCTGGTCCTTTGGGATCAGAAGAACCTTTTATTTGATGAGACTGGTTGTAAAGAACCTCTCATCTCTGCATCCAGTGTTTTTGGTGGTGATATAAGAATTGGAATGCCTGAGGAAACTGGCTTTATGACTTCTTGTTAGCCAATGTGGTGAAACAGAAGTTAACTTTTGTTGCTGGTTTGGTATATCCTATGGGGGATTAGCCACCAGTCTTGGGGTGTATCTGCCCTATTTCTCAGCAGTTCGTCCTGAATTTGGCATCCTCAGTTGTGACCCACTGAGGCACGGTTACACTAGCTGACGGTCTTTTATGGACGAGCTGGATGACAGCCACAGTGGAAATTCAAGTCACTGGGCTAGGTGGCAAGTGGCGCAATGGGTGGCATGCAGTGGAACTGTGCCAGTTTACAGCAGTGGTGGAAGCCGCTCACCGTACTTAGCAACCAGAGATGCAGGGACTCTTCAAAGAACATCTGATGTTTCTGGGCTAAACTTGAATTATGAAACATGGATTCCCAGAAAGAGCTGGGGGCAGCAATGGTGCTTGCTAGACTTTAACCCTAAAGACGGAGCCCCTGCTCATTGTTACACATGTTCAATGGGAGGTAGACGTTCTAACTGTAATGCTGTTTTACAATGAGAATAAGAGCAAGTTAGAAACAAAATAGAAAGGGAAAAGTTCCTGTGTTCTGTTTTGGTAAGTTGCAAAGTCATCTGTCAAGAGATATTGGGTTGTATTACTAATATCCTGCTCCAAGAAATGATCAGATACAATCAGATACAGAAAAACTTCCTAACTGTCAGGGTGATTAAGCACTGGAATAAATTGCCTAGGGAGGTTGTGGAATCTCCATCACTGGAGATTGTTAAGAGCAGGTTAGGCAAACACCTGTCAGGGATGGTCTAGATAATACTTAGTCCTGCCATGAGGGCAGGGGACTGGGGTAGGTGACCTCTCGAGGTCCCTTCTAGTTCTATGATTCTATGAATCCGTGCAACTATCATTTGTTATTCGGTCCATAGCTTAGCTTTGGCTGCATGCCATTTCCAGTTACTTGGTATTCAGCTGAAAGCTACAGTTAGTCATTCAGTACACCCCTTGTAGAGGCTCTAATCAAACAGGTCAGGCACAATGGGCCCCAATCACCACAGCCCTGCACGTTGTGCCATCATTTACAACCGTGCAAACTGAGATCACCGTGGGAGCCTTTTACGCTTCCTTTGCATTGGTGGAAATGGAGACACAATGTGCAGGGCAACAGCGAATCAGACCCAAAGAGCTTGATTCCCTGCTCACTAATAGTTCTACACTGGTGTAATGTCACTGGTTTCAGTCCTGTTACTCCTGATTTACACCAGTGTGAGAGGAGAATCGGGCACAGGTAGAACAGAGTGAGTCACTTTGAGAGGGAGGTGATGAGCAGATGGAGTTGATGGAGAAGAGGTGCAATTCAACAGCTGAAATGCAACCACTCAGTCGTGTGTGACCCGAAACCTCCCCTCCCCGAGACAAGCACACCCACAAACTCCGAGGACGTTTGGATCCAGAGCGTTGGTTCGACCTATCACAGAGATGAAGCCAGCCATGAAATATGGAGCTGAGTTTGAATTCCAACTGCTCATAGCTTGGCCTGGGTTTAGCCCTTCCAGTTAGTCTTGTTACAGCACATGATGGGTTTGATTCTCTGTCATTGCTCCATGCATGAGGGCAGTGCGAAAAACAAGATCAATGGGCAAAGTGGACCAATGGGTCTCATCTTCAGCCTAGTGGAAAGGGACGGCTGGGGTGGGAGAGGCAACAGGATAAGAGCCTACATTAGATGGGGCTGCAGGGGAGTGAAGTAGGCAAGCTATTGACTGCGGAGACAAGCAATTTTGATTTGTTGCAGTGGAGAAGGAGAGACAAAGAGAGAGGTGATGTGGTTGGATTGATGGGCAAGAAAGATGCATTAGCAGCAGCGTTATGTATGGGTTGGAGAGAGAGAGATGTGGGTACTGGAGAGCCCAGAGAGGCAGGGGCGGCTCCAGGCACCAGCACAGCAAGTGTGTGCCTGGGGTGGCAAGCTGTGGGGGGTGGCCTGCTGGTTGATCTGAGGGCAGCTGTCAGGCTGCCTTCAGCGGCATGCCTGAGGGAGGTCCGCCGGTCCCACGGCTTTGGCGGTAATTTGGCAGGGAGGACACTGAAGGCGTGGCACTGGCGGAGCTCCCGGAGGCATGCCGCCGAATTTGCGTGGCCAGCGGACCGCCCACAGGCGTGCCGCCGAAAGCCGCCTGACTGCCATGCTTGGGGCGGCAAAAACCATAGAGCTGTCCCTGCAGAAAGGAGGAGGCCAAGAAAGGAGATGACTGGGGCATGACCAAGACTATTAATTCCCACGGGAGCAGGGACTGTGTCTGTTTTGTACTTGTACGGCATCATATATATGTGTGTGTGTGTGTGAATTTTCCATAGTATTTTCTTAGTCAAACATTTAATAACTTTGGCCTAACCTTCTCAGTATAAATGAAAACTTTCAGAATTCATTTCCTAATCATCTCATGTTTGTCAATAATACCACAGTGACCTGAACAAGATCACTCAGGAAGCTTGTGACAGATGAACCTAGAACTGAGATCTCCTGAATCATAGCTGTGGGCTTTAACCATAAGTCCACATAGACTTTAGTCACCAGCTCACCCCGTTGTCTGGCTTTGTATGCTGGAAGATTGTACTTGTCATGCACAGCCAGCCAATATATTTACGTATCAACCTGAGAGCGCTTTGGAAGGATTGCCCAATGAGGTCTCACCACATGTGATTTCCTTTCAGCTGCTCTCACAGCTCAAGTTGGAATGGGGCTAGTTACTCCGCTGGCACAAACTGGCCAATTTACACCAGCTGAGGATCTGGCTTTCCATTTCTAAGGCCTTGTCTACACAGGAAAGTTGCACTCATTTAACTTAAATCTGTTTTTAAATCGATACAGTGAAACTGATGCAAACTCCTGTGTGGACACAAGTAATGTGGTTTAATAGCAGCTTATTTTGATTTAACTTAAGCCTGTTTGACTTCAGCTAAACTGAAAAAAGCCACTCATGCTAAAATCAGTGAGTGCACATGAGAGCTTGCTATATGGATTTAAATTCACCCCTAAGGTTACACCAGGGCAACTGTCGCATGTTGACCCAGCCTTGTTTGATGGTTGGATGCAAAACACTGTGAAAATTGTTTTAATTGTCTTTGGCTAGAGCCACTAACATTCTGAAATGAAAAGGGAAAAAAACCAAGCATCACGCCCTAAGCATGAATATTGTCAAATAGCATGTTTAGAGAAGGATTAGTTATGAGTGGATTTCTTTTCATTGCAGTTTCTCTTCCCTTTTGTATTGGAGGCTGGGCTGTGAACTTGCAAAACCAGTTCACATCCTATTCCTGAAGGCTAAACAAAATGGTCACGTGATTTCTTTTTATTCTCATGCTTGTTGGGCTGCCAAGGTATTTACATAACATATGGTTATGAGGAAACTGTTTCATTTCTGCAGACGCACAACCCAGGATTCCATCTCTTGTGATTTGATGGAGAGTCTCACCATATTTTGTGCTTTTCATAAAGCCCCATGTAAAGGCGCAGGACTCACCCCTGCGGCGCCTCCTGCTGGTCGTCTCAGGGAATTAGCTCTTTTCCAGCCTGGGCGCCCTCTGCAGGGCCGGTGTCCCGCTTGTAGCTGGCCCCATGTCCCTCCCAGACCCTGGTGCCCCTTTACCCTGAGGCTGCCCCCTGGCAATACCCCCACCAGTCTCTATGGGTCTCCCCTCTCTGGGAACCCTCCCCCCCCAATCCTCACCTTGCCTCAGTCTGGGCTACTGCCAGTCATCACCAAGCCCTCGCTCCCTGGGGCAGACTGCAGTGTAAAAGCCACTCATCATAGGCAAGGGGGTTTGGACCTGCTGCCTTCCAGTACCTCTATGGGCCTTGGACCAGGCCCTGCAGCCTGGGGAGTTGCCAGCCTGGAGTTCCCCTGGCTCTCCCCAGCCCTGCTTCACTTCCAGTACCCTTTTTGCAGGCAGGCCCTGCTCTCTCCCAGCCTGGAGAGAGACTCCTCTTGGGCCGCTGGCTCACAGCCTTTTTATAAGGGCCAGCTGGGCCCACATTAAGCCAGCCACAGCTGTGGCTGCTTTCCCATCAGCCCAGCCTTTCCCCTGCCACAGCCCTCTCCCAGGGCTGTTTTAAGCCCTTCAGGGCAGGAGCGGGGTAACCACCCCACTACACCCCAGTTGCTGGAATTAAGTGACTACACAGGGAGCTCAGCTTTAGTTATTTTTTAAGTATATTTTCTAGCCCCCATGGTTAAGACCACATCTAACTACTCAGAAACCAGAATGCAAATTAAAAGAGCCCAAAATGCAGTATTAAAAAAATCTCATGATTTTTCTGGGGATCCAACTTGCGATTTTTGAATGCCTGAGGTCAGCAATATGGAGTGACAACTCAATTTTAGACTTGATCTTGCTAGGTGTTAATCCTGTGAGCCCCCAGTGAGTTTAGTGGGAAAACTTAGCAGGAACTGAAAGCCTGGAATGATCAGGCTCCGTGCATGCAGCTGACAATAACTTTGTTGTGGGAGAGTATTGATCTATCTTGGGCACTTACATGGCCCCCTTACTGTAGTATCTGAGCACCTCACAGTCTTCAGTGTATTTATCCTCCCAATGCCCTGTGTGGTAGGGAAGTGCTATTATCCCATATTACAGTTGGGAAACTGAGGCACAGAGACTATGCTGAGTTTCATACAGACAGTCTATGGCAGAGGAGGGAACTGAACCTGGGTCCCCTGAGGCTAGTTTCCTAAGCTTGGACCATCCTTCCTTGCTAGCTACAACTGAAAAGAAGAGAGTATATGTTGGTGAGATGAATTACCACCTGTTTGCTGCATCCTAGAAAGCTGAAGAGTGGGGGGTTATTGGAAATGGTTTGTTTTGCAGTTCTCTGTCGAGAGTAGGTTTTTATTTATTTTTTGTCATGGTAGCTGCATGATGCATTCATTATATAACCTAGCATAACAGACCTCAGAGGAACCCCCAGGAATCCCAGGTGTTCAGGGCCTGTTCCCATTGAAGTCCATCCATTTCCACACACATTACCAAAGGACCCGAGCACCTTACAGATTCTGGAAAAGATAACATGGCAATATTCCCCATCGACTTCAGAGAGCCAGACTGGGTCCCGGAGGCTGGATTTTAAGAGCTAATGAACACCTACAGTTCCATCTGAGGGGTTCAGAAAATCCGCTTCGAATTATAATGTTCTATAGGTTCCTTGCCCCCCTCAAAAATATTCTGTAGAAACAAAGCTTTCATTTTATTTACCAAAATACAGTTTCTAGCCTTTCTGGTTGCAAAGCCCGCCCTGCCAAAGTAAACTGCTGCCTTTGAGTCTGCAGCCAGGCAGACGGCAACAATAACACCCGCAGAAAAGGGAGTTCTCCCCTATTCATCTTCATGGGATTTCGCTCGGAAGTCTGATTACGACCACTAGTGCCAAGAGCACTAACCATTGCACTGTTGCTGATCCCATAAAAAAATAAAATAAAGCCCACGTGGCTGGCTGGACTGCTCAGACCTGGGCAGGATGAAAGTCATACAGAAATGAGGCGGCCAGTTTTCCATATGTCAATATTCTAATATGCTTTGGCTTCTTCTGATAGTCAAGGCCTTTGCTGCAGTGATGTTTACAGTGATAGGAGTTAAAACACTTTGGGTCCTTTCTGAGGTGTAGCTTGGGGAATGGGCGCCGAGGAATTTGCTGGGTTTTCTCCAGCAGCCGGGAAGGCTGCTCAGCTTAATCAGCTAAAAACATTTTGTGAAGGACTTGCCCTGAGTTTCCCTGTGATAATAATATTTAATATTCCAACAATCAGACCAAGGCAAAGTAGGAGAGCAAAACAGGGGAGGAAAGTGGTGGAAACTCTACAGATATGGATAATCCCACAAATTATTATTTGTATCACCTGGGTTGCATCTTGAGGCCCCAGTTGAGATCCAGGCCCCATTGTTCTAGGCGCTGTACAAAAGCATATTAAGAGACAATCCCTGTCCTGCAGCTCTTACAGTCTAAACAGACAAATGGTGGGAAGGGAAACAGACACACCGAAAGGTGGAGTGACTCACTCAGTCACATAGCAGGTTAGTGGCAGCCTGGGAATAGAAGATAGTCCTGGGTCCTAGGCCACCGCAAGTCTCTAGCCCTTATTATTGTGAAGAAAACCTTCTAAATGCACATCAGATGTAAACCAATACATAGGGTTACCATATTTTAAAATAACAAAAAGAGGACACTCCAAGGGGCCCCGCCCCTGCCCCAACTGCTCCCTCTTCCCCGCCCCACCCAACTACGCTCCTTTCCCAAAGTCCCCGCCCCAACTCTGACCCCTCCCCTGAATGCTCCGCCCCCTGCTCCTCCCCCTCCCCTGCTTCCCACGAATCAAATGTTCGCGGGAAGCCTGAAACAGGCAGGCAACAGGTAAGCTGGGGCTGAGGGGTGGAGGGGGGCGCAAGGAGGCGCGGACCAGTCCGGCCCCCTGGCCAAGTGGCTCCGGCCCCGGCGGCACTGGCCTGGCTCGGCTCGGGCCATGGGGCACCGGCCCCGGCCCGCCCCAGCGGCTCCAACTCAGCTCGGGCCCCGGGGCACCGTCCCTGGTGCCCGCCGAGCGCACTGGCCCCAGCCGAGCAGCTCTGGCCTGCCCTGGCGGCTCCAACTCGGCTCGGGCCCTGGGGCACGGGCACCGGCCCCAACCAAGCAGCTCCAGCCCCGGCGGCTCCAGCCTGGCTCAGGCCCCGGGGCACTGGCCCTGCTTCCGGCCAAGCGCGCTGACCCCGGCCGAGCGGCTCCGCCCCACCCCGGCCCCGGCGGCTCCAGCTCGGCTCGCGCCCCGGGGCACCGGCCGAGCGGCTCCGGCCCCGGCAACTCCAGCTCGGATCAGGCCCCAAGGCACCGGCCCGTCCGGCACCAGCCCCAGCATAGGCCCCGGCCCCGGGCGAGCGGTGCCGGCCGGCAGCCGAGCACCGACGGCCCCAGCGGCTCCTGCACCCCCCCCCAGCAGCTCCAGCCCAGATCCAAGCCCCACGACCCCTCCCTATTTTCCCGGACATGTCTGGCTTTTTGGAATTTCCCCCCGGACAGGGATTTGAGGACCAAAAAGCCGGACATGTCTGGGAAAATCCAGAAGTATGGTAACCCTACCAATGCAGGGACATCTGCATGAGCGTGCAGACAGTCTGAAGCAATAACAACGAGAGACATGGACTGCTCCCATTCATCTTCTTTGTGCACTAACTCTGAAACCAAACGGTGACCATTTAAATTGTTTTAGGTGTGTTGGTCCCAAGATATTAGAGGGACCAGGTGGGTGGGGTAATATCTTTGATTGGACCAACTTCTCTTGGTGAAAGAGACAAGCTTACACAGACCTGAAGAAGAGTTGTGTGTAAGAAAAAAGCTTGTCTTTTTCACCAATAGAAGTTGGTCCAATCAAATATATTACCTCACCCACACTTAACTATTGCTGTGATGATCAGAACAGACAAGCAAGAAGAGGGATGATCATCTTATTAGTGGAATCTGGTTTTGGCATCACAAGTGGGTGGAGCCTGGGAAAAGAGCCACCCCTTACATTTCCCATCCTGACTCCTGAGTGATGGGCTAGGAAAGGTTTCAGCAGTGCTGGAGGTATCTTGGGTTGGGTGAGTTTACTTTTCTCTTTCGTGGTGAAAGCATTGATACAATTCCCCAAACCTCCTCCCCCACCAAGAATATGTATATTTCAGCAAGCCCTGAGCTAGAGTCACAGCCGAGAACAAAGTCTTGGCCTAACCCTGCATTTAGGCTACCTTTATGCAGGGGCTGAGCGACCCCCAGTTCAGGGAGCTCAGGCCCTCAGGCAGGGCTGAGCAAACAATCAGCTCGCTCAGGCCTTTTGGTGCAGGGGCTGAGCAACAATCAACAGTTTAAAGTAGGCCCAGACCCTGGGTCAGGGCGGGGCACAAACAGTCACAGCTCAGGCCCTCTGGTGCGGGGGCTGAGCAACAATACACTTGGGGGAGGCCCAGGTTCCTACCTGAGCGTTGGGTGAGGGGGAAGCCCGCCACCCGTGAGCGGGGGCGGCGGGGGGGGGGGACACACAGGCCCACCCACTCCACTGCATCCCAGCCCGGGGCCCTAGCAGCGGTTACTGCCGCTGCTGGTCAGTGGGATGTCCTGACCGAAACACACTGACATTGGCTTACATGTCTCTGCAGCCTGACCGGGGTCGGCTACCCGCAGGCTACTTCCGTGTTCCCCCTCGGGGCCTACCTCGTTGGCGACGCCGGGTTCGGGCCAGTCCAACAGCATCGGTTCCTCTGGTGCGGGGCTTGGGGGCAGGTCCGGCAGCTCTCCACCAGGGTAGCTGGCATGGGGCAGGCTTGGCTCCTCCTCGGGTAGCGGGCCCGGGGAAGGCTTGGCTCCTCCTCGGGGTACCTGGCAAGAGGTAGGCTCGACCGGCGCGGTGGGGTAGCAGGCGGCTCGCGGCCTGTGGCTGTCTCCCAAGCAGGAGCTCGGCCCGGGACGTCTGCTCTCTCTGCCGGCCTGGGCTGAACTGAGCTCTGCAGGCGGGCTTTTATACTTCCGGGTCGGGGCCGTGACCTCGGAGGGGCAGGTGCCGGACCCGGTGGCTCCGCCCACGTTGGGGTTAGGGGAAGTTCAGCCCTATGCGGGACGGAGGGGCGCCACACCGCCTCACTACAGGGGGCCATGCAAATAGCTAAAATAGATAGATTATCATCTGACTGCTAGAGGGCAGTTCCCCCACCTACTGCATGCTTTGTGGAGGAATAGTTGGCTTAAACCTTCAGTGGTGTCCATCCTGTGAACCTTACACAATCCCCAAATTCACATTTTTCAAATGTAAAAGAGGGCGAGTGTAGATTGAGCACGACTGTATCTGTTAAGGGGCAGGAATTCTTTGCATTAAACTATTGGAGGCAAAGGGAAGGAAATTAATACAATAAAAAATAACCTAAACCCAACCTCACAATTACAGCCAGTGCTGGCACTGGCCAGTTAACTCCTATTTGATTTTGGTTTCCTGTTAGCTGTGAAAGGTGGTTTCCTTTCAGTTTCTGCTGTGCTAGCTCAGTTTCCTCTCTTTAATTTTCTCTCTCCTAGCAGCAGGAGGAATGCAGAAGCAGCAGTCATCCAGCTCGCTTTCAATTTCAGACCTACCTTCGTTCATTTTTAACATTTTTGTCAAAATGATTCATGTATAGGACTCCCAGACAAAGCCACTGTGAAGCCAGAGCTATGGTTGGGGCAACAGTGCCTGGGACAGATATTACAATTGCATGGAGTAGGATGACCAGATAGCAAGTGTGAAAAATCAGGACAGGAGGTGGGGGATAATAAGGGCCTATATAAAAAAAAGCCCCCAAAATCAGGACTGTCCCTATAAAATCAGGACATCTGGTCACCCTAGCATGCAGTATCGCTGGGGATCACACAGCATTAAATTTATGTCTCACTGTGGGCCAGGGATTGTATGCAACTCCAGGGGGGAGGGTTATCACAAATCCTCCAGGAACCAGAACCAGTGGGGGGTGATTCAGGTGAACCACTTAGGTTGAGAACACTTCCAGAGAGGTACCACCTCCTAGGGAGGCTTGCACAGACTAGTTCAAACTGGATTTTCCAGGGACCAAAAGACGAAGAAAGGCCTTTCAATATAACAAGGATGGGTTTCAACTGACTCAGGGCCTTCTTTCTGATCCAGGTAACGGGCATGACCTTCTGTCCACGGGCCCCAATACTTGCAGAAGGGTTGGAAAGACTTCAGCCTGCTAGGGCCCATCGGACTGCTGGGTGACCTTGGGAAACCCCAAGCACGTGTATAGGAACCTTTATTGGGTGTTGTATGTTTTCTCTGTAATGCTTTTCCCAGAAGCATAAATGAGCTTGCTGAGAAAGAGCTGTGTGGTAAGTGCTGGCATAGGTGGTTCGTAGCCCTTGGACAGAAAGCCAAGGGCAGACGCTGGGGATCTCACAGTCTAAGGCAGGGAGCTGTGCAGCCTTAAAACTCCCCGGCCTGAAGGGGGAGGGACGAGGGTCCCTGCCCAGAGACAGGTGACAGCTGAAGACCTGAGATGTGAATGGGTGCCCCTGGAGAGGAACACAGAGTAGGGTGCAGTCACCTTGAATCAGCGACAGTGCCCTACAAATCAACATGAGTTTAAAAGTGCAACGACACAACAGATACTTCAGTTATATTTCCAGCCACTAAGTGAGGGGGAGGAGAGTCTTGTGGTTAAAGCACTGGACTGGGATTAATTCCTGCCTTGGCCACATGCTCCCTGTGTAACCTTGGGCATGTCACTTAGGACTAGATCTTTAAAGGGGTTTAGGCTCCTAACGATGTAGAGAGAAACTTAATGGGATTATCAAAAGCACGCAGTTGCCTAAATGCCATTAAAATCAATGGGAGTTAGGAGCCTAGGTGCTTCAGAAACTCTCCCTAGGCACCTAGCTACCAATAAGTGCCAAAATACCTTTACAAATCTGGCCCTCAGTCCTGCTGTGCTGCAGTATGTCATCTGTAAAATGGAGATAACACTTCCCTTCTCCCACCGTTCTTCTGTCTTGTCTTTCGCTATATGTATGTACAACACCTAGCACAACGAGGCCCTGATCTCAGCTGGGGACCTGTAGACACGACTGTAACACAAACAATAATCATTAACACCCAAAGTTCATGGGGTTTAGAATCAGAGACATGATAGGTTTGAGATGCAAACTCAGCTCCAAATCTAGGACTTTAATCCAGCGGGTTGCATCAAGCGCGCTGTTATGCAAAATGCATTGATTTCTAATTTTAACTGGTCTTTTAAGGATTTGATTCCAAATCCTTGAAGACTACTTTAAATGTATAATGTCACAGTCTCGACAAGTTACATACAATCCTGGTCCACAATAATCCATAAACCATTCATTTAATACAATTGACCCGAAAGATATTTACACATAATTCAAAAAGGTCTCCCAAGGATAGATACACACACACATACATATAGCATTTCAGTTCATCTGGCAATGGATGCCCAGGGAGGTGATGGTGCAATTTGATGATGACAAAGTTGTTATTTTTTTCTCCAACTATTAGCCTGATGGGCTGCCATGGGAATTTTGCTTGAATAAAGATGGAGCACTTGCCCCTAGTCCTGTTTAACTCAGTGGCAGAACTCCATTGACGTGAATGGGAATAAACCAGCCCTTGGGTGAGAACTGCAGGATGTGACCTATTGACTATCTAAGCTCTCTCTGTGGGGCTGCCTACCACCTGCTTATTCCCTTCAGTGTTAGGCATTTATGGGGCACCTAAGCTCTGAGGGTGAAATTCATTCCACGCAGAGGCTCAGAACAAGGCCTATACACCCCTCCAGGCCTTGCCTACACTAGAAAGTTGTACTCCTTTGACAATACTGGTCTACTTAGCAAAACAATCCCCCTTCCCCCGCATGTGGATGCAGTTATATTGGTATAAAGGTGCTTTATACTGGTACAGCTATTCCCTTACGCTACAACTGTAGCGTTAAAAAAATCACACCTTCTCCACCCCCTCAACCCTTATATTGCACAATTTTCAAGTATAAGCCAGGCCCAAGTCATAGAATATCAGGGTTGGAAGGGACCTCAGGAGGTCATCTAGTCCAACCCCCTGCTCAAAGGGGGACCAATCCCCAGACAGATTTTTACCCCAGTTCCCTAAGTGGCCCCTTCAAGGATTGAACTCACAACCCTGGGTTTAGCAGGCCAATGCTGAAACCACTGAGCTATCCCTATGTACAGCTGTAATCCTGCAAGCTGCTTCATGTGGATGCAGGGGTCCACCCGCCTGCAGCAGGACTGGGGCCTAAGCCCTCGAAATAGGCTTTACGTGGTACAGAGGCCTCATGCTGGACCTCTGGCACAGGGGCTGACTATCAGTCCCCACAGGCCTGTGTTGAAACCCAAGGAGCGCTCTGCTGAAGTACTCATAGCACAATGACCTGAATTCCATTAACGGTCAGGATTGGCTTTAGGCTAATTCCCCTGATTCCCCGGAATCGGGCCCTCGCCCAGGCCTAAGAGGGCCCTGCGCCTTAGGTGCCTTTTTAATTTTTTTTACTCGCCCAGCGGCGGTCGCTCCGGGTCTTCGGCGGCACTTCGGCAGTGTGGGGTCCGCTCCAGGTCTTCGGCGGAGCGGACCCCCCCGCCGCTGAAGTGCCGCCGAAGACCCGGATCGCCGCCAGGTATTCGAATCAGGCCCCACGGGTCCTAAAGCCGACCCAGTTAACGGTTATGAATTATTTTCTACCAATTAACAAAAAGCACCTCAGCAACCAGATCCACTGGTACATTTCCAGACAGGGATGTTAACCTTTAAAGAACAAAACAGGACAACTAAAAACCATCTGCTTGTTCCCTTCCTCGGGATGAATCTGGTTACATGATGTGAAACTATGACAAAGGCTTTTGTTCAAAGAGATGGAAAATATTGTTCACGTTCAGCACCTTGTAAGTGTTCAGTCAACAGCGGAATCTGAGGTGTGAATTTGGCAGACACAAACTCTGCTGTGGGTGTTCGCACAAAATGGAAAGATGTTGCTCTCCGGCTGCAAGGTGGAGCTGCTGGCAGCAAAGAGAAGAGAGGTGATTTATTGCGCTTTTGCCATTCTGATCCCTGTGGCCAAAAGCAGCAGGTGGATTCCTTATTTGTAGTATTAAAAGCATTTCAGAATAATTATTGAAAAAATCCCTCCTGGAGAGAGCTCCTAGGAGCCTTTGGATCAGAACCAACAGAGGGCACTTAGACTTTTGGAGGGAGATTTTTAAAGGGCCTGCTGAGTGTTTGGTGCCCAAATCTCATTGGAAATCAGTGGGAGCTGAGTGTCTAACTCCCCTTTGTGCCTCTGAGTTTAAGGCCAGACGGGACCTGTATATCACAGGCCACGAAACACAACCCAGCTCTCTGCACCAAGCCCAACATCCAGAATTAGACCAAAGCATTATAGCCATCAGAAGACTATTATCTGCCACAGGCAGGGAACAGGAGGGACCGAGGTGCACCAGTGCCTGAGATCACTGCAATGGCAGGGAATTGATTGGATGAGATATACCCAGATGATGCTAGTAAGTGACCCAGGCTCCGTGCCGCAGTGAAAGGCAAAACCCCACAATATCCCTGCCTATTTGACCCAGGGAATCATTCTTTTCCGACTCTGAATGGGGTGAGTAAGGAGACCCTGAGCATGTGAGAAAGAACTGCCAACTAAGCCTCTGAGAGAGAGAGAGCACTACTCCCTCTTCTATTTCCCTGTTGACTCAGAACATAGAGTCCACATGCTTCTCCTTCTGAGCTCACACACCCCTTTCTTGCTGTGGGGCTGGGGAAGTGCTGAGCATCTGTCATTTTTTTAAAAAAAAAGATGAACGCCCTGAAACCGGTGTAACCCACAAAGAATTACGTGGACTTTGTAAACAATTCAGAAAGAAAAAGTAGGTCACATGCTGAGCTACTGAACTTGGCAGTGTCTCTTTAAGTGCTATTGTGACACAGTGTGTGTGTAATTGAAAGAAGAAGTGTGAATTGCAGATTTCACTCCTCTGCCCAATACGGTCACCGGCAAAACCCTCATTGACTCTAATGGAGCAAGATTGGTCCCTTTGGGTTTGATTTTTCTCAATTCCAGTTGAAGTCAGTGGCAGTTGCAGATGCTCAACACCTCTGGAGAACAGGCCTCGTGAATGTCTGTGGGAAATTCCAACATTTCAAACGAAGTCATTCTAAATTGAACAAAAAGTTGACATTTCAGAATTTCCCACAGAACGAAAATTATTAACAAAAAATCAGTTCAGGACCAACAGAATGTTTCATTTTGATAATGTCAAAACATGATAATAGAATAAAAACTATTACATATAATACTATATATATATATATATATATACAGGAATATTTGACAAAAATATAAATATAGAAAGGAAACAAAACGATAAAGTTGAAACAAAGTTATAGAAATTTCCAGATTATCAAAATGAAACAAAAGTCACAATGATTCCTTTTGATTTTTTCCCATTGAATGTGTCATCAAAATTGACACGTTCCTGCAAAACGTTTCAATTTTGATGAAACTGTATTTTTGGATGGAAAACTGTTCCGTCAAATTTCTTTTGGCCATTTGTACTAACAGGCATATGACACAACCTGTGTTTGGTTTTAAAGAGAGAGAGAATGGCAGTCATTGCAAAGAACTAAAAGTAGTTTGGTGCCTATTCACATTCAGAGCTGGCAGAAACAATTACTCCCAGTATCCTTTTAATACAATTCACAATTTCCCCACTCTGTGCAGGTAATTTTCAGATGTAGGATGAATTTAAGAATGAGTTGATTTTGTGGAAGGGATGGAGACATCGAGAACAGGCTCATTCATCCTCAGACATGGAAAATCTAGCTAAGCAACTAGAAATGTTAGATTCTTTGCCCAAAGCAGTTGTAGCTACTGTACCACCACCCCCGCACTCCACATTAACAGATGCACTAACCAGTTATTACACCTGACTTGGTTGCAGTAATCCTTCTGTTGTTCAGTCCTGATGATTAATTGCCCTAATTAGTCATGCCCTAACCCATGCTCATCTAATCGCACATGCTGTATGAAAACACATCCATGCACCCACGTGTGTCTCCCAACACCTCCACCAGTGACAAATGCCATGTTTTTTTCTGCATGCTTTAGAGCAGTGGCTCTCAACCTTCCCAGACTACTGTACCCCTTTCAGGAGTCTGATTTGTTTTGCGTACCCCAAGTTTCACCTCACTTAAAAACTACTTGCTTACAAACTCAGACATAAAATACAAAAGTGTCACAGCACACTAGTACTGAGAAATTGCTGACGTTCTCATTTTTACCATATAATTCTAAAATAAATCAATTGGAATATAAATACTGTACTTACATTTCAGCGTATAGTATATAGAGCAGTATAAACAAGTCATTGTCTGTACGACATTTTAGTTGGTACTGACTTTGCTAGTGCTTTTTATGTAGCCTGTTGTAAAACCAGGCAAATATCTAGATGAGTTGATGTATCCCCGGAAGACCTCTGCATACCCGTGGTTGAGAACCACTGCTTTAGAATAAAAGCAAAAGTATTTGAGAATAGGAGATGGGGAGCCTGGCTGGCACCACCACAAGACAGGGTCATGTTCTTCTTCCAAACTTCTAACAATAGGAGGTAAGAAAAGAAGGGCTGCTTGCTTTCTGCCCCATGGCCCTGCCTCCTGTCATTAACTGTCAGCTGGGTCATAGCCATACGCTCTAGGAATTATTTTGGGGAAGTTCTCTGGCCTGTATTATACAGGAGATCAAACTAGATGATCACAATGGTCCCTTCTGGTCTTGGAATCTATGAATCCACATTAGTCAGTCCCATCAGCTGCCTGGTTCACATGTTGTGGTGAGTTGTTAAACAGCTGTCACCTCCGTTCCAGAGATGGTGCAGGTGAAGTGATTGCTGTGTGTTTACCCTGGGGAAGATGGCGTGGCATGCTAGGACCAGATTTTCAGAAGGGCTGAGCACCACAATTTCCATTGTATTCCGGGGGCCCCGTGATGCTCAGCAGTCTGACAGTCAAGCTCCATCTTGTCCCCTGTCCATGCACAGATTCATTCTGGGCTTGTCCTCACTGCAAAGTTAACTTGAGTCATAACTTGAGCATTGTCCCTAACTCCATTCCTGTCCACACACAAAAACCTTTGTGGTGGTGCTAGCCCCCCTGGGGGTGCAGGCTAAAGCTCAAATTAGCACAGCTCATCAGCTGCGAACATGACCACCCTAGAGAGAGGATGCAGACTAGCCATCCCACCATTCCCGCCATGTGCCCAGAAAAAAGAGACAAGTTCTCCCACAATTCACTGGGAAAGAACTCATAGAGCGGATCGATTTACGGTGGAGCAAAGAACCATGGTGCCCCAATGTGCGTGAGTGAAGCTCCAGTGGGGACAGAGCCGCTTGGGCGTTATGTCACAGAGTGGCGGCTAGCGGAATTACTTCTCTTGAGTTAGCCTGTGGCTAGCTAACTCGAGTTAACGCTGCAGTGGGCTAAGTCCTCTTGACTGCACGAAGCCTGGCTTGGCATGGGAGATCTGTTGGGGTTGAAAGGGAAAGAATCTTCCCCGCTGGCGTGCAGAGCAGCGGTGGTGCTGGTGCCCACTCACAGCTGCAGTTCCACAGCTGTGCGTAGCCGTTGCTGTGTACACCTACACTACGGGAGGACACTGATGGGTGGGTCAACATGCACTGCCCCCAACCCATCCCACCATACTCAGCTGCCGCTCAGACCCTGAGGCTATATCAGCACACGTCCCCCTCTAGAAATACCAAGATGTCTCTAAGGCCTTGTCTACACTACGAGAGTAGTTCGATTTTACTTANCTCCCCTCGTCGGGGAGGAGTACAGAAGTCGAATTAAAGAGACCTCTATGTCGAACTAAATACCTTCGCGGTGTGGACGGGTGCAGGGTTAATTCGATGTAACGGCGCTAACTTCGACATAAACGCCTAGTGTAGACCAGGCCTAACTCGTATTGTGTTCCACTGGGAACCCGCATTCCTTCGAAATCTCTCCCTGACTTCCATGCGCTGGCTCCCTCACAGGTTGTCAGAGCACCTTCTCCCTATTGGGAAGAGTATCAAAAACACACCAGGTCATATCCTCAGCTGGTATAAATCAGCATAGGTCCCTTAAATGCACTGGGGCTACATCAATTTACATCAGCCGAGAATCTGGCCCATTGAATTCTTCAGTGTTGCCCTTGCAGTTAGTCCATGACACATAATTTTTGTTCACTTTACATCACTGGCGGCTGGCACATCCACAGCCTCGTGAAGGGAAATAGCCCAGTGGTGTGAGCACAGAACTGGGAGCCAGGATCCCTAGAGTCCTACCCCCAGCACTGATGCTGGCTCAGCCTTGTATGAAAGGAATAGTAACTTACCTGCCTTACAGGATCAGTGAATGCTTGCAAAGTGCTCCATCCCTGGAACAGTGCTGAGTGCACACGTTACACACAGGTTATATCGGGCAGAGATATGCACTTATAAGGCTGTACAGTGCCTTGCACGATGAGGCCCTGATTGCAATTTGGGCTTTTGTGTGCAACTACAATATTAATAATGTGACAGTAACTGACAGGTAAGAAAATGGAACAATAGCTAGCTCGTATGTAGCACTTTTCACCCATAGATCTCAGGGCACTTTACAAAAGAGGTCAGTATCATTATCAGATAGGGATACTGAGGCACAGAGGAGTGTTGTGACTTGACCCATCAACCAGCAGGTCAGGGGCAAAGCCAGGACTAGAACTCAGTGTGACCTGAGGCTATCCACCAGGCCACACTGCCTCCCTGAGAGATTAGAAGTGAGAATGCAGCTTAGCCAGTGAGAAGTGAAGAATATTAACCAGCGGTGAAGTTTAAAATAAAAAAATTCTTTCAAAACACATTGAACGAGCTGTAGGGCCCACCCACAACCCAAGGATCCCCAGACAGAACTGACAGTGTGGCTCCATTGGAGTCATGTTACTATGGACACCCTTGGCCGTGGCTTCCCCGGTATCCCTACAGTCAAGGGGCCTCTGTGAGACAAGCAGTACAGCCAGAGGTTGTATTAGCTTTCTAGGTCATCTCAGTGGGGCTGAAGGTCCCCCCACCCATATCTCCAGCCAAGGTGTGGTTGCCCAGTCTCCACCCCACTCATCATGCCTCCTTCCCCTTCTCCCTGTGTGAACCCTGACTCTGCAGAGTGCTCGCCATGGGGTCCTGGAAAAGGAGAGAGGGGACAGTGCCTCTTTGCACCTCTCCCCAGGAAGAGGGCAGTTTTGCACTTGGAGTTAGGAGGCACAATCTGCCTTCTAGTGAGGACTTCAGCATTGGGCCCAGTTCTCAACCCCTAAAGTCAACAGTGGGGTAAGGTGCTGAAGTACAATCAGAAGGGATGTATAGTTTCCAAGGTCATTTTCTCAGGAGCTGGTCCATGACTGCGAAACTCACCCCTTCAGAAACTAAGCCACCTCAACCCTTGTCCCTTTCTGCTGTGGAGCAGGGTGTCTCTTTCGAGCTCACCTTCACGAATGCCAACTCACCACACATTGCAACAAAGTCTGATTCCAGCCTTCCCTCTGGGGAAAGGAACGGAGAGGGTATCATGCCTGACATATTCCAGGCACGTCACTGAACGCACTGCTGGAAAGCACTCAAAGACCACTAAGATGGGGGGAGTATGAGGTAAATGACTGCTCTTTTGGAATGGCTCCATGAAAAGCACACAACATACACTGAGAAGCTGAGTGTTTTATTTCTCTTTTCAATCTTTTCCCCCTTTCACATGTTTCCACCTCGTTTTTCTTTGCTGAAGCACCTTATATTTGGAGTGCGGTCAGGAAGGAGACATGGCACTCTCCATCTGGAGTACTATGCTTTGCCACTGCAAGTATGGACCCCAGGCTGCAGCTTGACTTCCCTCAGCCTCCCACCCCTGGAAAACCCACCAGAGAACGGAGTCAAGTCTTGCTACAATTTGAAGCACCGAAGAACCTGAACATTCACTGTGATGTTTGAATTCCAGCCAAAACTGAAGGCGAGATCACGTGATGGTCCCAAAGCCTGAAAACATATGGCATTAATTCTGCTTTCTCACAGTCCCTAAAACTGCAATTAAATCAACCCCCACTGACTGGAACCCCATAACTCAGCCACATGATTGATTGGAATAAAGAAGGTTTGGGGGAAAGTTGGCTAGGTGGAAGAAACGTGCTATACACACAGCCCGTGCACAGCCGAGTTTATTTTATTAACATGCCATTGGCGGAAGGACAGGATCAAAGAGGATGTTCTTTAGAGAAAGCTTATCTTTGGCACCCATTTGGCTTCTAACAATAAACTCTGCCACAGTCTGTGTGGGCTGCAAGGGATGTAACTACAAGCACAAAGCGAAAGCTAATCTGCCTGTGTGCTACAGTAGTCCAGTGGGGAAACAAAATGCCTTTGCTCTTCCTTTGGTTACAAATAAATGTGGCCAAGGAGGGGTCAAAGATCAAAAGTCATGGAATTGTCGGGGTGGATTACAAATTTCCCACTTGTCAAGAAGACCGCTGGACCACACCGGCTCTCTGGGAGACAGTAGATTTCATTTCTGGACTGTAAACAGAGATGGGCTCCAGCTGTAAGATTTGGATCTGGATTTCAAACATAGCCCAGTAGTTTGGGAGGGAGAGGTGGGCAGCGTTGTTCTTTCTGTGTAATTCATTAGGTAGATTGCTGTGTGTCTGTCTATGTCATTTCTATAGCATCTGCCGCCACAGTATCTAATTGCTAAACTCCAGTCCCGAACGGTAAATGGGACCAAGTGAATTTCTAGTGGACATCTAATAATCCTCATCCTCAACACATACTTTAACCCAATTCATTCTCACAGCCAGGCTGGGACGATGAGTCCTGTGAGCATTATCCCCACTGTACAGAAGGAGAAATCGGGATTCTCAGTTCATTTGCACCTTATGCAGTCGCTCAGACCTGTGCAGAGTGGCTGTAAAGTGCTACCTACCACTCTGAGTTGGTACCACTATATACAGACACGCCTTGCACAGATGTAAAATGAAAAGCAGCAGAGATTCGGGAGAAGCCATTAAAAGGATTTTCCATTGATTTCAGGGATCAAGCCCTCACTGGCTTGCCTATGTCTACCCACACAACACACCAATCGAAAGCTGGACACATGTGTTTCTCTGTTTTCTGCTGAAGGACTTGCCCAGGGATGTAGGGGACTTGGATGGAGAAGATTTGATAGGGAAAAAATTCAGCATTCTGTTCCCTCCACATTGATCTTTCTGACTCTTGTTCCTCCCAAGATCAAACTCATTTTCAAAGAAGTTTCATATAAAGGGTTTAAAATGTAAGCAAACCAACCAACCAAACGTTTGCATAACCTGTCCTCTGGATAGACAGAGGGGTTCAGTCAGCGCTAGTTGGAGAAACTTTGATGGACCCATATTTCATGGGCGTATGCAGTTCCATTGAAATGCAAATGCTTTACAAAATCAGATCTATAACTCTAGTTTTGCCAGAGTTTTGTTTTGGAACAAAGCAAGGAAAAAAATGTTCCAACAATATCAAAATGTCCCATTTTGACATTTCTGGAATGAAACGTTTTGATGTTTCATTTTGAAAAGTTTTAAATGTATTATATTATACAGTATATTGTGAAATGAAAAGTCAAAATCAATTTTGTTGAAACATTGAAAATTCAGTCTACCTGAATCTAAAATTGTTTTCAGAATTTTCTTTCATGGAGGATTTCAAAGTTTTCAGGTTTTGTTCCAGTTTGGGACAAAACCAAATTTTGAAATCTCGAAATCATTTGCGAAATGGAATGTTCATTCTCCACACAGCTCTAGTTTCAGTTTCCAAAGTGGTCAACACTGAACTTTCCAAGCGTGTTAATTTCACACCAACCTTTTCCAAAAATCTTTGAATTTTTTTTAAAAAGTGGGACTAAGCAGCCCTGCACTCCCTGGGGGCAGGGCTCAGGGGAGTGGGGTGGCGGGGGGGAAGATGGCGCTAAGCCCCAGCCTGAGGGCTGCTGTGGAGCCTGCAGGGTCAGGGCACGAACAGACTGGAAATCGCTTCCCCCCACCACCACTCCAGAACTTAGCAGAGGGGCAGAGGCTTCCCCCTGCCAGCGCTGTGCAGGGCTTTGGCACATGCAGGGCTCGGCTCCTCCTGGCCAGCGCCCTGGGCTCGAGGGTCTTGGGCTTTCCTGGAACACCGCCAGCCAGAGGTAGTGGGGGAAGGGAGGAGCCTGCCGGCCAGGCTGTTGGTGAGCTGAGAACTCCGACCAGGGCCTGGTTCTCCGCACAGTGCTGGGAGTGGGAGGCTCCCCGCCGGGGAGCATATGGAGGAGAAGCAGGGCTGGGAGGGTGAAGGGGCAAAGCAGGGAGAGGACATGAGAGAGGGAGCAAGTAAAGGGTGAGCAGTGGAGGCGACACGTAACTGGCCGCTGCCTGGCACCTGCCCACACTCACCGGGTGCTGCAGCTCACAGCCAGTGCCGGCCAGAAATAGGACAGTGGGCGAGGCCCTGCTGGCAGAGAGGACAGTGGGCGAGGCCCTGCTGGCAGCTGGGGCTGCGCTGACGGACCAGCAGGGGGAGCGGCCAGCCCCGCATGCTTCAGCTTTGCCCTTCCACCGGCCTTGCACACCCATCCCCATTGTTTTCCACTGGACCCCACCACTCACCACTTGTGGGTGGGTGGCTGGCGAGAAGGGACTGTCCCTTTTAAAAACGGGACGTCTGGTCATTCTAGCCTTATTTTCAAAGTGGTTTCAACCCAACTTTCTTTTGAGTATGTGCAAATTTTGCATTTCCAAAGACTCGTGCACCTGGGTGATCAGAACATTCATAGATGGTGAAATTCACCCCGGGCAGAGTCCTAGCACACATCTTTGTGTTAACCCTCTGCATGGATCTTGGGGTGGCCTCCTTATAAGGTGAATTTCACCCCAGAGGAGATCACTTTCTAAACACCAGGTTTGCTAAAAATCTCCAAATGAAATTGCTAATGGAGAACTGTCATCAACTAGAGTATTTCTAGCTGGGTCCTGCAGGGACCTGTTCTTGGCCCAGTGCTATTCAATATATCTTTATCAATGATTTGTATGAAAATACAAAACCATTTCCGGCAAAGTCTGCAGATACCACAAAGACTGGTGAATTGGTGAATAAGAAAAGAGGCAGGTTAATTATACAGAATGATCTGGATCACTTGGTATGGTAGGATCATTTGAATGTGCATTTTAATAAAGCCAAAGGCTCACATATCTAGGCGCAAAGACTGTTGGTCACCCTCACAAAATGGGGAACTGTGTCCTAGAAAGCACTGATTCTGAAAAGGACTTCAGGGTCATAGCGTTTAATCAACGGTAGTGTGATTCTGTGGCTAAGAGGGCTAACATGATCCTTTGATGTACACCTCTACCCCGATATAACGCGGCCCGATATAACGTGAATTCGGATATAACGCAGTAAAGCAGTGCTCCAGGGGGGCGGGGCTGCGCACTCCGGCGGATCAAAGCAAGTTCGATATAACGCGGTTTCACCTATAACGCGGTAAGATTTTTTGGCTCCCGAGGACAGCGTTATATCGGGGTAGAGGTGTATAAGGGGAATATCAAGTAAGAGTAGGGAAGTGGTATTGCCTCTGTATGAGGCATTAGTGAGGCCATTACTGGAATACTGTGTCCAGTTCTGGTGTCCACACTTTTAAAGGTTGCTTAAAATTGGACAGGATTCAGAAAAGACCCCAGAAAAGAAACTCATGCTCTGAAAATCTGTATTGCAGGGAGAGATTAAAAGAGCTCAATCTGTTTAGTTTATCTAAGAGATAGTAAAGAGATGACTTGGTGAGGCTGTACACATACCTATTCCGGGAAAATATTTCTAATAGTGGAGGATATTAATCTAGCACACAAACACATAGTAAGATTCAATGGCTAGAAGCTACATTTTTAAAAAAGTGAAAACTTAATGGAGAAGGTAATTAATCGTTGGCACACTTTACGTAGGGCTGCTGCATTCCTTGATGGCTTTAAACCAAGGTGGGATCTCTTTCTAAATAATGTGCTCTGGTTCAGCTAGAAGTTATGGGGCTTCATTCAGGACTTCCTGGGTGCAATTCTGTGGCCTGTGTTACGCAGGAAGCCAGACTAGATGATCAAAATGGTTCCTTTTGGCCTTAAAAATCCATGGACGTATGACTAATGCCAACTTGGATGACTTATGCATGTTTTTCAGACAGACAAGTGACACAACCTTGATATATTATTTCTCATTCTGACCCTAAAGAAATAAATCAAATCTCTGAATTGTCAGGAACAATCCAATATTAAAAAAATACACCACCCAGCATATTTTATTAAACATGATTACTATGTATTATTTATTTATCAAGCACTGTACATATCAACAGTGCTTTACAGGCACGTAAAAAACCGCCCTGAAGAGTTCAGTTAAATTCAGGCAGACAAATCTGACACTCTTTCTACCAGTACTATGGGTTAATGATCCTATTTCCCTTTTTGTTTTCTTGCCTCCTTTTAGATTTTATTGCTAAAGTCAAACACATTTTAAACTCTGGACTTCCAGTTAATCTATCTAAGGGACTTATATAGCTTCTATTACCAGAGCCTCACATTCTTTCATGTATTTATCCTCATCACATCCATCTTAGCTTTGGAACTGGCACTAAAACTGCTTAGAAATTTTCTGCTGATACGTCTTCCTGATGGAAAATGATTTTTCGATGAAACAGATTTCTCAAAAAAATTTCAGTTTGGGGGTTCCTGTAAAAAACACCCTCACCCTTTTTTGTTTGTTTGTTTTACACAGAAACTTTTGGTTGCAGACATTGGACGGGGGCGGGGGGGAGGAGTTCTGGTTTTCCTTTTGGTTGACCTTTTTTTTTTTTTGGTAGAAAAAAATAAATGTTTTCCTGACCAGCTTTGACTGGCACCTCTCATTGTAGTAGGTGAGTGCCTCCAGGTAAACAGATTGGCACAAGAAAGTCCCTAGTGGATTTTTCTATAGGTGCCAATTCAACAGAGCACTTAAGCATCTGCTTTACTTTAAACAGAGGGGACCTCCCTGCTGGAGTAAATGGCTCCTGTGTCCTCTCCTGCCCAGCACAGGGGAAATGGCAGGGGAGGAAAGAAGCATAAGAGAGCTGTGCTCTACCATGCCAATCTTTCACTGGGGGACCTTCCCCCAGTGGCATATGTTAAAGCAGCTCCTAGATTGCTCTAACAGAAGCTGTGCCAGGCAGCACAAAATCAAGGCACTGTAACGGGCCACCCGGTGCTGAGTAGAGCACCTATCCCAAGCTTTTTTCTACTTGCACTTTTGGATGCAAATGAATAAAAAGATCTTGGTAATATAACAACAGGTCCAGAATCCTTCTGGTACCAAATTCCCCACCTGTTTAATTTCTCATCTTTCAACACATTGTTTGTCTCATAGGAATTGGCCCAGTGCTATCATAGAGTACATCCAGGCCTACAGAAGTGCTAAAATGCATATGGCATGGTGGGGGAGAGGGGCAAAGAGCAGAGAATTATTAGGATATGAGATATTCCAGTCCCAAGTACAGTGGGGAGGGGAGGCATCATACAATGACAGTTTTAGATAGTGATTGTTCCTCATTCAAATAAAGAACATTTCTCATAATCACCATCAAAACCCATAAACCGGATGTATTTAACTGGAGGCAGCTTCTTTCTCTGCCCTGGAAAACCCCATCTCTGGCTGGCATGCTTAATAGAAGAGGACATTTCACATCCTCCCCATTCCATGATTACTAGGCTTCACAACGAGAAGAGATTCCATTCGTACACCAACCCCTAAAGAGTGTTTCTTTTTCATATCTTATATTAATTAATTAATTAATTGTTAATTATTTCAGAGTCCCAAAGTGTACTAGACCCCTCCCTCCAGTCCCCATGGTATATATTGGAAATTTGGCCTCTGATTCAAAGAGTTTACAATCAAATTTCCAATAGGTAACAAAACAGTGGAGCGGGGAAGAAAGAGGTTGCATCAATAAAGATGTAAAGCTACATAGCAAAGGCTAGTGTATAACATGGTGGACCAAAGAGATCTTTTAAAATAGCATAAATAAGTGTCTTAGCTAATTCATTTCTTGTAGCACCATGGCAGAAAGTGGGTTTTGAAGAAGGATTTATATAAGAGTGGGGGAGGGGTAATTGCCTGGGAGAGTAGGTCTAATTGAAGCATGGAAGATGTGAGGAAGGATGGCCTAGTGGTTAGGTACCAGACTAGGACTTGGGAGCCCTGAATTCAATTCCTTATTCCACCACAGACTTCCTGTGTGACTTTGGTCAGCCTCTCTGTGGCTCAGATGTTCCCCAGCTGTAAAGTGCAGATAACAATACTTCCTAGGGGGTGCTGTGAGGGTTAACTGCATTAAATCCTGGGGGGCACTCAGTTTCTTTAGTACGAGGGGCCAACTAAATACCTGAGATAGATAAAATATTCCATGTGTGAGTCATGGTGCAGTTTGTAAATCTTGCATTTTCCTCATACTTGAAATACGGTCACCTCAAATCTTACCTTAGCCCTGGGGATATAATGCTACCAATAACATAACTGGGTCCTCCCAGAGCAAGTAATGAGAATGCAAAAAACATATCTGGGATCCACCCTACTGCCCGTAAGTCATCCAGTGCACTTTAATTTTGTTTGATTACTTGGACTGACCATATGATTAATTATTATTATTGTGTGTGTTCCTGTAGCACCTAGGAGCTCAGGTCATGGACCAGGGCCCCATTGTGTCAGGCACTGTACAAACACAGAAGAAAAAAAGACAAAGAGTTTACAAGCTAAGTAATCCCATTGCCCTCTGTAGTAATTCCTGTTGGCTGTGGCAGCAACACCCACTCCTGGAGTTAGCCTGGAACAGCTGAAGGTCGCGCTGCTGCTCAACTCTGCAAACAAGTCAGTCAAGATTCCAGGGAATGAATGTTCCTGATGGAACCCTAATTTCCTCGTGCTCTTCAGGATCTCATGACAGTTTATGCAAGAGCTGCAAAACTCCTCGCCTCAGCAGTATCAGCACCGGGGGCAGCATATTGTTTTGTGCAGCTTCTCTCTGCCTCACGTGCTGTGAATCGTCGTCGCGCTATCCATCATCCTTCTGTTCAGCTGGAGTTATGGGTGTTGCTGAAAGTTTCATTTTCAGTGCTCTTTAGATCCCAAGTTTCATGTGTCATTTAATTTAGCCTTTTTTGAATCGGTCAGACAAATTGAACGTGGCATCTCGGATCACCGAGATGTGGATTGCTGGATAAATGAACACATGCCACAAGCCCATGTTCAAACACGTTGTGTGGAATGACTAGGAAACGCCTGCACGACCAGACCATGTAACCAAGTCTTTGCTCAGGCTTCGAAACAAACAACCCAATGTGTACTCTAAAGCCACAACCCTGCAAAGACTCACACCCGTGCTTAATTTTGCTCACGTGAGTAGTCCCAACGGGGGTGTAAAGTTAGGCATGTGCCTAAATCTTTACAGGATCAAAGACAAGGTTAGCATTTGCAATCCCTCTGCTCTGGCGATAATTCAAGCGTAGACAGCAGGCCGGCATCTGAGTTTAGCTATACCATGCTTCCAGCAGGAGGACGCTGAGAAATTTGCTGTCAGGCCAGGCTGATGCTATATTCATTTTATAGTACTGTGTTAAATATCTACTTGTGTTCTTGCTGACGTCATCCTTTAGGAAGCAAGCATCCTGACCGTCCCACAGAGGAGTTGTTAGAGTGAGGATGAGTGCGTTAAAGAGAAAGGTTGATCTCATCACTAATGATGAGGTGTTGCACAGAGATCAGCACCCAAGACCAAAAGCCAGGAACCCATGGGTTCTAATCCTATCTCTGTTGCTCACACTCTCTTGGGCAAATCAAGTAAGGCAAAGACTGGCTCTTTGCAGCATGTTTGTGCAGTGTCCAGCATATGGGGGCTCTGATCTGAGCCTTTGGGTGCTACTGTAACATAAATGACAATAAATCTCCCTGCCTCCTTCCCCTCCCCATGTGTAAACTAAGGATAACAACATTTGTCAGGCCCGGGCCGTGCTGGGTGCAGCATGGTAGGGGAGCCGCGCAGCCCGCCGGTGAAGGTGCTGGCCGCCCAGCTGAAGCTGTGCCGGCGGGCCGCGGGTGGACCCTGGCTGCTGGGACTGGAGGAGGCCGGGAAGGGCCTTCTGGCGGTGCCGGTGGTGGGGATGCAGGGCATAATGCTGGTGGTGGAAGCCGGGGGCGCTCGGGGCAGCTCAGCCCGGCTGCAGGACGAGAGTGGCCCCTTCCTGGTGCTGGGGGTGGAGCGGGTCCCCAAAGGAAAATATGTAATGGTGATGGGCATGGTACACTCCCGCAGTCCAGAGCCTGTTCTTCAATCTGTGAAGATGACAGATTTTTCTGATAATCCTATACACAGGAGCATGTAGAGCTTTGAAGTGGAGGATTTGCACAGAAACATTTCTTAGCTGCTGTGTATTTTTATCAGCAGCCTAAAGGACCTGGAGACATTTACTAGTGTTACACTTGTTGTGAGTATTAAAGTCAAGTGATGTTTCCAAAGTGTTAACGATCTGTAGAGGGTGACTATAAATGTTAAGGATTGGGCCAAATCCTAGAGTTCCTCAAGATTTAGTCCTGGGTTATTAAAAACCAAATAGGTGTTGCATTTTTGAGGGACTTTAGCACAACTAATGCAGGTGCAACGTGCGGCACGTTCAGCAACCCCAGTGCAATACTGCCCCCAGGAATGCCCTGCCCTGAAATACAAGGGTTTATTAAATAACTGAGATGGTATCAGTGCCTTTTAGTAGCAATATTGACATTATTTTCCCATGAGTCATAAAGCGCTACTGGCAGCTGGCACTCCAAAACCAGTTCCTAATATTGTACACCGTTGAAAAGACATGACTGGACATATTTTAAGCAAGGCACCATCCACACATTATGTGGCAAATGAGAGCCAAATTATGTAGCTGGATCTTCTGAATTATGCAGTACTGTTCCTTCTTTCTCCTCTGCGTGCAAGCCCTCTACCCCTCACCTCTTCCCAACCAGCGCAATCAGTCCAATATCCCTTGATATTTATGTTGATGTTAAGTTGCATTTGTTTTACGCTGCCCCCAGATTTTCAGTTTTCAACCTGCTGCATGTATTTATATTGAGACACCTGGATTACAATGCACACACTGTCAGAGTGAGTGTGGAGGGGCAGCTGGTTGCACCACTCTTCACCGTGCCAGATTCACCTGACTGTAACGGTGGTGAACTGCTGGGGTGTGTTTTAGTATTATCATCACTGTGGAACACTTATTTAGCCCCACAAATCTGCATGTCGCTTTCCAAACACAGGGCATCAGGTGCTGTGCTAGGCCTCAGGCAGCACAGAACTTGCAGCCTGGGTGGAAGGTGGCTACACTGACTTTTAGCTACCGTTCAGTACCCCCAGGCCCAGGTTGCATGCGGGGCTTAAGCAGGCCACGATGTAACTTCAGCAGCCTGGGATTTGTATAAGTTACAGCAACTTCCCAGTGCTGCAGGTTAAGGCCTCACTCCCTTCGTACCCTAGTCCTGCCCTACACCAGGGCTTGTGAGGGAGTCCTTGGAAGGCAGATCTAGCGCTCTCTTCCACAGTGTCTGAGTCCAGGAATCCTTCCCTGATTGGATATGGGATTTCTAGGGCCCCTTTATGCTGTTCTGGCCCTTTTACCTGGCATAAAGGGGCCAAAGCAGGGATGAGGGTCTCAGGGTCTGATCCTGCAAACACTTAGGCAAATAGGTGACTTTACTCATGTGAGAAGCCCCTTTAATATCAAAAGTAAGAGTAAAGTTATGTGTATGTTTGCAGGATCAGGTCCATAGACATATGGAAATACAGTATAAAACTCTGCCTGTGAAATTCCACATTCATTTTGGAGCACAAAACAACTCCACCTTTCATTGTTTATTTTTAAGCAGCTGAGAATGGTGGATAAAAGCACTGAATTTTTCACATCTTGTGCACACACAGAGTTTGATCCAGTGTAAATGAGAGGACAGCTTGCCTATGGTTTAACAAATATACCCTGAGCCAAAACAAACTGTGGAAATGTCTTATAATAAAGACCGTGTCATGAGAATCCAGCATTTTCTGCAAGTGATATGTTACATGTGGGGATTTAGGCTTCCCAGGTATGCCAGCTCTCATGATTTTATTGTGAGCCTCGCCATACTCGGTGTTTTCCCTAAAGCCCCAGGTCCTGGATTCATGTGTTTCTCGATTTTCATTAATTTTTAAGGACATTTCTAACTGTGATGGGGAATACAAACCCCACATGGGCTGGAAAGGGTTAACAACTATGGTTAGCACAATCAGCCTTACCTGCTACACCTGTAGTGTGTATCAAGCCTATGGGAAGGAGGTGAAAAGGGAAGACTCAGGCAGTTGTGGCTGGTTGGGAAGGAGAGCAGAGCCCCTGCTCTTGGTTGGGGAGAAAAACTTGGCTGAAGCCAGGGAGGACTGTGGCTGGTCAGAGCCTCCCTGGAGGGAAAGCAGGCTTGCTGCTAGACTATTTGAGTTTATCAGGGACCGGCTGATGATTGTTAACCCAAGCTATGGAATGGGGGGCCCTGGGAGGCAGGTCCCACTTGAAGGGAAGGGTGGGGACTGAGAACTAAGCCCAGTTGGGATAAGGAAGCCTTTATTTTGTGTTTGGTTTGAAATTGTGACTTTGGGACTGTGACTTCTGCTACCCTGGAAGGGGATGAACTTTCGTAGTGACCTGGTCAGAGAGCTGGGCTATGCCTATAAACCACCAGAGTGGGCTGGAAATCCTGCTGGCGAAACGGAGGTAAAGCAGCTGCAGCATGGTGCCCAGCCACAAGGAGGCGCACAGGGTTTAGTGACCCAGTGACACTACCCTTCCCAGTTGTGGAGAAAAGCGTGGCAACATGTACTTTAAAGAAGTCTAATTTTTAAGCCAATCTCCTGCTTTTTTGCGGGGTCTGACTCATAAGTTTCCAACCTGTTGGGCTGGCAGTATGGTGAATGAGCAAAGCATTTGTATAACGTTAACACCATGAGTAGGATCATGTAGGGAGCTGGCAGTCAATGAAATTACTCATGTGCTTAAATTTTTACACATGCTTAAGTGCTTTGTTCAATGGGGGCTCAAACCCCAGTTGTAACGCTACGCAAAAGGTCCAGGTAGTGGTGTTCACTAGCCACCATCCTTAACTATGTTTCTGAGAATGATTTATACCTAAGGAAGGATTCCAAAACCCAACAGCAATGATTACAGAGTGAAACAGCCCATCACAGTCCCACACCAAAGGATTCCCATCAACAATGCGTCTTTATGCTCAGCATTTTCTTCAACATATTTTATGGTAGCGGTTTTGATCTATGGTGCTTAAAGCAGATAAGCTTTGGAACAATTGTCCTTTTGTATGCTAGGCACTGACCAATCTGATGCTATTTTGATCCAGCAGAATTTGGAACATGGCTGGCTGCTAATGAGCCACCAAAGTCAACCTGGCTTAGCCTTCCTGAGCCACAGCCTGCATCTACAACACCCCATAGAGCCCCAGCAGAGGGGTTTCAATGGGGTCCCAGGGAAGGTGGCACCAGGCGCTAGGGTCAGTGCTGTTCACTTTCCATGCCCCAAAGTGGGAGTTATACCTGCACAGAGTCTGTTCAACTCATATAAGTGAAGCAGTTTGAGCATTGGCCTGCTAAACCCAGGGTTGTGAGTTCAATCCTTGAGGGAGGGCCATTTGGGGATTTAGGTAGGGATTGATCCTGCTTTGAGCAGGGGGATGGACTAGATGACCTCCTGAGGTCCCTTCCAACCCTGATATTCTATGATTCCCTAAACAAAAAGCTTAATGAAGGCAGGTCAGAAACAACAACAGCATGCTCTTGCCAAAAAAAAAAATATATATATATATGCCAAGCTGGACTCACCACTCCACCCCAGGGAGTTACATAGCACACAAAGAGTGCAATGAATAGAACTAGTCAAAAACTTTCAAATCACATTTTTTTCTGCTGGAAACAAAGGGACAAATATTTTGCAGAAATGATTATGAAAAATGCATCCTGGGTTTTGATCTGCTGCAGAGCAGATTGAAAAATTTGGATTTTTTATTCCATTGAAACGTGGTGGTTTTCTGACAAACTCTGTTAATGGAGCAGATGGTCAGGTCCCATGAAGCAAGTGGAAAACTCCTGGAGTTCCCACTTAGGGAATGGTATGGTGGAAAATCTGCAAGTGGGAACTTGTAAACCTTCCCTATTTCCTTTATGGGATTTTCCTATACGGGATGTGCCCTGGTCTCAAATTCTTTAGCAGTCACAGGAGGAACAAGAAGAGAAAGTATCAAAATGGGTTTCCACTCCTTCACTAGCTGGGTCAAAGTTGGGGTGGATTTGAAAGAGGTGAAAAAAATGAAAGAGACGGCAAGATGTTTTAACTGGAAATCCTAAACCAGTAGCTAGCCACCAAACTCCATTTGCATTTTCCTCTCCCACAGAAAATGATAGCGACAGATGATTGCTATATACAGAGAGACCATTTCAAATGGCTGTCAAATGACGAGACTATATGGAGGGCTGTGTTCTAAATAATGCAAAATTATCTTCTCTCATGAGCCCTAGGACTAATTGCAATATTATTAGTGCTTGATGTTAATTAAATTGTTTTCCTGCCTCACTGTTCTTCTCTAAGATGAAAGCACCGGAAATAGAAAGTAACACAATATGGTGGTTTGGTGAATTGTGACCCATGTGGCCTAGTTAAAGAGCCTTACATGCTGTACTGTACCTGTAGCTCAGATGAAACACTTCTTGCAGTTGAGTTGAAGGGCCTGCGTTCAAGTGACGTACATACTAGACAAATGTGACTGTGCATTGCTGAATCAATATGTGTCAGGACATATTACCTATTATTGATGAATGTAGTTGTTAATCCTAACATATTGTATTGGCAGGTCTTTCACTGTCTCTCCTGGCCTTCTGGGATGAGGTTTTGCTCGACTGAACTTCCTTAAAGGAGAGAGGTATCATTGAGAAATGTTCAGGGCCGGTGCTACCATTTAGGCAAACTAGGCGGTTGCCTAGGGCGCCAAGATTTGGGGGCACCAAAAAGCGGGGCCCCCAATTTTTTTTACAGCGTTCCTACACTCCCTCCCTGAGCGTGCGGTCGCCGCTCCACTTCTCCTGCCTCCCAGGCTTGCAGCACCAATTACCTGTTTGGCGCCGCAAGCCTGGGAGGGGAGGAGAATTAGAGCGGGGGCGGCATGCTCAGGGAGGAGGCGGAGCAGAGGTGAGCTGGGGTGGGGAGCTGCCGCACGGCTCCCCAGGCTGGGGGTGTGGGGAGCTGCTGCGGGGGTGCCTCAGGGTGGTGGTGGGGGAGCTGCCGCAGGGCTCCCCACCCTAGCTCACCTCTGCTACGCCTCCTCCCCAAGCACATCGTCGCTGTTCCACTTCTCCCAGGCTTGCGGCGCCAATCAGCTGTTTGGCGCCACAAGCCTGGGAGGGGAGGAGAATTAGAGCGGGGGCGGTGTGCTCGGGGAGGAGGCGGAGCAGAGGTGAGCTGGGGTGGGAAGCTGCCGCACGGCTCCCTGGGGGGGGGAGCTGGCGGGGGGGGGGGGGGGGGCGGGGGGGGGGGGGGGGGGGGGGCCGCCGGGGGGGCGGGGGGGGCACGAAACTTCCTTGCACTGGCCCTGGAAATGTTCCTCGTAAATTGATCTGAAACTGTACTATTCCACGACAAGGTGTGTACTATGGGCCAGTTCCTCAAGCCCTTTCTTAGAACTTAGCCAAATCCTGGTGCCCCCAAGTAAAAGGCTTTACACAGGAGATCGTGGTAGCAGTTTGGGGGTTGTGGAACCCCCTTTCCAGTCCTGTGCATGGGAAGAGCAGCTGCTGTTCCTCCTAGGTTGCCATGGAATCCATGGACTTCATGGCCAAGTTGCTTCCTGTCCTCTTATCATTCCCCTTTCCAACATTCGCCTTGGTGTTAGGTCCCCCGGCACAGCTGTAACTAACTGGCCTCTTTGGATGGAATGTGGAATCTTCAGCGGTGTGTGTCATAGGCCATATACAGAGATGCAAGAAGGTGGAGTTCCCACCCTGCCCTGAATAGAGTATTCACACACTGTATACAGTCCAAACTCACCCTTTTCTATTAGGGCTTGGCTTCACTGGTAACTCAGGTAACAACACTGGAACTCAGATGCCTCCACAGAACCTCAACCTCAGCCAGAGCTTTCCCCCCAAGCCTGGGTGTTATGAGGGTTTCCTTCCAAGCCCTTCTTTGGCCCAGCCTCCAATTCCTTCTACCTCTGAGATGTTCCTACCCCTCTTACCAACTGCTTGAAATTGACAAGATTCATCAGCCACCATGCAGGATTCCAGTATCTGGAATGGATTCTAGCCCTTGCTGTGGTAACCTGATGCCACAAACGCTCTCAAGGAGCAGGGTAGGGCTGTCTCTACCGTCCCAAGCACAGGGAGATGAAAGGGGAATGAGGGAGTGACTCGAGTTCTCTGCTGTCTGGCAGCCCTAGGCTGCAGAGTAGCCTTTAGGCAACTGTGGAAAAGCTGCCATAAGTTAGAGCAGCCCTGGCATTACTCCCACTTGCACTGGGGCTGCTTCAGCCCCCAGTGCAGCCGGAGTCTGAGAAGTACAAAGATGGCTTAAAATCAGCTTCGCCCCCATCCCTGGGGGCTACACGCAGGAGACACAACCCAGAATTGGGTCCCTGACATCAGGGTGGCTCAGCAGAGGGCACCTGCCTCTCTACATAGGGGTTAGAACCTGCTGCCTTTTCGAAAGAGATGTACCTTCAACTCTCGAGCTCAGGACCTCTGCTTTCGGAGCTGGAGAATCCCAGTTCTAGCCCCACCAGCATCTTGAGTGCTCGGTCACATCTCAACTACTCTGTAGTGTCTAGGGCTCCCTTGACCGCAACGCAGGGGGTGTTTTGCAGGACTTGGCCCCACAAAATGGTGTTTTATAGTAGAACAGAGCCTTCGGTGCATGTTGACAGGAAAGAGGTAAAACCATTGCAGGTGAGAGAGTCTGGCTTAGCAGTTAAAACTCTGGCTAGGTTTCTGTTGCAGCTGGTTTGAAGGATTCCTTGGTTGCCATCTGTTCTCAGTCAAGGGTGAAGCTGTGTGGTTTCGAAACATATGCACTGACATTAAAAGGCAAAAAAACACCCCAAACCACTTCAGAAAGAGGCAGCAGCTGCCCTGCTTGAAATGATGTATTATTTGGGGTGATTGAATGTTGTTTGGTGTAGTCAGAGCCTCATTTGGTGTGGGGGTGGAGGTTAATGTACATTTGTTTCTAACAGTTGTCCTCTTATGAGCAAAAATGTCAAGCAAAGCAAACCAGGTGACTGATCCCATTTCCAATTGAAATCAGACAGTGGAAAGATGTTGCAGACTTTATGCGCTGGCTTGTGTGTGGATGGAATCAGAACTGCTTGTGTGTGTGTGTCATAAGCCCTATAGTGCCACCAGCTAACTGAAGTAAAGATTAAGCTCAATCAAAGGGGACCTGGCGCTTTTGGTGCAGGAGGAGCTGGGTTTTATCCTTGCAGCTGCCATATAGTGACCGTGTGCAGCTGTGATGGCCTAGGAGAATCTGATCCACTTAATGTAAAGAGGAAGCAGGAGGGAGCCTCTCATTAAAATAGTAACATTTACATAGTACACTCCTTCCTTGCTGAGGCTTCTGCCCAGGGGCCAAAGCCTAGGAGATGCTGGGTGCTTCCTGTGTGGGGCAGAGCATCTCCCGGGAGTCCAGGACACCCAGCACCTTGCAGGGTCAGGCCGCAGGTTACACGAGTTAGCCTTGGAAGTCTTTGTTAGTGTGGCTATATATTTAGTTAGTATAGATATGGCCACTGCCTTGCACCTTGCACTGCCGTTTAAACTCATGCAGAGTGCTACCAGCTCAGAAGGGCAGTGACTTATTCTGCACAAGCTGGTGAGAAACTCAAGTCATTCCCAGCAGCCCGAGCCCTCCCCTCCCAGCGTGATATTTCTGCATCAGAGCGCTGACTCAAAGCAATCCCTTTGCCTAGCGCTGCTGCTCGTCTGACTCAATCAGCCAGAGCAGCACAGATGGGGAAGGAACAAGGGACAGTAATTAGGGCTGCAGTGAAAGCTGAAGTGGGAAGCACACCTAACCCAACTCAGGCATTCGCTCAGCATTTCTGACATACAAGCATTGTCTGGTGGATTGAGCCAAGGGCACCTGTCTTCTTAATGACACTCCATCAGTAAGTGGCAGGAATAGAATACTTGCCGTCTGCAAGTATACACTGGTGTAAACACCAAGGAGGTGGAGGTGGGATTGAGTTAGGGGAGCTCCAGGGTAGTTTTACTAAGCAGAATAGGATGAAATTAAAGGGGAAATGAAGTCAGAATATCAGGGCCATCTTCTTAATGGTGAAATCTATTAAATCAATGTTTGTTGAAGTATGGTGCTTGAAGGCCTAGGCAGGGTGGGTGGGTGGGTAGGTAGGGTAGAAACAGTTCTCCCAGTCATTCTCCAGAGTTAGTTTTCGTAGTTAGAAGTAATAAGTCCTTAGCTGTTATGGTTGTGGAGAAAGCCTTCTGCATGTGACCCTAGTGCAACTAGGGTGACCTGATGTCCCGTTTTTATAGGGACAGTCCCGTTTTTTTGGGACTTATTCTTATATAGGCACCTATTACCCCCCACCCCCGTCCCGTTTTTTCACAGTTGCTATCTGGTCACCCTAAGGGCAACTAATGCAATGACATCTGCTTGAGTTTGCAGAGAGCCTGAAACAATAGCTCTGAGGTGTGAACTCTCACATTCATCTCAATATTAGTGCCCCAGCCTCAAGACCCTTCTGTGCTCCCTTCTGCCTTCTCCTGCATGCTCTTGCCAGGAAGTCAGCTAGGATTCTGCCTGTTAGTACTCTGGGTGCTGATCTGAGGGGTACTTCCAACTTCTTCAGAGAGTTCCCCTCCCAGCCCCCATCACAACAAAGAAGTGAGGTAGGGGCTGAAAATGACTGAAAACCATCAGAAAATCTCCTCACTTAAATGGTAAGGAGGGGCGAGGGAGGAGACAATTGGGGATTGGTCAACACACAGTACAAGAGCACATGCAGAATAATCCCACACCAGACACGAAGGGATCTGTGCCATCTCTTGCAGCTATAGTCAGAGGAATCCTGGAACTGGCAAAATCATTTTATGCCAAACCACATTCCACATTCTTCATTAGTCATCGATTGCCAATTGTTAGTTAATATACACAGAGCCAAACATTGCAGCCCCCAACTCCCTTGACCTCTGCAGAAGTTCATATAACACCAAATTGCTACAGTTCAAGATCTGACCCACATGGCTGGATCCCTTATCTTCCTAATGGACCAATCCAAAACTCCAGAGCCAAACACCCAAGGACTCTGGCTGGTTTATCTGGATCTGCACTTTGCCTGTCTCTGTCACGTAGCTCATTTCATGTAGCGGGTGCTGTGTGGGAGATGACGGACAATGCAGGCATCTGGCACTGCTGCAGCGAAGAGGAAACATCTACCTGCAGGTTGTTTTAGTCTGTGCAAGGTCACGCAGGTTGTGGACCAGGGTAGGCGAAACAGGCCAGCAGTTTGAGCCTAGAGGACCAGTCCAGATTTATTTAAGAAACAACAAAGGGCTGGTCACCCCCACCATAAAGCATAGTGACCAAGTATTGGCCAGTGTCTCCCCTTGCCCCTGCAGGAGTTTGCTTCCGATCTCTCCAAAATCCACCCACACCTCTCAGTGCTCCAGCGCTTTCTCTGTGATTGCACTTCCGAATGAGTCAATTACCCCTAGCTGAGTCTGGCCACGCCCATGGCTGGGCTCCTGGGCCATGCTCGCAGGGAGCCCCTTGGCATCTGTTCAACTTCTCTGCTTGGCCTCTCTCTGCCGACAGCATGGCACGGTCGCTCCACATTGTCATAGTGTCAGGACAGAGAAACATCAGTGGCCGAGTTATTCCGACGGACTGGGCAGAGCGAGGTTGTCTTCTCCCTGTCTGACATCATCACAGCTGACGCCAGCTAACATTTCCCCATGGTGACAGTCACCAATGAAATCCAGCGGCAGCTCCCCTTCCTCCCAGGAGTGCCTAGGAGTAGGAGGCAGAAGCAAATTACATTCACTTTCTATCCTGGACAAGGGATAATTAATTACCATCAATGTTACAATTACAATTAGTGTTTCAGAAATGGATCTTAGGAAATTAATATGAAAGGGAGATAATGTTCTTTGTTTGAAAGCAACCACAGATCTTTCCTAAAGAGACTCTCTGTGTAAAGAGGAACTAAGTATTTCTCTCTCTCTTTCTCTCTAATACCTGTCATCTAGTCCACTGGTTCTCAACCTTCTTCCATTCTGGGGTTCCCCCAGGATCGCCCTTCCATCTAACTGGGATCTATCTAGGACCCCTCTGCCATTCAGCAATGTGGAAGGGGTCGGGGATCATGACTCCCAAGCTGAGAACCCATGATCTAGTATAGACACAGCCTTAATGGAATGGAGTAAATCATGTCATGTTAGAGCCCCAAAATCATTAGAGGGTTGTATCGTGGTCCATAAAATAGCTACCTTTATTGTTAGAAATTTTTTCCTAATAGATAATCTAAATCTCTCTTGCTGCAGATTAAACCCATTATTTCTTGCCCGACCTTCAGTGGACATGGAGAACAATTGATCACTATCCTCTTTATAACAGCCTATAACATCCTCTTTCTATTGGAAGACTGTTATCAGGTCCCTCCTCAGTCTTCTTTTCTCAATATCAATGATGGCCAGTGGTTTTAACCTTTTCTCATAGGCCAGTTTTCTAAACCTTTTATCATTTTTGTTGCTCTTCTCTGGACTCTGCCCCAGTTGTTCACATTTTTCTTAAAGTGTGGTGCCCAGAATTGTACACAATACTCTAGCTGAGGCCTCAGCAGTGCTAAGTAGAGCAGGGACAGTTACCTCCCATGTCTTGCATACAACACTCCTGTTAATACACCCTAGAATGATATCGGCCTTTTTAGCAACTGTATCACATTGTTGACTCAGATTCAATTCGTGATCCACTATAATCCCCAGATCCTTTTTAACAGTACTGCTCCTTAGCCAGTTATTCCCCATTTGGTAGTTGTGCATCTGAGTTTTCCTTCCTAAGTGAAGTACTTTGCACTTGTCTTTATTGAATTTCATCTTGTTAATTTCCGACCAATTCGCCAATTTGTTAAAGTCATTTTGAATTCTAATCCTGTCCTCCAAAGTGCTTGCAACCCCTCCCCACTTGGAGTAATTCACAAATTTTATCATACTCTCCATGCCATTATCCAAATCATTCATTAAAATATTGAACAGTACCAGAGCCAGGAATGACCCCTGTGCGATCCCACTAAATATGTCCTCCCTGTTTGACAGCAAACCATTGATAACTACTCTTTGAGTATGTTCTTTCAACCAACTGTGCACCCACCTGATAGTAATTTCATCTAGACCACATACCACTAGTTTGCTTATGAGAATGTCATATGGGGCTGCATCAAAAGCCTTACTAAAATCAAGATATATCACGTCTACTGCTTCTCCCGCATCCACTAGGCCAGTAGCCCTATCAAAGACAGAAATTAGGTTGGTTTGGCATGATTTGTTCTTGACAAATCCATGTTGGCTATTACTGATCATTCTATTACCCTAGAGGCACTTAAAATTGATTGTTTAATAATTTGTTCCAGTATCTGTACAGGTATCGAAGTTAGGCTGCCTGGACTATAATCCTTGGGTCCTCCTTGTTGCCCTTTTTAAAGAGAGGTGCTACATTGGCCCTTGTGCAGTGCTCTGGGACCTCACCCCTGCTCCAGGAGTTCTCAAAGATAATTGCTAACAGTTCCGAGATTACTTCAGCTAGTGCCTTAAGTGCCCTAGGATGAATTTCATTGGGCCCTGATGACTTTAATATGTGTAACATATCAAAATACTCTTTCTTTCACCTTGGGTTTGCCCCAAACAACATAGGACCCACCGAAATGGTTTGCTGTCACCAACATTGTTAGACAACACTAAGTCTGAACCCTTCCAAGGTTCAAAACTGGGTTAGTTTCAACTCAGATGTGTCTCTTGCAAAGAGCTGTGGGCAGTGCCATATCTGCTTCTTCCACCACTCCAACTTTTTTCCTCTTTCTCTCCCTCTCTCTCACACAGCAGTAATCCTCCTCCCCTGGATTCATACCCAATCACTGCTCCCATTTTTCAGAGCACAGAAGGTGAAGGGAGATCCACATAGACTGCAGCCAACATGAGCAGGATCCCAAATGCACAAGACCCAGAACATCCTGGTATTTGCATTGGTTTTTCACAGGCTTTCACCCACTCTGGGAGTTATTTATAGTGTCAAAATAATGCAAGTTCTATTCATAGTATTTTCAAAATTGGGAAACTGAAACACCGTGAGACAACCAGATCTCTCCCTAATCATCTCCCATACCTAACAAGCACCAATAAGAGAACCTGCCTACACCCCTCACCTATGTGAAATCTAGCAGTGAGATCTGGCTTAGCAGTCTCTCATCCACTCCAGTCCATTCATGGCTGAGCAGGGGGTAGGAGTTGGGTGGAAACAGCATGCTGAACCTGAGTGTGTGTGGGCCGGGTACTGGTATGTATTCTGGCTCTCCATAACCCACCTACTTGTGCTAGAGTTCCCTGGACAAATTACAAGGAGTCAGAGCCTGATTCTGCTCTTTGGTTTTACGCCAGTGTTACTACATCGATTTCAACATTAGGGCCTGATCCGAAGCCCTGGGATTTAGCCAATAGAAAGTCTCCCATTGGTTGACTTCCAAGGGTTCTGAGTCAGGCCCTTACACTGGGGCAAGTGAAAGGTGGATCACCACTTCGTATACCCATTCCCATGCTCCTCTCGGACTGACATACCCGCCCAGAGTCAGATCCGGCTCTAGCTGGTTATGCCCGCAGAAAAGGGCAAGGGATGCTGTGCTTCTTTGCATGCCAATGACCTTTAGTGCTCTGCCAGCTCCTAGTTATTTCATAAGAACCTTGGCGTGTATCCCACTGGGATCAACTGGGTGTATTTCCTCCTGCGGGCACTGGGCTCTCCTCTGGGGCCTTGCCAGAGAGCATTAGTTGATGCCTATGCTTAAAATGCTACACTGGCACAGCTGCGCCACTGTAGCGCTTCAGCATAGACACTCGCTACGGAGACGGGGGAGGGGTTTTCCCATCGTTGCAGTTAATCCACCTCCCCAGAGGCAGCAGCTGTCTACATCACTGGCTAGCGCTGTCTACACCAGGGGTGAGGTCGGCATCGCTACGTCTCTCAGGCGTGTGGATTCTTCACACCCCTGAGTGATGGAGCTACGCTGATGTAAGTTCCCAGTGCAGATCAGCCCTTAGTAATACCTACAAGTAACATTTTACTCGTTTCTCCTGGGATTCTCAAAGTGCTTGAACAATGCTCATTAACTGGCCTTTGCCTACACTTGGAATGAGCCTGGATTCCAGCTAGCATCGTAGTAGCACAGGTGCAAACAAGGAAAGCCGCTATTTGCACTAGTAACTCTCATTCCTGCTTGCAGGCTCCACCTATGCCGTGGCTACAATTAGAGTTAGCATTAGCCTGATTACACCAATGGCTCAAATTGGGGTGAATTCCAGGTGTAGAGAAGGCCTTAAGCCTCCCAACACCCATGTGGAGTAGGTATTGTTACCCTCATTTGATAGGGGAGTAAACTGAGGCACAGAAGGGTCAGGTGATAAGGCAATGAGAGAGACAGGAGGGAATACAGGAGTTCTGGCTCCCAGTATAACCAGTAGAGTATGGTGTGTGGGAGGCGGGGCGGCCACTCATTCCCTATGGGGACATCACCACCTTCTTCTGAAAATGGGTTTATTTATCACGCCGGAATTATTCAGACCCACAATCCAGACATAACACGCCTTTGGAAAAACCCTTCCCTTTTAATTACTCGCTTTATTATCCACAGGCCTCTTTTGTGGCACTGTCATTCCCGATCACGAGCAACACCTCCTGACAAGGGCATCGCTTAGGGGAACCCAAATATTGTGACACCAAGGCAAAGGCTCCATTGGCAACTTAATGGAAGCCCAGGGCTGCATTAAATTTACATCAGGGTTTCCATCAGAAATAAAAGCACACAGCCGTAATCTTTCTTTGTGCGGGGATGCGGGCGGGAATTCTTTAGTGTCTGGAGTTCACCTGCAGTCAAATCTCATGGTAATCAGCTTTGCCCATGCCCTGCAGCTATTGGAGAAGGGGTTTCACAGGCTGCGTTTTAGGATGCTGCAGACTGTATTTTGCTCCTTGGGCATACCAGATCTCAGTGCAGGTTCTATGCTGCCAGAACTGACTCACACCATCTGAATGCAAGATCAAGCTAGTTGCAACCCACAGGGCAATTTCCATGGGAAGCAGCTGTGAGGTGGGGGTGGAGAAAGTACTTGAGGAATTCTTGCAGGATTTCCCTGGAATAGTTATTGTGAGAGTGACGTTGCCAGGTGAGGTTGCCAGGTGTCTTATGGGAGTCCAGTAAAAATGAATGGAGCCTGTTTACCCTATCCAAACTGTTTACCCCAGTGGTTCTCAAACTATTGTACTGGTGACCCCTTTCACATAGCGAGCCTCTGAGTGCGACCCCCTTATACATTAAAAACACTTGTTTATATATTTAACACCATTCTAAATGCTGGAAGCAAAGCAGGGTTGGGGGTGGAGGCGGACAGCTCGCGACCCCCTGAGGGGTCCCGACCCCCAGTTTGAGAACCCCTCGTTTACCTGATCCAGCATCTCAGAGCATCAGGCCCTAAAAACACTCAGGTGACCCGATGTTCTAGCAGGACAGGCACCCAGCAAATCAGCAGATGTGGCCTCACTGCTCTGAAGTCCAAATGATATTCAGGGCCAGTATAAATCACAGGCAAAATTTCAAGTAAACAAACATGCTTTAAAATTGGTAGATGGTTTTACAGGCAGCCAATGAAGAGCCATGATGTGATTCAAAATCTGGCTCCAGTAATAATTAGACAGACTTTAAGTTTTGGGGATTTTGTCCCAGGTGTGAAACTCCCAAGTCTCCTGTCAAGTTGAGTGAGTTTAATATTCCAGCTAAGTCATCCCACCAAATTGTGCTTCCATATTTACAAGGATGATTGTATCGTCATGAACCAGCTAGTGTGCATGTGCACAACTGCTCTCTACTGGATGGAATCAGAACTGCTCAACTATGTGTCATAAAGCCTATAATGCAAAGAGTGATTCTCCTTTAGCTCATGTAGTAGAGTCCTGTGTTTTCTATCTCCACACTTGCTGTGACATTCTGAGTGGCCATGATGTGCAGAATAGTGACAACCAGAAAGTCCTGGGATTTTGGAGAGATTTGGCCAAGAGAACAGTTAGAGCAGAGGAATTTAATGCGGTGTGCCTACCATAGGGCTTTCTCAGGAACTGCACTACCATGAAAAAAAGAGGCGAACATCTGCAACAATCCTAAATACAAGGCATTCTTCAGAGCATCCCATTACCCACTGTTCCCACCAGCACACACACACGAGTAGGGGGCAAATTCTTCCCTTGGATGCTTGCGGCCATCAGTGACATCAGGGATTACGTGCATGGCTCTGAGAGAGGAATTCAGTCCAAGGACCCCATCCAGGTTCGTTGAACAGAAAATCTGACCCTCTTTGAGAGACAGACAGATAGATTCTATCCTTTGTCAAAACCAATTGAAGGCTAAATTTATTCATGACCAGTTTATACCCATTTCTTCTTGTGCTAACATTGTCCTTTAGCTGAAATAGCTCTTCACTCTCCCTGGTGTTCCCCCCCCCCCAATGTATTTATAGATATAAGATTGCACAAGCATAGCTGATGGCAGAAATTGGACCTCATTGTTCTATTGCATTGTTTGCTTATATCATGCATTTCGAGCAGCACAGTTGTATAGAGTACAGTACTATTAAAATGCTGCTGTGAGTTAGGAGAAAAGCTGAAAACTTTGCTGGTAACAGGAGTGTGGGGGAAGGGGGAGAAGCATTTTATCAGAGTCCATATTGTGGTATCTGGTTCAAGAGCATGTGCATCCCAGAATGCAGACCAGAGGAGAGATTCTAGACAGGGGCTGCAGAGAGTGTGAGCTCAGGTCAGTTTAGGTCACTTCAGTTTAGATCAGCAACTCTGACTTGAAGCTAAACTTCAGAAGCCAAAAGGCACATGTGCCATTATCTTGACAGCTTTCAAAACAGATGCTTTAATTTGACCAGAACTTGGGGGAAAACCTCCAGGTGAGCAATTTCCTTCTTCTTCCAAAACAAGACAAAGCAAAATGCACCAGGCCTGAGCACATAACAACAGCAGGGCTGGCCCTCAGCTGGGGAGGTCCCTGTGCAAAGCAACACGTGGCACCTCATGCACAAGGTGGGAAGGGCTCACCTGGAAGATAGTGTCCCATAACAATAGGGCTCCCAAATATATGAAGCCAAAGGCCATTGACCCCCTTTTGCCTGCTTAGGGCTGGCACTCCAAAAGGAGCTATGCTGGTGAAGCTCTAGTGGGATGGTCCAGTGATTGGGACTCTTATCTATGAGTTGGAAGACCGGCATTCAAGTTTCTGCTCTGCCGGTCTCTCTCTGTGACCTTGGGCAAGTCACTTAGCTTCTCTGTATCTCAGTTCCCCAGCTGTGTGCATATTGAACAGATCATCCTCTTCTGCCTCCTAAGGGTGCTGAGAGGCTACACACATTAAAGATTGCGGGTGCTCAGGTACTATGCTAATGGTGTCATTAGTGCCTAAGATAGAGCAATGGCACCTGGGTTCCCATCCCAGCTCAGTCTTGGTGTGACCTTGGATGTTACAAAGACCAATGTTTTTACACCGGGGCATCTAAAGTCAGGCACCTAAATAGCAGCATCCGGATTTGCCGAGGTGCTGAGCAACCACAATTCCCACTCCTTTCAGTGGGGGCAGGACTGGTGGCCAGCGGCTGAGCTAGGTGTGAGGAGCTGGGAGCACCGTTTTCCAGCGAGCGGGCCAGTATTTCCACTGCACTTCACAAGTGGGGAGTCTGGGGTGGGGCCATTCAAAGAGGAAGCAGTGGCCTGACCAAACCCCCGGCCTGTGATTTTAGAAATCCCAGGTTTTTCCCCAGAAACCCCAGCCCTGAGCACATCACTACCCTGCTTGGGGTGATCTCCTGGGGCTTCGGGATGACAGAATGGTGAAGCCGAGCAGCGCCAGCACCCGGGGGCTGCAGAAGGAGACACATTTGTAAGGAACATGCCCAAGCTTGCCTAGAAAGACTCATCTTCTTCATGCAACGGAGCCCTGTTCAAATGTCCAGCCACCCTGTCCCCCTGAGAAGCGCAGAACAACCATGCATCTGATTCTCCTCTCACAGGCGTAAGTCCACTGGCTTCTGCAGAGTTACACCCGGGTGAGAGCAGAATCAGGCCCATCCTCTTCAGAAAAAATGTCCCCGCTTAGGTCCTATTTACCGCTTGTATTTTCCTGCCTTTTAGATTAATAGTAAATATGGCTCTGGATTTCTAAGCCCCCCCCACCCCGCACCAGTTCCAGGTGCTCGGACGCAGCGTTTGGTGCAGGCCCATCTCTCATTAGCAGGGATCTTAGCAGCTGTGGGTCTAGTCCTCCCAGTGGGTGAGCTCCTCTCAGGAATTTCTGCGTGCCCTTTTGATGCTGGCAGGCCAGGTGCCAACTCAGGCCAGGATCCCCAGGCCTCAGTTGAATATTGACAAACACATAGTTGGAAGCCGTCTGGCACACCTGTGTGTTACTATTGTTAAAACAGGCCTTAGAGGTATAAGAATGTGATTAGTGTTTAGACTCCATCGTATGCTCGTGAGTTGCTGCCTGCATTAATCTCACTCACAACGTCTACACTCCATATTGCAAGGTAATATCTGAGCATTTGCATTGTAAGCCTCTGAAACGGTGTAAATCACCAGGCAGGAGAGAGACATTCATTAGTGTGAAATGCTGGTCTCCAACAGAAGGTGTTTTGTCCTGCCCAGCAAGGAAAGCCCATCGACTCCAGATGGAGTGGAACATCAAAGAGGACAAAAGATTTTGTTGTTTACTCTTCCTACCTCCCCCAGAGAAGATGGGTCTTGCAAGTGAATTCCTCCCATCGGCAAATGTTGCAACTCAAGCAGAATGGGGGAAAGGTATGAAGGCCGCTAACAAGGAGAAACGGCACTTTATGCTTCTTGAACTGTGGGAGGCAAGGATTACTAGGCATAAGCAAACGATCCACAGTGCTTAGCCTGGGTTAGCCCTAAAGGACGTATAAAGCTTGCTGATTATAGAAGCTTCTATTACTTTTTGAAATTTAAGGTTGGAACTCATTTATGGGTTGATATGTTTACCTGCTTGTAAGTAGCTCTTTTGTTTCCTTTTCCTATATAATAAATATTTTGATAGTTTATTATAGGATTGGCTATATGTGCTGTCNGCTTCTATTACTTTTTGAAACTTAAGATTGGAACTCATTTATGGGTTGATATGTTTACCTGTTTTAACCTTGTAAGTAGCTCTTTTGTTTCCTTTTCCTATATAATAAATATTTTGATAGTTTATTATAGGATTGGCTATATGTGCTGTCCTTGGTGTCAGGTCTAAAGTGCAATTGACCTGGGAGCATCTGGTCCCTTGGGACTGGGAGTAACCTGAATATTGTTGTGACACTTGGTGTAAGGGACAATCTATCACAAAGGTATGCACTCCTAGGTAACAAGGCAGATTGGAGTTCGCAAAGGGACTGTTTGTGACTCCGTATATAGAGGAGTTTACACTGGATAATTGGTTGGTGAAATCTAGGTATAGAACTCACAACCAATTTGGGGTTTGTGCCCTGGTTCTTAACAGTCTCCCCTGAGGTTGGTACTCACGCTCCTGAGTCACTGCAGGACAGCTTGACAGCCCTCAGTTCCCATTAGGGTGCTCACCATCTCCTGGGGCTGAGCCCTCTGGGTACCCAGCAACTCCATACAACCAGAGATGACTGGTGCCTGCTGATAGGTGGGGGGAGGGAGGGGAGAGGGGCAGAGTGAGGGCAGTCGGCTTCAGCAGTGTTACTGAGCATGCTCAGTCCACGTGAACATGCTCAGTACAAGCCAAGCAGCAAATCTGGGGGGGGTGGGGCATGTGACCCCGCATCCCCTCTCTCCCATCACCTCTGCATACAGCCAATGAGGAGAGGAAGGGAAGGATATCAGATCCAAATGAAACCACAGGGGCAATTGTGCTTGTTAGAAGGTAATTATCCATAGTGGATATGGCCAGGATACTAGCATTAGCATAACAAATATACTGTCTAAATGGAATAGATGCTGCTGTTTGCCATGAAGTATAAGCACCAGCTCTCTAAAGGCTGTATTTTTAGCACAAATTAATAATAGAACACTCCTCTCTGCTGAAATGGTAGAGTCCGCCTGTCAACATTTAGTCAAAGGACAATTTTTTTCCAATGATAATAATGTTCCCATATTTGCTATTATATCCTCCTGCTCCCTACGAGGGAGGTAAGTATCATCATCCTTATTTCACAAATGAGGAAACTGAGACACAGATAGGTTAAGTGACTTGCTTGAGGCCACAAAATTAGTCGGTGGCAGAGATGGGATTAGAACTCAGGAGCTACCTTTGTTTCTAGCTGCTTTCTTTCTGGGCTGTGTCAGAAAATATTATCTCCTTCTCTGATGCATCCAGATTTTCTTGACGTAAATTGCTGAAATCGCTGAAAGAGGCATTTATTTCAGAGTTCAGCACGTTATGCACAGGCATAGCAGTTGAGTAACTGGAAAAATCAACTTAGAATTGCATCACTGGGAGTTAGAATGTTTGCTTAGTCTTCATGGGAGATGAAGCAAGCGCCAGCCTGTCCTCATCCAAGCGTGAGTAGTCAAGAGATAAGGAAGGGTTTCTAAAGTGATCCCTTAGAGGTAGGGATTTCAGGCATGGATGTACCTCAGCAAAACACCCCTCACAATTCAGGGCAAAAAAGGGCCTCTCTATACCGATAATTATTCACTAAGATACAACACACTCAGAGGGCCAGATCCTCAGCTGGTAGAAATCGACAAGCCTATAGTGAAATCAAAGGAGCAATGCCAGTTTGCACCTGCCAAGGATCTGGTCTTTCCCAGTAAAATGTAAAGCCATTATTTTAGTAATGTATCTGCGCAGGTCCACGGATGTCAAGGCCCGGCCCTGTAAAATGCAGCTCTTTCATCTCCCATTCCCTTAGGTTAAAATCTTGAGAAAATGATTGTCCTCCAGAGATTTCCAACTGCATTTGGAGCCAATGGGAAGGAGCAAGTGCAGGTCCATTAGCCCCTTCCCAGACTGTTCCCCAATATGAGCCAGCCTTTTTTGCCTTCTGTCCATCTGCATTGCCCTGCTCCTGACAGGGGACTTAGAAGATGAAGAGTGTTTTCCCTGCCTGATACATATCATCCTGTATGCAAGATTCAGAGCTGAACTAGGTAGGATTCACCTGCATTCCCTGCTCCGATTCATTTAAAATCTTGCATTACCCACTAAAACATACTGCTCTGTGCTAGCTGCCACATTCAGCCTCTGAAAGGGATTGCCCAGCTGCCCGATTTTATAGGGACAATCCCGATATTCAGGGCTTTTTCTAATATAGGCACCTATTACACACCATCCTCTGTCCTGATTTTTCACACTTGCTATCTGGTCACGCTAACCAGCTGCTATGTTGTGTGTACAAAACCGAAGCAGTGAAAATACAGCTGTGGAATCTGGAATTTTATGGGTTTAGTGATGAGCTTTGACTGCTCTCTACAGAATCCAGCTTCCCCTTTACTCCTCCATCCCAGGTTGGCTTTGCCAAAGGGATGCTGCATCTCAGAGCATTCGTCTGCAAATGATTTTAAATGGAATTGAGGCCCAAGGTTTGATTCATACTTGCCTTTAGTTTTAAAATACACGTAAAGAAACTAGTTATTGCCTGCAACCTCGGCTATGGTGAAAACTGAAAGAGTCAGATGTTTGGCTCAGATGCACAATCAGAAGTACAGATGCTTCTCAGGACTGTTTAACCCTTTGGAGTCTGTAGCCTGGAGTTGTGAAAACAGGGTTTCTTAATGAGTGTTCCATCAAGAAACACAATTTAAAATCATTCAACCCCCAAAATAGATTTGATTTGAATCTTAGAGGAAGGTTCTGGACAGTTTTGTTCTTGTTTTTCTTTAGTTTTCTTTTTTAAATCCAGACTGGCTTAGCCATCTCGAATTTTGTGATCCAGTAGTCAGAGAACAGAGCCAGGAACAATGCACCTGCTCATTCCAGCTCTGACACGGTTTCTTTCTTTTTGTCTACACAAGGAGTTATTCAGGAACAGCTATTTCTGAATGACTCCATGTGTGGACATGCTTATTCTGGAACAGGAGTGCTTTGCTCCTATTTAGACAGACAAGCTGGGTGAGGTAATAGCTTTTATTGGACCAGCTTCTGTTGGTGAGAGAGAGAAGCTCCTGAGTTTACACAGAGCTTTCTTCAGGTCTGGGAAAGGTAGAGTGTCACAGCTAACTACAAGATGGAACAGACTGTTTAGCGTAAGTAGTTAACACATATTTCAAGGGACCATTCAAGGTGAAGTGACCTATTAACACCTCACCAGTCGTGGGGGGAAGGGGGAAAAAACTGGGGTGGTGGGTTATAAATTGTTGTCCTAAGCCATAAATCCAGTGTCTCTATTCAGTCCATGATTTTTAGTGTCTAGCAAAGTTATGAATTTAAGATCCTAGCCTCATCTTCTGAAGGTGTTGTGCAGGTTTCCTTTGACAACAGAGACCTGAGGCCTGATCTACACTCAAAAGTTAGGTTGACCCAGCTACATTGCTCAGGGGTGTGACCTTAAACTCCCTCCCACCCCCATGTAGACAGTGTTATGTCGACTGGAGTGCTCTATCCCAACAGCTCAGAGCATCTTCATCAAAGCACTATAGCACTGCAGCTGCATCAGTGCAGGTACGCCGATGCAGTGTTTGTAGTGTAGACCTGCCCCTAGTTAAGCTGACCTAAGCACCAGTGTAGACAGCGCTAGGCTGATGGAAGAATTCTTCCGTCAACCTAGCTACTGCCTCTCAGGGAGGTGGATTACTTACACCAATGGGAGAACCCCTCCTGTTGGCATAGGTAGCGTCTACACTGAGGCGCCACAACGGCGCAGGTGGAGCACTGCCGATGTGCCACTGTTGCGATTCAAGTGTAGACAGGCCCTTAAGAGTCAGATAGAGAGTGATCGCTTTGTGTTCCTGTTCAGCACAGTGGAAGCTAAAGAGGAAGCTAAAGAGGACAAACTGTATTAGATTCAAATTCAAATCCATATCCAGGCAGCTAAACAAAATGGTCCAATTTTCAGAAGTTCTGAGCATCCACAACTCATGCTATTATCAATGGAGTTACTCCTGGTTTAAGTGAGAAGAGGCTCTGGCCGTAATCATCCCGTCTGGGATGTATCCAGTAAAGATGATATTCTGTACCTCTAATAATGAAGATTACGGCCAGAGCCTCTTCTACTGACCATCTTCGACTGACCATCTTAGACTGACCATCTACCTAGAACTAATTAAGCCTTCCAAATGGGTCCAGAAATGTCATGTTGTTTTCACGGATTGTGACTCAGACCCATATACCGAGATGAGGCAGTCAAAGGGCGGTACCAGGGTCAGGCAGGCCAAAGTTTCTCAACTCCCTCTTTCCCCCTGGCTATAGTTCAGACGCTTAGCTTGAAGGTTAACCAAAGAAACGGAGAGACTCAGCTACCCTTCACCTGTGACTCATTCAGCTGCTTTCCACATACGTTCACTCAGCCTTAATGCTGAACACGGGTTCAACATCTCTGAGACTTCCTGGGAAACACGTGGAGCTCAATCACTTCCTCCCAAGGAAATGTCTCCAGGAGGGCGCTCTGGAAGGAGTCAATGTCCGTGCTGAGTTTTCTGAGGACTGCTCCAGCATGGTTGGGATGAGGCTGATTCACTGAGCAGTGTCCGGCGTTGTTCATCATGCCGCCCATCTGAGAATGCCAGGCTGGTGGCTACATTAGAAGAGACCACTTTGGATGTCTGTGCTGGGGGTTCCCCTGGCTCATGTTTTGTTCCAACCCCCCCCCCCACCACCTTTGGGGAGGCAGAAATTCACCAGAACTCACTCCAACATCTTTATCAGGTCAAATGCCCTCTCTAGCCTCAGACACCAATCAGGGTGCAGTTCTGGGAAAGTCTCACACGCAGGGCAAGCAGCAGAATCATGGTCATCCAGCCAGGCTGCTCCCTGGCCCATTCTGAACCTGGAGCTCAGACTCCTTGGCCTGCTGTGACCCTGCAGAACCACTACCATGTGCCCTCTCCAGCAGCCTGTACGGTTCCTTCTCAACCCCCCCAATCCTATCTTCCACTCAGAGGAAGCAGGAAGGGGGAAATTCCTGCTAGCTCCCTAGCCAGCCACAGCCATTGGAGGGTGTAGACAAGCCAGCTTCTTCGGGACTCCAAAGACAGGACCAGCCTTCACAGCTGATCTATGGAGTCCAGGCTCCACTCTTCATTGGGTACGTCTACACAGCAATGCAATATCCATGGTCAGTTGAGTCCAGGTCAGCTGATTTGGGCTTGCGAGGCTTGGGCTGCGGGCCTGTAAACTTGCAGTGTAGAAGTTCGGGCTCAGGCTGGAACCCGAGTTCTGGGAACCTCCATGGAGGGAGGGTCCCAGAGCCTGGGCTGCAGCCCATGCCTGAACATCAGTAATTCTTAGCTCCACAGCCCAAGCCCCAGGAGCCCAAGTCAGCTGACCCGGGCCAGCCAGGGCCATGCCTCAGCTCCTTTATTCCAGCATAGATGTACCCAGTATTTCTTCTCTTGCTGCCACTGTGTGCAAGAGACAAGACTGGCAAGTGTTGAAGTCTTGAGGACTGTTCTTTACATTGTACAAGTGATCAGTACGTGTGTGTGTCATCACAGTGCCCAAAGAGCAGATGCTAAACTCACATTAAAAACAACTGAAGCTAGTCAAATCCCCGCAAACAAATACTTGACTGTGCAGCAGGGACCATGTCTTTGAATGGGTTTGTATGATGCCTAAGGAATGAGGCCCCAACTCTGATTAGAGCTCCTGGCACTAGTAGAATCTAAATATTAAACAATGGAACTCAGCCGAATTTTTCAAAATTCTAAAAAAAAAGGAAGAAAAATTAGACATTTTGTTTTGCCTGTTTCCCCACCAGCTATGAAGCTGGCCAAAAGCATTTCAATTTTGGGGGAGAAATTCCAAACATTTTTTGTAATGTCTGCCCTAAACAACACTAGCCACCATAAAAGTGTGGTGCCTAGCGGCGGAGTTGCTTGTGCACAAGCTTTAACAAATAATCACCTCAGGACTGACCAATTTCCACCCAAAAAAGAATCTGGCAACTGGTGACTGTTGTTAGATGCAAGGTTTTTGTAAACGGATTGGTTCCAGGATATTAGAGAGACAAGGTGGGTGAGGTAATATCTTTGATTAGACCGACTTCTGTTGGTGAGAGAGACAAGCTTTTGACTTAAATAGAGCTCTTCTTCAGGTCTGGGACAATCCCATCAACAGAAGTTGGTCCAATCAAAGATATTACCTCACCCACCTCGACTGCTGTTAGGCCCAGTTTAGACTGGAAGCTTTGGGGCAGGGGCTCTTTTTGTTCCTAGCACAAGGAAGTCCTGATCCATGACTGCTAGATGCTACCCCAATATAAATAATAAAAATTAATATTAATAGAGCATTGTACTGTCTCTTCTTTCAAGCTAGCTCTGTTGATCGTGACCATGGAAAAAGCTGGTTTAAGGTTTTTCTGTAGAATTACAGCTGCTGTCTCATTATTATTATCATCTGTACCATGGTAGCATCTAGAGGCCCCAACAGAAATCAGGGACCTATTGGACTATGTGCTGTGCATGCACATTGCTAGACACAGTTCTTGCCTCAGACAGCTCACAGCCTCTGCATGGATGCACGTGGAAAAATACTTTCTCCAGACAATTTAAAAATCACCCGCTTTGTTTTGTGGTTTAAAACGCAGTGTCAGATTAAAAGTCCCCAGACCATGTGAACGAAGATCAGACAGCCCAGGATTGAGGATTGTTATGAAAAGGAAGCCTTAGGATTGAAATGTTTGCGATCTTGACCTTGGAAGACCTCATTACCTACATTTCTCACTCAGACCTGAATTAGCACCATAACAATACAGGGCTGTAAAATTACATGTAAACCTCCCAGCTATTTCTGGTTTACAGAGGCTCTCTCTTTTTCAGTCTAACCTAGATTTTCAGTGGAACCTTCCTAGGATCTACAAAGAGACGTCCCAGTTTTCCTCCCTATGTAATTATATAAAGACAGGCCTATATTAGTGGCCTTTTGCTGCTTTTCTTGTCAGTTAAGGATGCTGTCCCCTTTGGAATAGTAAGGAGCTGGAAAGTGATTGACCTCTGACCCTTGGCTTCGGGCCCAAAAGCGAGATGGATGCAGATTTCTTCTGCTTTCCATGGCACACGAGAGCGTCCTATTAAGTATGTCATTAGATGCCGTTTGCATTGTCAAGGTCAAACCTCATTCTGCAGCTCCACAGACTCAGAAGACCCTACGTAGGGCAACCACCCTAGCTGCTCTGCAGCACTGAGCCAGACGCTCTGATGGTGACGGCACTGGATAGGGGTCTTGTCTTCACTACGTGTGTTCTTACAGTAACAATTCAAGGGAAAAAGAACAGGAGTACCCACGAAAGCTTATGCTCTAATAAATTGGTTAGTCTCTAAGGTGCCACCAGTACTCCTGTTCTTTTTGCGGATACAGACTAACACGGCTGCTACTCTGAAAATTCAAGGGAAGACAAGGAAGTTTCATGTGAAAACTACAGTTGGCAACTGGGGGAGCCTCGTAAAACTCATGTGAAAAGTGCAAACTGCCTTGCCGGCACTAATTGTAACTTGAGCTAGCTAAGCTCAGCCAAGCTAAGCACACACTCTTTTTCTCACCGTGCTTCAGATGTGTGGGATCTTCAGGTGCAATAACACGAATAACAACACCTCTGAACCCTATGCTGGGGTGCAGCGCTCCCCGACTGGCTCTCCTGGCAGCAGCACAGAGGATACGGGTGAGAATGTTGGTGTCTGGAGGAAGCAGAAGAGGACCAGAAAGGGAGGCCAGGCAGTGTGTACATAGATCAACTGGCCTCAGGCATCAGGGCTATGTGGTCGGCATGCTATGGAGTAGAGCAGCCACTCTCCATGACATGTTCCCTTAAGGACCACGTAAATTCCTTGCTAGGAACACACAGAAATTCCTCCTTGGGGGACACATCACTGGACAGATTTTGGTTTTGCAAGACCAGAACCCAGTGGGATCAGACTTGGGTTCCATTTTTCCGAAAGCTCCAGGGCTAGGATGAAGGTGGGTTTGGAGGACTGGTCCCAGTTCTGACTCATCTTTACAAAAAAGCTCTTTCCAGCTTCAGCCTGGAATACTTGGCCAGTGTGTTCCCATTGATTGTAAAGGACCTTGGATAAGGCCTTATATCAGCGCATCAATTAAATGCCATTGAGTTTTGCAGATTGGGGTGTGTGTGGATGAAGAAGTGGGATCGAGTTGCATGAGAAAAGGCCACGTAGCTGGATTTGCCCTGGGAAATGTGACTGGCCATTCCTAAGCCCCGTGGCATGTGTGACAGGCACAGTGCCTTAGCTCAACTGGAAACTGAGTGCTAACAGAAAAGCAGCCTGGAAAGGACAAGACTTAGCAAGTTTTGGAGGCTGCTAGTTGGCTCTTCCTGACTGAGTGGTAGGTCTTGGAGCGGAAGCTTGGGAATAGGAGTGAGACAAGCCTTGGGCCAGGAAGTAGAAGCAGGGGGGTGACGGGGAAGGGGAGAAAGGATGCCTCCTGGACAGATCTGGCAATGCCTGTGGGATATGGAAGGCTTTTCTGGCTCGGAGTCTCCTGACTCATGCTGTATGAATGTCATAAGTAACAATAACACTGAATCAAAACCACATCCATACACAGTCTTTCCCTGTCTCCAGAAGCTTGGGGTTAAACTCACCCTTGGATCAACCCCACTGCAGTCAGTGCATTTATCTGGGGGGATGAGTCAAACACCCCCTCGCCCCCAAATCTTGAGATTGTCCCCCAAATCATGATTAAAACAAGGTTATATTGTGTTTTTTGATCTGTCATCTGATTTTCGAACTCCCCCGGGCCCCTGACCACTCCTGGTGTTTGATAATCAGTGTGGCCAACTCTCTAAGCTTCATAGGGAGAGGTGATTTGGGCCTCTTGCTGGAGGACCCAACTGAGATCAAATTTACACCGATCTGTCACTAATGCTGCCTGATAATATAGTGCTTCCAGCTTCTCCCCAACCCCCAACCTCTTCATTCATTCTGTGCCCCCACAGACCCACATCTGCCTACCCCCAGCCCAGCAATTAATTGTGAACCTCCAGCCCTACATCTGCCCAACCCCAGCCACACATCATTTCTACTCCTCACCCCACCTCTGCCCACTCCCTCCGAGCAACGCTGCTCCTCCTGCAGGGCCAGAGGTCCCTCTCCTCCCTCTCTCAGGCCTAATAGGCAGGGAAGCTCCAGGGCTAGTCGCTCCCTGATCCCCCTCCCCAGATCTGGTGTTGCAGGAACAGGGAGGGGAAGGGGGAACAGAGAGCAGACTGACCCATTTTTTCAGAGGAGGGGAAGAAGGCAGCAGACCCGCCCTGAGCTGATGGGCTCTTTCAGCTCCTCTCCTCCCCCTCCCCTCTTGTGAGAATGGGGTCAGATGCTTCTTCTCCTCCCTTCCCCTATGGAACCCAGAGGAGTTTTTGGGTAAGGAGGGGGGGCAGAGCTCTGCCTGCCTCCTGAAGTAGCTGATTGGCTGCTCTTCCCCAGGAGATGGGAAAGTGGCAGCCAATCAGATGGGGTCTCCTCCTCTCCCCCCAATCCAGGATGAAAATCCTGTAAAAGTTGGAGCTTCCGGCATCCTTATGGGACAGACTCCAGCTGGGGCTCAAATCGCATTAGGTCACGAGAGCTGGCAACATGGCTCACGGATTCACTTCACGTGGCGAGCACTCTCTGCACTGGAAGATGAGACGTCTGTTTACAGTGATGGAGGAGGTGGGAGATGGGGAGGGGGCAGGAACAAACACCACTCCACAATACTTCCGGCACATGCACACGTATTGAATTTGTTACAGCAACCTGGGCAGTACAAAGGGGTACTGTCCACGAATGTTTAGTCACCATGCAGCCAATTATCCCAAAAAGTCCTTGCTTGTTTGCCTCTGCCTGAGCAATGGGCTTTGCTTACCATGGAAAGGAAGGACGGTGATTTATTTAGATTCCCTGGGTTGGGGAGACAGCCACGCAGATCTATTCCTTTGGGCTTTGTGAATACAGTACACTCCCGTTTATCCAAAGTCCTACTATTCGAACCTCCGTATTATCCCAATACCTCCCTTGTGCCTCATGGAGCTCATGCTGGGGGACAAGGAAGGGATTCGGATAACGTGCAGGTTCGGATAATAGAGCTGAGGTCCCTGGCCAGGACTGCGAGGAGGAGGAGGAACCCCTGGCCATAGAGGCAGCCACCCTGCTGCTGATGGGGCTGTGGCAGCACAGGTGCAGATGGCTCCCAGCACTGCTGCAGAGCCGGTGACACCTGACTGCAGGTGCAAGGTGCAGGGAAGGCTGTGGTTCTGGCGGGGCTCTGCTCTGTCCGCACCTTGTGCTTGCAGTGATTGCTGTCATGGGACTGCGTGAGCAGGGCAGAACCAAGACCCCAGGCCAGGACTGCGAGGAGGGGGAGGACGAGCCCCTGGCCATGGGGGGTGGGGGGTGGAGCCTACTGCTGAATGGCTCCACTTGCCCTCTTGATTATCCAAACTCCCAATTAGCTGAACAAAATCCATGGCCCCCGCTATTCAGATAATCGGGGGTATGCTGCATTCCACATCGTTCTTCTGTAGACTGTAAGCTCACTGGGGCATGGCCTATCTTATATTAAATGTGTGTGTAGTATTCAGCACAGCAGTGGTCTCTCTTCAGGGCAAGGGATGTCTATGGCTGTTTGTACAGTCCCTGGTCCAATGGGTCCCATGCCTTGGTTGGTCGCTAGGCTCTATCATCATAAACAGGTTAATAATAACAACTCTGAATGGGGCTTCCAGACACTACTGCTGTGCAAATGACGACGATGGTCCCTGTGCACAAACGCCAGATTTCCCCGCAGAGAGGCTTACATTTGGGCGAAGAATTCAAAGGACGAACACAAAAGCTTCGCCTCTTTGCGACCCCAAGAAAACATGACACTCCACCAAAAGCGAGACTCTGTTCACACAGCTCTCTGCAGGTCTGTCACCTTCCTGGCCTCCTCGAGTTTTAATGAACACTATAAACTTGACTAATGAGGGCAGCTGGCAAAGCCGAAGCCACCCAAGAAAAGGAGATTGGCTTGGAAGAGCAAACATCCCTTGCTTGAGAATCCCCCACGGCCCCCGACTCCTGGTGACCTCCTTGTAGGCACTGAGTTTCAATGAGAGGTGGGTATCGATCTTTCCTAGACACCTTTGACATTCCCAGCCTGATGGGTTATCAAAGCAGCCAACTGGGATAATAAATCTGCTGGTTCCTATTGGCTCCATATGCAATTGGAGTAGCAAAGAGGATGGGATGAATATCCTTGTGGTGCAGCCTTCTACCAGTATGGGGAGTCGGAAGGGCTGGGGAGCAAGAAAAGGAGCCTGAAAGGAAAGGTGATTAACAAAAATAATAGCGAACAAGAGAGGCTGACGTGGGGGCACGTTGACCGAAAGCTGAGGTCTGTCTTTTTGAACACAAGAAGTTGTGTTTTGCCTAAAACCCATGCATATTGCCTTTCAGAGCGGGCAACTCACTTTTGTAGCCTTAGCCACTTTGTAGCCTTAGCCAGTGCACTACACGTGCACAAATATTCATTGCTAGCCCACTTCAAAGTCCTCCTGTCTTACATAAGAATGTTTTTTTAAAAAACAGGAACTTAATGTGACCCAATGGAATTCACCCTGCAGGGCACGGAACCTTCAACAGCACAGGTCAAATTTTATGGCTCCAGGAGTATTCTCTAGAGCAGGTTGGACATTTCTTTTTCCCCCTGCAGAACATTGAGACTTTTCGTCAAAAAATGTTTTCAGTCGGTGACTGAAAACAGAAAAGAATTCAGACAAATGAAAACTTTTCTAAGAAAGCAGGCACTTCTCGCAAAATTGTCCATTTTGTCAAAAACCCAGCCTTTCACTGAAAAAACTTTCAATGGAAAAATGTTGACCAGCTCTACTATTTGCTCTGTCCAGCTACCATCTCCAGGATTATGGTTTGGGCTCACCTTTAATTTTTAATGTAGAACCTTCCATTGACCTGGGCTTTGCTAAACTACTGTCATCAAAAACTGGCCATCTTTCTCCAATGACCAGCAAAGATCTCACAGGAGAGCATAGGCGCCCACTCGGTGGGTGCTCTGGGGTTGGAGCACTCATGGAAAAAAAATAGTGGGTGCTCAACACCCACCAGCCACCTGCTGATCACGTGTTCAGCAGCAGGTGGGAGGAGCAGGGGAGGGGGCAGAGCGGGAAGAGGTGGAGTGAGGGCGGGGCATGCTCAGGGGAGGGGGCGGAGCAGGAGTGGGAAGGGGCGGAGCGGGGGTGAAGCACCCACCCGGAAAGCAGAGGACATAGCCAGTTCTCCTATACAATTGTTTAATCTTTTATTGAAAATCTACTATAGTCTGTTTAAAGGCATGCCATGAAATTTTACCATAAATAAGGACAATGAAAACTATGGCTGGGAAAATAAACCCATCAAGATGAAATTTCCTTGATTATTGTAATTGTGTTTGCTCACTGGCTCACCAGTCCAGTCTGCAAATTAACGAGCACCTACTGTACTTTGGAGACTCTATCTGGGTTATAAAACTATACAGCAATCAGAGCAGTAATGACCATTAATCTCATAATTGTGAGTTTTTCCCTCTCTGCTTTGCTCTTTCTTACTCACCTCACTTCTGACTTACCCTGAGCCAGCAGAACAGGATTGTCTTATTGTCTTTACTACAATAAAGATACGTTCTAAATTCCCTAAACAATGAATTCACATGTATTTGTTGCGTTACAAAAATATAATATTTTTTGTGAATTAATAGGAAAGAAAAGCACAGTGTAGCCATTTGTCGACTCTTGCCTTACACTAAGATGGCAATCGTCTCAGGACAGGGGACGTCTTCGTTGTGTGCTTGTATAGCGCCCAATGCAATGTCTATGACTGGAGCTCTAGGACAGCACTTTTCAAGCTGGGGTCTGCGGACTATTGTTAGGGCTTCCTCTTGCCCTCCCTTGGTTCTTGTCACGCAGACAGAAAGCAGAAGGCCAGAGTCCAAAGCGCAGGCAATGCAATGTTTAGTTGGGTTAACCAAGCAAGCATAATCCACAGCTCTGTACACCAGTAGAGCTTTTCATTTCCCCCGGCCTCCTTCTTAGTAAGTTTAATTATATCTATAGTGCCCGCTATGGGCGGTGCGTATCGTAGGCAGGGGGAGGCTGTGCCTCCCCAAACAACCTAGTGTGGCCCCGCCTCTGCTCTGCCCCCAGGCCAGGCCCCCTCCTGCGGTTCCCAGCGTTCTGCCCTGGCTAGCCCAGGTTGGCTAGGGCTGGCTGGCCTGCATCCCACAGGCTCAGGGTGGCTGGTGCTGGGGTCACGCTGCCCGGCGCACCAGGGCTGGGGGTGCTGCAGCTGCGCCACCTGGTGCTCTGGGGCTGGCCACCTGGCACACAGGGGTTGGGGGTGCTGCAGCCGCATTGCCCGGAACACCGGGGCTGGGGATGGCCCGGCTGCCCAGATCACTGGGGTTGGGGGCGCTGCTGCCAGTGCCCTGGGGCTGTCCGCCCAGCACACCAGGACTGACCACATCGCCTGGCAACCCAGAGCTCTGGGGCTGGCTGCACCGCCCGGAGCATCAGGGCTGGTGGCGCTGCAGCCCAGCATACCGGGGCTGGCCATGCCACCCGGAGCACCAGGGCTGGGGGTGCTGCTGGCCAGTGCTCCAGGGCTGGCCACCCAGTGCACTGGGGCTGGGGGCACTGTGGCCTTGCCGCCCGGCTGCCCACAGTACCGGCCTCACTCCCCGCCCGCTCGGTGCTGGGGCCAGGGGGCCGCAGTGGAGTCCTCTGGGCTTATGCGAGGGAGGGGGGCAGAAGGGGAGGGGCAGAGCCTTGGCACAAGGGGAGGGCCCAGGGCTAGTGTCCCCCAACATATGGTTCACTGGCTGCCTTTGGTGCCTGCCCCTGGTACTACCCCTTACAATTTATGGTCATGTTCCATTTTGGAGGCTTTAGAGTCTGGGGGCTTCGGTACCACCTCTTTTGTACCCCATGGGAGGGGTAGGGAGTAAGGTTGTGTTCTGGCCAGGGACACCTTTTCTTTGGCTTTAGTGTTTCTTATTTCTTTCCCCCCATCCCGGTCGCCCCTCTCAGCTGGTTGCTTGACCTTGTCTTGAGATAGGAGTCGAGGAAGTCGTATATTAAATTCCCACCATGTCCAACAACTCTTTAGCACTATTTCTTATCTTCTCTCATTGTACTAAAAAACCCATCTGGTTGTAGGCAGAAGCAACACACAGGGTCTTTGTTCACATATGTTAATGAGGATATAAGAATATCAAAAATCAAATGGGCAAAAAACACCTAAATTCAATCTCAGGCTAATAAACAGACTATACTATATTACCATCACTAACAACTATCGCACCTCTATTCAAAATTTTTTAGGGGTTGGCAAATAACAAAAGGTTGAAAACCACTTCCCTAGAAGCTACCATAATACAAATATGATTAGGAGACTAGGACACATGACTTAAGAGGAGAGGCTGAGGGAACTAAGAGTAAGGGGAGATTTGATAGCAACCTTCAACTATCTGAAGGGAGGTTCTAAAGAGGATGGAGCTCCGCTGCTTCACCACCATCGCAGTGGTGGCAGATGACAAGATGCAATGGTCTCAAGTTGCAGTGGGGGAGGTCTAGGTTGGCTATTAGGAAACACTATTTAACTAAGAGGGTGGTGAAGCACTGGAAAGGGTTACCTAGGGAGGTGGTGGAATCTCCATCCTTAGAGTTTTTTAAGGCTCAGCTTGACAAAGCCCTGGCTGGGATGATTTAGTTGGTGTTGGTCCTGCTTTGAGCAAGGGGTTGGACTAGATGACTTCCTGAGGTCTCTTCCAACCCTAATATTCTATGATTCTATGATAAAAGGGAGAGACTTTTGCCATGCTCTCTCTTTTCCACCTCCATCTACAGACACCACCGCCAAGTGACTGAAGCGCTGATCAAAGGGGAGAGCCTGGCTGAAGGGCAACCAGCCAGCCTGTGGTGAGAAGTATCTAAGTTTGTAAGGGCACTGAAAATGTTAAGATCAGCTTGGAATGTGTTTTGTTTTTATTTCATTTGATCAAATCTGACTTGTTGTGCTTTGACTTATAATCACTTAAAATCTATCTTTTGTAGTTAATAAATTTGTTTGTTTATTCTACTTGAAGCAGCGCGTTTGGTTTGAAGCGTGTCAGAGACTCCCCTTGGGATAACAAGCTTGGTACATATCATTTTCTTTGTTAAATTGACGAACTCATATAAGTTTGCAGCATCCAGCAGGCATAACTGGACACTGCAAGACGGAGATTCCTAGGGATGTGTCTGGGACCGGAGACATTGGCTAGTGTCATTCAGTTGCACAATCCAAGCAGCGGCTGGCCAAAAGTGCTCACTCACGTAGCTGGGAGCAGCATACATGCTAGAGGCTGTGAGTGAACAGCCCGGGAGTGGGGGCTCTCACAGCAGAGCAGGGTAAGGCTGGCTCCCAGAGTCGAGGATTGGAGTGACCTAGCAGATCAGTGGTCCGGATAACACCAGGGGAACATCACAGTTCCCTCTTCCCCTGCATCCCTGCCTTGGCCCAGGCGCGGCTAGATCAAAGGGTATATCTCTACTTCAAGCTGGAGGGGTAATTCCCAGCATGAGAAGACATACCCATGCTCATTCCGCTCAAGCTAGCATGCTAACAATAACTGTGGCCGTGGCGACAGGAGGGGCTATCCACCCTGAGTACGATCCTGTCCCAGGCTATAGGGCCATACTCGGGGCAGCCAGCCCCTCCCACTGCAATGGCTAAACTTCTGGCTTGAGCTCAACCCAACCTAGAGCAGGTATGTCTCCTCCAGCTGTAAATCACACCCCCTGCACAAAGTACTGCTATTGCCCCTACTACCAGAGGATCCAAGCATCTCACAACCTCCTAATGTATTATCCTCACAACACCCCGGGGAGGTAGGGAAGTGTTGTTAGGCAGAGACACAAGGCGGCTTGCTTAAAAATCACACAAGAAGTCTCTTGCAGAGGAGGAAACTGACCCCTGATCTCCCAAGTCAGCACCATAACCACCGCACCATCCTTCCTCTCTTGAAAAAGCACCATAAATGTAGCTTTGCTGAGGGGATTCGTCATAACTAGGCATCTGTGGTATCCTTCAAACGAGCGTGTTGTAAAGTTCCTCCTTGTGGTGTCTAATCCCCATCTTCTTGTAATATAAGCAGGAGTACATTATATGCAAACAGCAACACCATAGCTTTTGATTGCCTGAACCCAATAAACAGGTACCGGACAAAAATAATTATCTGTAAGTCATGTTATTCCATCTCAGAGGAACCCTGTTTGCCTCGCAACCTTTTGCTGATGCAGGAGAAAAAAAAATCTGCCCCTAGGGTAGAAATAAACCATCCCAGCTCCTTTTTCCAACCCAAAGCAAGCTCTGAATGAGAGCAGCTGCTGAACAGAAGTCTCTCCAAATAAGGACGGTTTAAATTAGTAGGATTCTGGCTAATTAAAAGACCATAAAGACATAATTAAAAGAACAGAGACCAAGTGATATTAAATTAGTCCACCAGCCGTCTTCCGAGCCATTGCAGGAAAGTGCAGATTGTTGCCTTCACCTACCATATCCAAACCACCTCCACTCTGAATACGCGAGCAGGCAGGAGGTTTCAGAATAGTGTGGGATTTAGATGGGCGAGGTGGAGGGGGAGACTCTTCATTCAAATGTGAAAGGGAATCCCCACTGGGCAAGAGAAACCACAGTGAGAATTTCTCCTGGAATTTCCCCCCAACAATCATGTGGGAGGTGAGCCTCTCTAGGAAGGTGTGAAATTTAGCAGGCTGTTCAATCCCCTGGCTAATTTCTTCTCTCACACATCACTGCTCCCCTTGTGCTGCTCTGTTCCCACCAGGCAAGGAGCCGCAATATACATGCGGAATCCTCAATTAAAATGTCCTGGAGTTCACAAATGAGCTCAGGGGACTCTGCCTACCAGAGGGCTCTATCCAAAGCCTATTGAAGTCACCCTTGATGGCGGTGGGCTTTGGCGCAGGCTTCTAGTTAGAGAGTCTGAGACAACAGCTTAAAAAAGAGAGGCCGCAGGATGGTTCCACTGCCTGCGAGGGGTAAATTCCTGACCTCCCGGAGCATCGTTTTCAAAAGGTGCTTTTCTATTCGATAGTCCTGCTGTGAAGTAATGGCAGACCTGGGGTGGAAATGAACCACCATTCAAAAGCCCGGTGAACAGACGCTTCAGAGATGAATGACATCTGTGCTGAAAGCTGTATCTAGCTACCCTATGCCAAGAAAGGGAGCACTGGCACCATCTTTCAGGTAGGACTGTGGATTTGTTCTGATAAACAAATAACGGATAAAGAACTAGAGACAACATGGCCATAAGTAAGAAACGCAAAGCGTGGCTTCCAGCAGAGACAAGCGTAGCACAGCACTTATGGGTTTGGCCAGGGAGAGGTGCCCTTTCAGTTTGCCTGGCAGAGCCGCTGCCTACGGACCGTAACTGTCCACAAAATGCAAGGCCCATCTCTTTGCTACAGCTTCCTCAGAACTACAATAATAAAGAGCATTACAGATTGGAGGGGCGGGGTGGGGGGGTGGGGGTGGGATTGTTCTACTTTATAGCTGTCGCACACAGCCTGCAGCCCAGAATAGCTGGAACACCAGTCACCTACTTTCCTGCCCTCAGTACACCCCTAGCATGCCCGTACCCTACAATAGGGTGGTAGTATAGGGCCGCCTATGTTCTCCTTACACCATGCCCTGGGCTTGCAATTCCCAGTGGGGGGAATCTGCATCCCTTTATGCCAGAGTAGCATAAAACAGGCCAACCCCTGCTCAGGATGGACCCTCATCAGGACAAAAGAAAAGCGTGTGTGTGTGTTTGGGTGTGTGCGCGCGCACACACAGGGGCTCTCTCTCTTTTTTTCAGTCATCATGTTTCTGGCTGGCAGCTTGTCAGAAAACTTCCTCCCCACGAGTGAAATGTGTTGCAAGGTATGGACCTGGGTAACAGATGCTTAAAACCATCTGGTGTAAGTCTCCCCTCCAGATGCTTCCCCTGCAAATTCAGGCTGCTTTCTCCTTGTGACTGTTATGGAGAGTACTTGGAACAGCCAAGGGATACCTTACACTTTTCTCCCTACACATCATCATTTATTTTTATTTGTTAGGAGAAATGATTTTTTTTTAAAGGGAGTGCGTACCTTCTCCTCCCACATGAAACTATAAAAGTGAATGATCAGCGGTTCAGAAACTGTCACTGCCATAAACCATTTCAGTCTAATTCATGCTAGCTCCAGCACTGGCAAGGAAAGCAGATGACACGCAGCATATTCCAGTCAATGGAATAAAGCAGGATGCTTGTAATGACTCAAAGAGACACAGTTAAGTACTTTAGGGACAAAACAGAGTGTTTCTTAAAAAAACAAAAAGGGAGGGGGACCTGGAGTGTAAGGAAAGCTTGACTCATGGGAGTGCCGGTAAAACATGTGACTTTATCGGTTCGGTGTAGCACATGATTTGTGACAATGGTCAATACACTTGTCATATGACAGTATCTACTGACCTTGCTGGGTGCTAGTTACATTGCATGATTATACCTGTAATGCATTTATTAAAGTCCTCGGTACAATGTTAAAAATTATCTGATGTGACAATTATTTATATTACGGTAGCATTTAGAGGTGCCAGTTGAGATTGGGGTCCATTGTGCAAGGCACTGTACAAATACATAATAAGAAACAATTCTTGCTCCAAAGAGCTCACATGCTAAACAGACAGAAATTAATTGACTTGCCCAAGGTCCCACAGGAAGTCTGTGCCCTTCTAAGTCCTAGGCCAGTGCCTTAACCATGAGACCATCCAGCACTTCTAGGTTAGCTTTGAAATGATTGTCATGCTAAGCACCACACAGCCCACTGAACCCCAACTAACTCATGCAGTCAGAAACTGGCCGGGCAGCTAGTAGCTAGGTTCTTTGGGGTAGTCTGTGCCAGCCCTGGTGGCAGCTGGACAGTGGGGAAAAAGGAAGCAGACGGGAGAATATGTTCCTATGAACACAGAATCCTCAGAGTTGGCATATTCAGAGCTGACTTACTGCATAATGCAAATCTATTGAATGGTTCTGTGTTCTGTGGTCCGATGTTGTCTTTGATATTTCAGGGATGAAGGAATTAACTGCAGTGATGGAACTCCATGCGATGCAAACACTTTAAGACTCTCAGAGATATAAGCATTCTGGGAAGACCAAAAAGTAGTGGAATCCCTGAATACTGATGTGGGATGGTGGCAAAATGTGGTTAAATTAATGAACTTGTGGGCCAGCTCCTCAGCTGGTATAAATCATTATAGTTCCCTGATGTCTGGAGAGCTAAGCCAATGGACCCCAGTTGAGGATCTACATCAAGTGCTTTCATAACCTTATGGCCCACCAGTGAGTCTCATTTCCTAAAAACATTGTGTGTCATAGCTAGGGATTGATGTGCAGATTTGAATAAAATACAAACTGACTCAGCCGTACTTCCCAAATACAAACTGAACTGGAGCGTAATCTGATATTGTTGTTTCAAAAAAATGTGGTTATATTAAAAAACCCCAAACCTTCTATTTATCATGCCGCATCACTTCCTGGTTTCATCCAAAAGCAGAAGCACCAAAGTGCTGTGAGAAAGGCTGGAAAGGTGGAACCAGGAAGGACCATATATCTTGCTAGACAGCCTAATATCAATATACTTCCTAGCCCAATTTCCAGGCCAAAGAGTTTTGGCTAAGCTTTAAAGAAACATCTGAAGTTTTGGATGCTTCTCCAAGCTAAATCTTTTGAGGGTCACCTATCAGTAGTAGTAAACTTGCTGCCCATGTAATTTGCTGATTATGCAAACACACATCCCTTAACACCAACCTTTCACAAAGTCCTCAGAAGCCACCCACCCACTCTAGCCGTAGACAATCTGAGGGCGCGGATCTTAAATGAAAGCAGAAAGATTTTTCTCCTTCAATGCTATAAACAGACAGCTGCAGTGAAACTTCCAAACATGCAGATCTCACCCACATCACCAGCAAGTTGATGGAAACTATCAGTGAGAGATACCTTCTAAAAGCCAGCCTAGACAGGAAAAACTTATTTGGGAAGTGGCATTGCCTTATGTCTACAGAGGAGTCTGAGCATGGAAGTGTGTTGTGTTTTCAAAAAGATGAAATGAGAGTAGGAAATTTTGTGATTGTTTTTAAGGTCAGAAGCCTCAGTCAAGAAAGAAACAGACCTAGACGCACAAAGACAGCCAGGGTTCTGAAAGTAGGGAAGGATGGTGTGGATGTGGTCTGAGAATCCTGAGAACAAAGAGAGAGATTATTCCTTGAAAACTGACATGGGCCAGACCCTGTAAAGATCTATGACCAAAGGAGCCAACCCTACCTAGCCAGACAGACAGGCTGTGTGCAAAACTTGGTGGGGTTTTACTTCTCAATGCTTTGTACAAATATCGGTTTTGATTTTCAATCTATGTAGGTTTATATTAATCTTCGCTTCCCCCAGCACATATTTTGCTTGGAACAGACCCAAAAACTTCATAGCAAACCAAGGGCAAGATGGCCATGTTCCATCACCATCCTAGCCAAAGCGGGGTAAAACCACAAGTTTCAAATCATTGGCAAGCAGCAGCATAAACTGGGCTGGGTTAAAGAGAATCTAGGCCCAGGTTTGCTCACAAACCTCAGTGAATCTTTGGAGCAACCTGGTCCTTGCTTTGAATTTGTAACAAAACCCCAAAGGAGGAGAATGTAATACGGCATCAGGCTTCTTTGTGGCCAAGCTCTAGCTGTGTGGTGGAGACTTTGTTTCAGGATCCCAGTGCTACAGCTGGACACTGTCTCTAAAATGGGCCTAACCAGACTCTAGGTCAAAACCCCTGTGAATCTTGGAGGTGTTCAACATCTGGATCCATATTCCAAATCTGCAGTTTGGCTGACCATTAATTTTGATTAAAGGGATGGGGCTCTTTTAAAGTTAGGGAGACGGAACTTTGATCTAGAACTTTGTTTTGTAAGATGCTCGCAGTTGTTGAAGAGTCTAGAGGCATCTCTAGAAAATACCCTATCTTTTTTTTTTAAGTAACCTCTGGTCACATCACTCCAGCATATAGAAGTTGCCTAAGAGGACTGAAGAGTGGAAATTCCTATGGAGTCTCGTTGTACTTTGGGTTTAAGAGTTGCTGCATGACAGTGTCCTATAATTTTAACTCATCAGTTTGTGGCAGGCTAGCAGCACAATAGAAATGTAGGGCTGCAAGGGACCTCAAGAGGTCATCTAGTCCAACCCTGTTCTGTGGCAGATTAAGTAAACCTAGACCATCCCTGACAGGTGTTTGTCCAACCTATTCTTAAAACAACTCTAGGTAACCTGTTCTGGGGCTTAATTATTCTTACAGTTAGAAAGGCGTCCTAGTATCTACTCTAAATCTCCCTTGCTGCAAACCAAGCTGACTATTTCTTGTCCTGCCCTCGGTGGACATGGAGAACAATTGATCACTGTCCTATTTATAACAACCTTTAACTTATTTTACATATTTATATGATCATAGCCCCTCCCCCCTCAGCCTTCTCATCTCTAGACCAAGGCCTGGTCTACACTTAAAAATTAGATCAACCTAATTACATTGCTCAAGGCCATCAAAAACTTCACACCCTGAGCACTGTAGTTAGGTCAACCTAATCCCCACTGTCAATGCTGCAAGGTTGAAGGAAGAATTCTTCCCTAGATCTAGCTGCAGCTTCTTAGAGAGGCGGATTAGCTACATGACAGAAAAACCCCTTCCGTCAACATAGGAAGTGCCTACACACCAGTGCTACAGCCGCGCTTGTAGTGCAGACATAGCCTAAACATGCCCAGTTCTGTCAAGCTTTCCTCAGAGGCCATGTTTTCTAAACCACTTATCATTTTGGTTGCTCTCCTCTGGACTCTCTCCAATTTGTCCACATCTTTCTTAAAACTGGACCCGGCTGAGGCCTCACCGGTGCTGAGCAGAGCAGAACAGTTACCTCCCATATCTTGCATACGACACTGCCATTAATACATCCAGAATGATGTTTGCCTTTTTTGTGACAGCAGCATGCTGTTGACTCAGGCTAGGTCTACAGTATGGGAGGGGGTTGGGTGGGTCGACCTAAGATGCGTATTTTAGGTCGACTTACCTGGCTGTGAGGACGGCGGCGAGTCGACCGCTGTCGCTCCCCTGTCGACTCTGCTTCCGCCTCTCGCCACGGTGGAGTTCCGGAGTTGACGGCAGAGCGATCAGGGATCGATTTTATCACGTCTACACGAGACGCGATAAATCGATCCCCGATAGATCGATCGCTACCCGCCGATCCGGCGGGTAGTGAAGACATGCCCTCAAATGCAGCAGTTACTGCTGGGGATAAGGCCATTTCTTCTCTTAGTTCTTTGAGTTGCTATGGCCTTGTCGGGAACTTTGGGTCTAATTCTGACCTCTCTTCTTCTGGGCCTGGACAGTGCCTTTCTTTGTAGCTGTGCAGCACCTCGCACAACAAGAACCTGCTTCTAACTGGGGCCTCTCGGGGGCTTGGAAAATATAAACAGGATGATAATCCTACACTAGGTTTACATTACTGTGACCCAGTTGATTTCAGTGGTGTTTTGCCTGACATACACTGTTGTAAGAACAGAATCAGGCCCACAGACTTTTTAGCATCAACTCCAAAAGGGGGTAGGTTATGGTGATCAGAACTGATTACCAATTTGAAAGGCAAAAGCAGCAAAAGCGCCAAGGTTAATCATTTCACTTATAGGAACTATCTCATCAATTTGTAATGCAAATCCACTTAAATCAACCCTCGAACAGCATTCTCCAGGAAAACAAAAGGGAAGAAATTCCCACGTGCAACTTGAGCAGCTGCCACTGGCTTCTGAGATAAATTAACACTCCATAATACAAGAGGCATTATGGGGATATAATGTCAAAGTGCCATCAGGAGACTGCAACCTATTTTAATAGGAAATTAAAAAAAACACCAACTAGCTTTATTAGTGTAAAATACAAGGTCACTGCACAGCATGATTTAGCCTTTAACCTATTTTGTATAATTCCACGAGACTGGAACCTGGATTTCCACACTACGATCTCAGTTAAAGACATGAGTGGCATGAGACCCTGTAACTTGTCAGCATCATAACTGCAAATTGCATTTAATGTTCTAGAATCGGGAGCTGCTGGTTAGTGCCTGCTTCCCAGCATAAGCCTTAGTGCAGGGGTGCCAAACTCATTCTGAGGAGCAGGCTGGATTCCATGTTTAATTATGATTTGTGGGCAGGGGTATGAATTCAAGATGGCATAATCCCTTCGATCCATAGCGGAAACCCTACTGCTGTCAGTGGGAGGTTAGACCAGAGATCAAAGGGAAGAACACCGCTTGGTGTAGTGACTAAACTCTTATTAATCCCTGTATTTCCTTCTTTGCAGCAACTCTCAATTCAAGGCTTCGCTCCCGCTCCCACTGTCTACCCCATTCCATCCACTGAAAGAATCAGCAATGGAAATTTAGCGTTGGCACTGGAGTCAGACTTGGCCTTTACAGCAAATGCCTCCGATTAGATTAACGGGGCAGGCGTCTTTGACTTAGGGTGACCAGATGTCCCGATTTTATAGGGACAGTCCCGATTTTGGGGTCTTTTTCTTATATAGGCTGCTATTATCCCCCACCCCCTGTCCCGATTTTTCACATTTGCTGTCTGGTCACCCTACTTTGACTCAATGTTTCAGGCTATCTGCAGATTCAGACAGATACCGTGATCTGACCCAGGGGCCACATGTTCGAGACCCCTGCTTTAGTGCAGTGCTTGTCACCATCAATCCAGTTAATTAGAGGCCTGATTCTTGGCGGTCTTGCATCTTGTGTTGCCATTTTCACCTGTGCAAATTGGATGTAAAAACGCTACCAGATAAAAACGGTAGCCTTTTGTACTCGCTATGCAGTCCCCAGTGACGGTACAAGGTGGGAAATAGTGGCGAATCAGGCTCCAGAACTGGATTGGATTCTCCTCTCACACCAGTGTACATTAAAACAGGAGTAATTGCAAAGGCCACGTGGAGTTACTCCAATGTAAAACCGGTGCAAATAATTAAATTTGGCTCTTACATACTGCTTCCCACCCACTAATCTCAAAGCACGACTTTCAAAGAGCAGTGAGTGTCACTACCCCATTTTACCTATGGGGAAACTGAGGCACAGCAGGGTGAAATGGCTTGCTTGATGTCACAGAGCAGATCAAAGGGGAAGCCAGGAAAAGAAGCCAGTTACCTAACTCACAGTGCCGGGCTATATCACCTGGACCACACTGTCTTGCTTGAAGAGAATCAGTTTCAAAAGGCTTCAGCTCATGTATCAAAATGAGGAGCTTGAGTTTTATACTTGAGTCAAGGGAAGTTGCGGAGTGCTTAGCACCTCTGAAAATCAGGCCAGTTATTCAGGTCCTCAGTTGGATTTAGATGCCTAACTCTAGGCACCCACCCTGGAAAATTTTGTCTTAAGTGACTTGTGTGAAGTCGTTCTCAGGAAGTCTGTGACAGGGCCAGAAATAGAACAGAGATAGCCTGGTTCCTGTACCTTCACCACAAGCCTGGCCTTCCCCCATTCCATGCGGTTCTCACATCCTCTTCTGCAGCCCTGCAGAGGCATAAGGGTCTGTAAGTCCCTCTCTCCCCGTGCCCTGCCTGGGTCATGAGTATGGATGTGAAGGGGACAGCAGGGTTTGTGGGTGGAGCAAGAGGGTAGGGCCTGGGTGAAGTCTTGCTTAGCTCCCTCCTGCCCCCAGCACAGCCAGCAGAGGTGGAAAGTGAGCTTGGCTTTGTAAATACAGTAGCTACAGTGACTTATTTCCTTCTGGGTTAAGGTGACCAGATAGCAAGGGGGAAAAATCAGGACAGGCAGTGGGAGGTAATAGATGCCTATATAAGAAAAAGCCCTGAATATTGGGACTCTTCCTATAAAATCTGGACATCTGGTCACCCTAATCTGGGGGCAAGGGCAGAGTAAAGAAGGATTTGTAACTCAGAGAAGGATTCTAGTATGAGGTGCAGCTACATGCTGGCCCTCATTGAGGAGTAGAAGATGGGTCCCAATCTTGCCACCAGTTCCACTTGGACAGGAGACCAAAGCCACCTCTTCCTATTTCAAAACAAGCCTCCCATTTGAAGTGGCACATGGAGACAGATGCAGTTGAGGACTCGAACATCTATTCTCCTTGGAGCGTCTTCCAGTTCTGGCGCAGTTTGTGAGGAGGAGGGGGGAAATCGCCATGCATTTGTACAATATCTGATATCGCCCAGCTAACGAATGCTAGGTGGGTTAAATGCATGTAGGAAGCAATATAGGAAAATATCCATTACGTTGCAGGAAAACAACCCCAACCCTTATCCACCTCTATGTGCCTGAGGAAATAATTTAAGGCAGACAGCATTCTCAAAGAGTTAAATCAGCCAGAGCAGATTGCAAGATGGTGCTTTAGCCATTTTAATAGATAATGGTTAGGTCATGTCATGAGGCTGGGTTTTCATGATGCTATCAAGCAATCTATAATTTAATGTTTAAAATGCAACCTTGGCAATACAATTAATACCATTTTATTAGCCTACAGAGGCTTCATGTAACTACTTAGAGCCATATAACACCATCCGGTATCACAGGACCATATAAATTCATCCAGCAAGATAAACTTTTAGGTCTGCAGTCATAGGCATTGGAAATCTGCAGAGCCAGCAAAAAGTAAATGGCTTTCACATTTGATAGACTATCACTTTGTAGGCTCACACCTGTGACTCCTCTGCTGAGAAATGTGATGGTGCCAAGACCTTGGAGGAGAGACAAGTGCAGAACATGCCTAGTAAGTTGTCCTAAATCATCCTCTCACACACACACATACACACACACACAGTTTTCTGCCTCATACCTCCCTCCCTCCAGAACTGAAACAGAAACCCGTATGCACAATGCTCTGTACTGAGTCCGAATCCTTCTGTCTATTTATATGGACCCTGCTACCATGGTGTCTGAGCACTGTCGCTCTGTGTACAATGCAGTCTTATGATTGCCAGTGGATAGTTACAGTATAAGGGCCAGATCCTTCCAATCCTTACACCAGTAATCTTCGCTCACAAGAGTGGTCTACTCATGGGATAAAATGTATGCAGGACCAGGCTCTGCAATCAGTCTGTAAACCTCACAGTACGTCAGACACGAGGCCTGTTCCAAGTCTGTGAAATGAACTCCCCCAGGAATGTAGGACCATCCCAAACCTCACCACCTTCCACTCTAAGTGCATTTCTTTGACCGTGCCTCCTGTAACATGCACACACATAGCAAGGTATCTACAGCTTTAAAAAATATACCAAAACAAGACATTGCCCTGCACACATTTCTCCTCCGGCAGAGAAGATGAGAGAACCAATGGGGACACGTTAGTAATGTTGCTTAATGCACCAGTGGAAGGAGCTCAGCTCCCACAGAGGGTGAGCACAGTAAAACAACCTAAACAGCCCAGGATAGACCATGTCTGCTGAGACGCCTACAAATCCCTCCTATCTGGCACAGGTTATGTCGAAGGTGAGTGAGACTTCCTTTATTCTGGTGACCTCTGTTCCCTTAGTGACCCTCCCACCTGCTTGTCTGTTTTGTCCACCTGCCACATCTTCTCTGACACCTAGATCACGAACTCTCTTAGGTTATTTGTCTGGAACATTGGGGCCCTGATCTTTGATGGGGTTTCCTTTGGGCTGCCATAATAAGCAAAGTTTCAGCACTTTTTGCTTTGCTCAGACACTAGTAACAATGGATAGGCTCCCTGGTCAGGTTCTGTTACTATTATTTAACATAGGTACCTAGAGCCAGAGGGGTGCGAGAGGCGGCACGGAGAGATTACACCAGTCTAACTCAGCTGGGCCCAAGGTAACAGCCAGGAGAGTCCTGGTAGTTGTGAGAAAGCTGTGTTCCAAGGGCCTGACCCAAAGCCCATTCACTGAAGTTAGGGGGAGTCTTTCCATTGCTGGAAATGGGCTATGGATCTGGACTGTAACCCCTAAACTATACCAAGCTGCCCGGGCTTCAGGTTTCTTTATAAACTTGAGTCTCAGCCCAAGTTGGCCCATTTGTTTGCAGAGCTTTGAGGTGAATCTGGTTCCAGCTGTGAGTGAAGCTGGGCACACTGAGACCATGTGAAATTGGCGATGAAACGGAATGCAATTTTCAATGATGCACCCAGTCTGGGCTTTGATTTTGGAGGGGGGGGGGCATTTGAATTCAGCTCAAAGGTAAACAGCTTAAACAGTGCAAAGCTCCCAGATGCAGATCAGAAGAAAGGGCTGGTTCATTTGATGCCTTGTGAAAGGAAATTGCTGAACTTCCCACAGTTTAGCATCCTCAGCATCTAGAGGTTCAGGCAGGGCTCCTTTGTGCTCGGTGCTGTACCTACACACAAGAAGAGACAATCCCTGCCCGGCAGCACTTACACTCTAAATAAACCAGGCAGGCAAAAACTGGGAGAAAAGAAGTATTAACCACATTTGACAGATAAGGAACTGAGGAATGCAGAGCTTAGGTGACTTGCCCTAGATCACACAAGGAAGTCTGTGGCAGAGTTTAGAACCCAGATGTTTTGAGTCCTCAGCTAGTGCCTTAACCACAAGATCACCCTTTCCTCTCTTAAGTCACCTGTTCCTGCTTCTTCGGTGGCACAGGATTAGCCCCTCATTGCTTGACTACTGGGTTCAGATCTTGACACCCAGCCCCTCAGCACACAACCCCCTGCTTCCTAGCAGCAATAAGGAGCTGACAAATCCCCATATGAACAAAAAAAACACCAAAAACAAAAAAACAAGGCAGTCCCAGTGTGGTCAACACTTGCAATTTGACCACAAGTCTCTCCATATTTGATGCTTTTCTTAAAGCCCCAGCTCTTGGAGTCAGGTGAATACAAAAGAATCTCAGCTTTCATGTTAAAAAAGTAAGTTTCTAGCCCTCCTGGCTGCAGAGAAAAGCTTGAAAACATGCATTCTCTAAAGACTCAGAAACCAGAGGGTAAATAAAAAGAGCCTAAAATTTATTTTCTGCTCGCATGATTTTTAAGCCAATCTCATGATTTTTGGAGTCTGACTCATAGGTTTTGAGTTCTTTGGTCTGGCAGTAGCACAGTTCAGAGGGCCAATTTCCATCCTCTCTGTCTTTAACACACCCCACCACGCAAAATCATTGGTGCAAACATAGTACGGAAACTTGTGCACTGATCTGTGACCCTTGCAAGTCCAGAAATGAGGAGGCTAGGTGAGAAGTGAATAGGTGTCTTAACCCTGAATTTCCTGGCTTTTGTGGGTTTAGGATGGATTTTTAGCATTATTTGAACCATGTGTGTGTGTGTGTGTGTGTGTGTGTGTGTGTGTGTGTGTGTGTGTGTGTGTGTGTGTGCGCGCGTGTGTGTACTGTGTTATCACTGAGCTTATGCAAATGCACACCACTGCGATGGCACAGCCTCCTGAATAGATGTAATGAACGCCTTAGTCTGAGATGATAATGACAGAGGGGAGTCAGAAACGCAAAGTTCTAGGTTAGCTCCCCAAGAAGCTGGAGGACCCGAAAGATATGAAAAAGCAGAGCCATTCATAAGAAGCAGTGGGGAGAAAGATAAGAACAGCAGGAGAGGTAAGGAGTGAAAAGCTCAGCGTGGAGCACACTTTAAGGCGAGGAGGCAGGGGGAGATAATAGACTAAATCTGTCCTGTGAGCAACAAGGCTAACTCAACACCTGCACTGGAGTGAGAACTTGCTTGACTGGCTGCTTGTCCACATGGTCCATCAGGGAGAAGAGACCCTTCCTTGATCACCGGATCGGTTACTGGGGAAAATCCTCCCCTGTCCTTCATGTATTCACTCCCTCTGGTCCACCTGCCCCTTCTCTCCTGTAGGAATCATAACTGGAGAAGCTGCCCCGGAATCACCCACAGTCTGTGCAGATGCCAGCGCCTCTGGTTTCCCCCTCTGCTCCCAGCAGGGCCGTCCTTGCTGAAGTTAAGAGGCAAATCAGGACAGGATCCTCCCTATCTAGACCGAATTCCTATCCTGCAAGGTGCTGAACGTCCCGTCCCCAGTGCTCGCTGACTTGGTGGGAGTCACAGAACGCCCCCAGTCTGGCAGCGGCTGGCTCTTGCTACAGGCCTAGCATGGAGTGCAATCATCATTCCCCGTGCCTGGCAGCACCACACTGAGCTGCAGGCTATATTTAGTACTCCACTATCACCTTGAGAAATGCTGCCAGCCAGAAAACAAATACTCCGTTTGATGGAGCACATGGCCCACTGGAATCCACCTCTCAGGAGGAGCCCCTGCCAGCATGGGGATAATCCTACGGCAAGCCGAGTGAGTTTGTCTCCAAAGTGCGTTCTCTTTTCCCCTCACTGGTTCCTAGCGAGCCCTGGCAGAGCACTTCATAGCTATGTGGCAGGTGGCCCGTGATGCCGACAGAGGTGACTCTGCGCTGTCACCTGTTTTATTTTCCTCATTGTTAAATGAGTCAGCTCAGCTCAGCCTTCACTATAGTGGGGCTGCCGCTCCACTGGGCTTCTCTCATCGTCTAGCAGCTCATTATTGTTCTTTGTATTACAGTCGCACCTAGAAGGCCCAGCCAAGACCAAGGGCCCATTGCACTAGGTGCTGTACAAACTCATAGCAGGAAATGGTCCCGGCCCTTGCAATAACACTGTGCTCCCTTTAGCACAGAGCTGTTGGCAGGTTAGTGTTTAATACAGCACCTGGCATGCCAGAGAGTCACGGCAAGGGGCCAAAGCGGTAAGTTAAAGTAGCACCTGCTATTGTTATTGCTACTCTAGTAGCACTTGCTGGCCTCCATGGTGTGCTAGTGGCTGTTCAAATCCCAAATATGGGAAGGTCCCTGCCCCAAAGAGCTCACCATCTAAGTCAGCCAGAGAGACAGAGTGGGAGGAAATGAGCACAAGGAGTCCCAGTCGTGGACCGGGACCCCATTGTGCTAGGCACTGTACAAACACAGACCATAAAGACAGACCCTGCTCCATAGTCCTTTCAATCTAAGGCACAGAGCGATTCTGTGACACGCCTAAGGTCACACAGGCCAGTGCCTTAGCCACCAGACCATCCTCCTTCCTCCAACCAGCAGCAAACTGGGCTCTCAGGAGAAATGTTGGTCCTTCGGAAAAGGAGCACCCACAATGGCAAAAGGAGGATTTCTGTCACCTTTGCACCTTCTGAGGCTGGCATGGCCCCTGGCATAAATGAGGCCTCTCTAATTTATGGCACCCTCCCAGGGCTGCCCAGCAACCCAGAAACCCCCCCCCACTCCAGTACTGAGCTCCATGCTACTCCGCCTCTCGTCCCAACATGCCATCCACACCAGGGACTGTCAGGGTGTGTGTGCAGGGCTATTTACATCAGCCTTACGCAACTACTGTGGCAGGGGAATTCCCCCCCCCCCAATTTGCAGCTCCTGTACTCCCTTCCCCACCCCCAAGCCATCAGAACAGTGTTTAGGAGTGGAATCAGCCCCTTCATCTGCAAATGCAGACACTAGGTCAGACCCTCAGCTGGTATAAATGGGTGTAGCTCCAGCCTGGATCTGGCCCAGCAAGTGGACCTGATTCTCCTTTCACCCGGACAGCAGGAGGACTGACTCCATTCAAGCCAATGGAATCATACAGGAGTCAACCCAGTGTGAATGAAGAGTCAGGGGCCGATAATTCCTACCCTCTCATGCTACTTCGTTATCAGGAGGCGGCTTCCTTCTACAATGCATGACGGCCGCTTGCTAAGGAGTCGTTGTGATGATCTAATCCAAGAGCAATTACTGTGTGTGTTTTGGACACAGTTTCCCAAATCTGCTACCAAATAACACCACACAACGTATAATGATGCAACATCTGACAACTCCAAAGCGCCATCCAAATATTAGCTAATTAACATTAAATACTGTTCCCCCACTCTGCTCTTAGGTGAAGTACCAATGCCAGCGAGGCAAAAATCATGCTCCAAAGCAGGGTTCAAAGTCAGTGTTGTGGTTATTAGGGGCTGACTGAAGTCACTAGGTGCTGTTAGTATTTCTACATATCATGGAGGGATATTTAATTACATCAGGATCAACATGTTTCTCCAGACATGCAAGTCAATATTAAAGTAGTACACAAAATGCCTAATCCACGTAAGGGCAAGAATAGATACTAGGTTTGCGCCACAGCTCAGAGAGAGTATATGCCATGCAAAGTCTTCACCACACATACTCGGTCATTTTTGTTATAAATCCTTGTCTATTACTTTCCCATCTTTCATTACTTCTCTGTGGCCCAGCCAATACATCATCTCAATCAATACAATGAATGACTGGTTTGTGAAGCCATCCTTTTGTTAGTACCTTTGTGCGAGCTCTTAGTCAATGTAGATTTGGGAGCAAATTCTGCTCTCAGAGCAAACCTCCGTAAGGACCCCACAAACAGCCCGGAGCTGCTGTGGGTCTTCTGCATAAGGAGGTGGCGGGGGAAAGTGGGGGGGAGATTTGCAGATTTAAAGTAGGAGCAGGCACGATATGCGCAGCGCCGAGCCCAGTTTTGCAGTGCAGTGGTTGGCTCAGACTCAGTCATAGATTCCAAGGTCAGACGGGCCACTGTGATCAGCTAGTCTGACCTCCTGTTTAATACAGGCCAGAGAACTTCTCCCAATTCCCTCTGAACTAGAGCAGATCTTTTCCAAATATGTCCCTATCTTAATTTCCAAATGGCCAGTAATGAAGAATTCACCACGACCCTTGGTAAACTGCGCCAAAGGTTAGTTACTCTCCCTTTAAAAAAATTTACCCCTTAGTTCCAGTCTGAATTTGTCTAGCTTCAGTGGCACATGGAGACAGATGCAGTTGTGTTGCAGAGGCCAAAAGATGGATTCTCTGCAGTGTAAATCCTCTGTGCTCTTTTCCCCACAGAGAAGAGTCATAGCTGGGGCCCTACCAAAGTCACAGCCCTGAAAAATGCATCACGGACCGTGAAATCTGGTCTCCCCCCATGAACTCTGGTGTTTTGTGTGCTTTTACCCTGTACTACACAGATTTCACGGGGGAGACCAGCATTTCTAACATTGGGGTGCTGACCCAAAAGGGAGTTACAGGGGGTCACAAGGTTATTTTAGGGGGATTGCGATATTCTCACCCTTACTTCTGTGCTGCCTTCAGAGCTGGGCAGCTGGAGAGCAGCAGCTGTTGGCCTGGAGCCCAGCTCTGAAGGCAGCGCCGCCACCAGCAGCAGTACAGAAGTAAGGGTAGCAGTTCCGCAACCCCCCCCCCCCGCACAATAACCTTGTGACCCCACTTCCCCCCAACTCCTTTTTGGATCAGGACCCCCACAATGACAACACCGTGAAATTTCAGATTTAAATTTTTAAAATCCGATGACCGTGAAATGGACCAAAATGGACCGTGAATTTGATAGGGCCCTAGTCATAGAGTTTAAGGCCAGCAGGGACCACCAGATCATCTAGTCTGACCTCCTGTATATTATAGGCCACCAACTGCACCCAGTGACCACACACTAAACCCAGCAACTGAAATGAGACCAAAATATTACAGCCCACAGGAGACTAGACTGCTATGTGCCCCAGGCAGAGCAGGAGGGACCGAGGTGCACCAGTGCCCGAGGTCCCCACAACGACAGGGAAATAATGAAGTGAGTTCAGGGCTGGAAGGGAAGGCTAGTGCAGAGGAATGTATTCCAATGCTTAGGGTAGAGTAGCAGCCATTCAGCAGCACACTTACCTCTCCCCAGATTCAGGGAGAGGATTCCTCTCCCCTTTTCCTATGACAATCCCCAGCACCCCGTGGAATTACTAGAGCTGGATGCAAAGCAGAGGGTTTGTGCCTCTGGCAGTAAAGCTTAGATGGACTCTAACTGGGATTCATGCAAGTCACTGGGCAAGAGCAGAGCTTGTTCCACTAGATTCTTGTTTTCCCAGCTCGGGTTTTAAATCATTTCCTTGTACTGTGTCCTTTCCCCCTTTGCCCTAACAGCCTGACTTCACAGCACAGTACATGCAAAATGAGAGGGTCTAAATTACCTGTTGCCACTCAAACAAGAGATTTTGGAGTCATCATGGATAGTTCTCTGAAAACATCTGCTCAATATGCTAACCGACTGTTAGAAACCGTTAAGAAAGGGATAGATAAGAAGACAGAAAATATCATAATGCCACTATAGAAATCCATGATACGCCCACATCTTGAATACTGCATGCAGCTCTGGTCACCCCCATCTCAAAAAAGATCTATTAGAATTGGTAAAGGTACAGAGAAGGGGAACAAAATGTTTAGGGGTGTGGAGCAGCCTCCATATAAGGAGAGATTACAAAGACTGGGACTGTTCAGCTTGGAAAAGAGACAACTAAGGGGGGATATGATAGAGGTCTATAAAATCGTGAATAGTGTGGAGAAAGTAAATCAGGAAGTGTTTTTTACCCGTTCACATGACACAAGAACCAGGAGTCATCCAATGAAATTAATGCACAGCAGATTTAAAACTAACATAAAGAAGTACGTATTCACACAATGCACAATTAACCTATGGAACTCATTACCAGGGGATGTTGTAAAGGACAAAAGTATAACTGGGTTAAAAAAAGAATTAGATAAGTTCATGGGGGATAGATCCATCAATGGCAATTAGCCAAGATGGTCAGGGATGCAACCCCATGCTCTGGGTATCCCTAAACCTCTGACTGCCAGAAGCTGGGATTGGATGACTGAGGATAGATCACTCGATAAATTGCCCTGTTCTGCTCATTCCCACTGAAGCACCTGGCACTGGCCACTGTCGGCAGACAGGATACTGGGGTAGATGGACCATTGGTCTGACCCAGTATGGTCATTCTTATGTTCTTAAAGTAGTATCCAGGCGTTCAAGGCCAGGACTTCATGTGCAACATCCAATTGCTTTTAACACATGGTCTAACAGTAATGAAAACACACAAAGTGGCCTCAGGAAGTGTAACGTAAGCACTGTTATCTCACATCACATCATTAACTGCTTCACTGCTGGTTCCCTAGACTTATATCTGTGCTGTGCTATAATATGCCCGTGAAATCAACAGGGGACGGTACAATATATCTGGTACATGGGGAAGCACTGGAAGATCACTTTTTCCTGGCACAATACGGACAGAGGGGTTAATTCCTCTGATATGGTATCCACTGTACCATATTGATCACTGTCTGATGCTTCAGAGAAAGGTGAACTAGATACAATTATGGAGCTTGTTAGTTGTATAGTGCTGTATATTAGGAAGGGAACTTACTTCCTAACCCCTGCAGATAAGAAATGAACAAAGAGATGAAGACTGATGTCACTGCGGGACCAGAGTTAAGGTAGTTTTGATGGTACATTTCTTTGAGCATGATAGATGATGCATGTGTTGAATGGTGACAGCTCAAGACTCTGCTGTCTGTAGGACACTGTTTTATTAGTTGGGTGGCATGTTTAACATAACCAGATTTCTTAATTTTTTTTCACATTTGGGTTGGTGGTTGTAATTAAACAAGCGTAACAGTTATACAACCGTATTTTGTGTTAGGGTTGTCTTTGCATCTGCAAATGCGACCAAAGCTATCAGCGATCATATTCTGGATAGAGCTGTGCTTCTAAAAAACCCACTCATAAACAGACCAGTATAGCATTTCTCATTTAAAATCCCAACCTTTAGAAGGACAAGTGTCAGAGGAATCTCCAAAGGTCCAGAAATTTGGTTCTGGTTGAATGAGTCTCACACAGTTTGGAGGCTTATCGGCCACTCAAATCCACCCCTTTGGTCTTCAAACACCCGAGACTGGTTTCTCTTGCATCCTGCTTTTAGCTAGACTGGAAATGCCCTGGCAATGGCCTTTTTAGCCTGGTATTTTAGTACTTCTGCTTCCAACTGAAAGGAGTAAGTGGGGAAGAGCATTAACATTTTACAACACAAAGGGAATGTAAATTTTGCTAACCTCAGGAAAGTCAGTGTCAGTTCAGTCTGAACCACATTTTGACACTGACTCAGACTAGGTAGCACTTTGCTCCATGAGTAACCTCATTGAAATCAGTGGAATGACTCACAGAGAAAGGTACTAGTCAGTGTGAATCAGAGTAACAGAATCTGGCCCCTTGTGATTCAAGTCAGGGCTTCAGTCAGTTCCTGGTTTATCTGAACCGTGCTCACCTACCTGGAATAGACTGAGAGTTGTAGTCAGTGAAAACTGAAAATAAGAGTAATAAAATAAAATCAGAAAGAACTTTTCATCAATAGAGCTCAAAGTATTTTGCAAAGGAGGCCAGTACCTTTACCTGTATTTTACAGATGGGGAAACTGAGGCACGGAGCGGCGATGTGACTTGTCCAGCAGGTCAGCGGCAGAACCAGAAATAGAGCCCAGGCCTCCTGAGTCCTAATGCAGTGGTCTATCCAGGCAGAGGGTAATTAACCACTCAACCAGATTACCGAGGGAATGTGTTAGAGTCCATCGCTTGGAGAGTTTAAATGGAGACTCTCTCTTCGAAGAGATACACTCTAGTTCAACCACCAGTTACTGGTATGGATGCAGGAATGACTGGGTGAAGCCCCATGGCCTGCAGTATCCAGGAAGTCAGCCTAGAGGACCATAATGGTCCCTTCTGGCCTTAAAATCCATGAATCTAACCAAGGGCCACTCTTCTAATGCTGGAATGTTGCAGCTTGAGGTTGTCTTGTATTTTATGGCATTCCCTCCCTTTCTTCTAGAAAAGTCTCTCACTACGTGCTTAGGGTCCTGAGCTCCAGTCTAGAGGTGGCTGCACACATTGCGGACTGCTGGGGTTCCTTTCAAAACAATGAACCCACATTTTTGAACGCATGAGGTCTTTTCTCTCTACTGAAAGTCACCTGCTTGCAAAACTTTCTTTGATTTCAGTGGGAGCTTCACCTTCAAAAGAACTGCAGGATCAGACCTCATATAAATTATAAAAAATAATAGATCAACCATTTCCTCTGCCAAACAGACAGAATACCCTAGCCCATGAGATCTAGTCTAGTCAGTTGTTTCATGGGACCGGGCTTACTGAGCGGAGAAGATCCAGTCCAGGGCAGAGAGTGGGATACCAAATCCAGAGCTTTGGGAATGTGAGGCAGGCATGGAGAGAAGAACACAAGTGCAAAGCCACTGGGGAAGCAATATAGAAAAAAAAAATAAAAGAAATCGGGTGCCTATGTTGCTGTGCTGCATAATAACTGGCATGGGGCCAGTCCACCCATCCACCCAATCTCATTGAAAGTCAAGCAACAGAGATGCTTTCTCCACAGCCCATAGAGGAGCAAGGTGAAAGATGTGCGAAAGAGTCAAGGTCAGAGCTACTAGATCACTTCACAAATGAATAGCACAGGCACATAACTGCCGGCTTTGTCGAGCGCGCACACACAGAACATTGTAGACACAAAGCCCACAGCCACGGTCACGCTGCAGCTTCGCAGGGCGGGCGCGCAATTCTCAGGAAGTATGAAATGATATATGCTTGAGGACACAGATTCCAGATGTCCTTGGTATTTCAGATCAAAGCGACAGCTTTTCTGCTCTGCTTACGGGTAAAGTTATCGGGGTGAAATGTCACTTCTGGAACGCGAAGAGAGCATTTGTATTTCAATATGAAAAGCTGAATTGTACAGAGCTGTGATACAGCAAATTAGTCTGTAGCATTCACAGGCGTGCAGCCCTTGTCTAGAGGATGAAATTAAGGTCATCCCTGCTTTCAAAATACACTGCTTGTCTGAGGGAAAAAATAACACCACCGTTCACTTTCCCTATAGCGCCCCCTGTGGGTGACTGTGATGCTACCAGATTTCTGGGCACTGTAGCTATTACAAGAAGTGGCTGCATGAGGCTTCTATATCAATTCAACCCTCCAGTCTCATTGACTTCAGGGGGGCGACTCACAAAGGGTTACTCACGTGATTACAGTTTGCAGGATCCAGTTCTAGCTTTGCAAAGCACCCTGGAGGAATCCTTTGGGGTTGAAGGCAGAGTATAACATAAAGGGCCAGATCTGCAGGTGGTTTCGATTGGCAGAGCTCCATTGATTTCAATGCACTTAGGTTGCTGTTCTCCAGCTGAGAATCTGGCTCACGTTACTGGACCCAGTACTCCCCAAAATGGGAGTTTTGCCATTGATTTCAATGGGAGCAGGAGCGGGCTCATTACTATTTCTGGATTAGCAAGCGACCCAACCATTTTATTGTAAAAGGCCAGTGTTTTATTTGATATATAAAATTCCTCAATCCTCTTATGGAAATGGTAGCTAGAATTTAATAGAGATCAAACCAATAAAGATCTAAAATGGTATATACAAATTTAACAGAGAATGAGATTCTTGCTATGGAATTTTTAAAACCACCTTATGGGATTTAATAGAAAATTATCCTGCTACCATACAGTTCTATGGCTTGGTTTAAAAATTCCATAGTAAGTGTTTGCATTCCCCCATAAATCTGAGAGCACTTTTTCTTAAGGGTCTGAAAAGAATCACCACTAAAGTCCATCGCTGACCACATACATTCCCGCCGTTTGCTAGGCACGTTGCTCTGATCCCCTACTCCAGCCATCTGAATTCGAATTACCCTGTGCGCCATACAAATGACCTCTCGTACCACAGAAGTGTTGCTTCCTGTTTCCCATTAAAGCACTGTATCTCCTTTAATTCTATGAACCATATAGAGTTTCTCTCTAATGGCCCAATCCTGCAAGGTGCTTCTGGTGGGACTCAAGGGTGCTCAGCACCTTGCGAGATCAGGGGCCTAATAGCCCCATGCTAGATAGGCTGCTGACCTGATACACAATTCTGATTTGCATCTATAATATTAAGGGAAAACATTGTAGCCTATTAAATTAACAAGCTACCACATTCCATCAACCAGTTCTCATGCCCTCAAGGCATCCTCTGGAGATTTCCGCGACATGCCAATGAAACATTCAAGCTACAAGACAGCCCAGTCACTTCCCATCCATTTTTTATGGTCCCATGGAAACAAAGAGTCCCTGCCTGGCAATTGCTTGTTCAAGCTTTCAATAAATCATTTCACAACTAGCAGGGGCACGTGATCTCGGTGTCCTCGCCTAGGGGATCAGACAGACTCACATCCCCCTCGCACCATTTATCCTCCCCGCCACCTCCCTTCCAAAAAAAAAAAAAAAAAAAAGCAGCATTTTTGCATGAAGAGTTTGGAAGGGAATCCGTTTCTTTCAGGCTTTTTTATTTGCAGATGCTCCTTGGGTTTTGTTTTTGGAACCAGTCCCGTACATGTGCTGTGCTGATGTTAAGCCAGAGCCTTAGTCAGGGAGGTGGTTTTGCAACAGCTCAGCCAGCCAGAACAGAGACTGAGGAGAGAGGAACAGACACAGTGACTCCTCTGTTGGAAAAGTTACCTTTTGTCCTCTCTCAGGGAATTGTCCCGCTCACCCACCACCCCAATCCTGGACTCTAATCTACACACCAGACCAGACTACTCCTTCTTCCATTGCTCAAGCACTCTCCACTCACAATAAGTGAGCGGGTAATGTTTTCCATTCTATTCAAAACAGCATTGTCCTGAGGAGACATGGGACACGCAGGGCACCCTCCCCTGCTCCTCCCCCCCCGCTCACGCACACTCTCAATCTCGTCTCATGTAGCTATTCTACATGAGACCGAACATCCCAGCTGTTCACAGCCAGCAACAAACAGAACCTTCTGGCTTAATCTATATGGACCAACAGTGTATACTGGACACAGGAATTGGTACTTGTGCCCCATCTCCAAGGCAAATCACCAAACCCCCTCCCTAACAAGGCCCAGTCACCGACACAAAAGAGTTGCTGAATGTTTGGCTGCATTTAATATTTTACTGCAGTGTTGCCAACTCTCAGGATTTCATCAGGAGTCTTATGGTCCTTGGTGTTTTGTTTAAAGCCCCCGCCAAGGGCAAGTCAGCAGGTGAAAAATGTAGCTTTCATTTAAAGAAAGAAGTTTCTAGCCCTCCTGGTTTCAGAGGAAAGTTTCAAAACACGACCTGAGAGCGTCTGAAAGGCCCAGGAATCAGAAGGCAAATAACCCCCCAACCTGTTATTATTTTTAAAATCTCATGATGTTTAAGCCAATCTCATAATTCGGGGCATGTGTGTCTGATCCACATTGAAACTGGTATAACTGAAATCAGAGTTTGGCCCAGAGGTTCCTACAGGATCTGGAAGTGGTACTAGAGCCAAACAGAACTTTTGGCTCTAGTACCATACACTATAGTTCAAGCAGATTTTACCATCCCCACCACCTCATTCAAAATCTCTCAGTGATGATGTGTAGGTAACACAAGGGTGCATGCCAAGGCACATCAGCTGGAGTATGAGTTTATAATGGTCTTAATTTATTGCATAAAAGCTTCCCCAAATTTCAGGGCTGTTCAGATCCAGGTCTTTGGTTTGGGCCAATATAAAGAGCTACAGCTGAGCCCCAAAGTTTGGCTCCAAATCTGGCTCAAAGCATCCCCAGAATGCATGTATGTGTATTGAGATCTAGCGTTATGGTTAGAGTCCAACACTGATTCATTCTTGCCCATTAGATACTGCTGCTGCAAACTGGGCCTAATCCAAAACCCATTGAAGTCAGTGGAAAAACTCCCTTTGACTCCTGGGGCTTTGGATCACGGATGAACATGACATTCGTTTGAAATTAAACCACACAGACACACAACCAAAGAGGAAGAGGAGAAGTGACCCTTTGGGTGACAATCCAATATTTTTAGGAAGTGCTGTGCTTGGGGTTAATAGGTTTAAGCATGTAATAGTGGCACAAAAGAATATTTAACTGAAGTTGCCAAAATGATGCCCAGGTGCATTTTGATTTGCAGAGGCCCATGCTTGGTCAATCACATTTCATGTTTGATTTTAATTTATCAGTGTAATGGACTGGCTAGTGCATAGGGGTAGCACGGCCTCCTACAGCACGGAGTCGGAACTGCTCAACTCTGTGGCAGCCCTGGAGTCTCTCCCAACTATGGCTGCCCTAAAGACCTGGTCTGCAATGCAGAGAAGACACTATACAGAGTTCAAGACAAATGGATTACACCATCTCCAAACAGCTGGGTCTAACTCCACGGACTTCAGTGGAGATGCTCTTGATTTATAGTGAGAACAAAATCCAGACTTTGCTGGGTAAAGAGAAGAGAAAGACATGGGCAGGGACATGTGCAGGAATTTAAATTTGACCGCTTTTGGAGGGGCATGTTCTATGCCTCCGACGTGGCCCCGGGGCCGGAGGAGCTTGCTCTCCCTGCTGCAGCCATGGGGCCGGAGGAGCTCTGTGACCCCGCTGCAGCCCCAGGGGCCGGAGGAGCTCTGTGACCTCACCAATTATTTGGGGGGCTGGGCCTCTGCATGCCCCCCTTGTATACACCCCTCCTTACTGGCATCTGTATTAACCCATTTGTTACTGGAAACCTCCCCTCCCAGTGTGCATTTCCTTGCTGGTGACTTAGATTCACACCCCATTATATGTATGCAATCAGCGAGCTGCCAGAGCGGACTTGTTGGCAGCATGGGAGGCATCATGCCTTTGCCAGATGAGCCTGGCACATGCATCAGCAGTTAGCTGGTTATAGGCACTGGGTTTATTAAACATTAATGGCTCCAACCTCAGAAAGCGTCTCTCCCGCAGCGAATAATAAAAGGGATAATTTCGGTTTATTCTGACAGAAGCAAAGAGATTTAGAATGATCTGCACCTTCTTAAACACTCTGGGCCTGAACCTCAGTTCCTGTGCTTGGGACAGAGGCAGGAAGGGAGAAGGGTGATAGGTGGCTTTAAGCCACCTTTGTGCCCTTGATCTATTGGTGATGCTCTGAGCCCCTGGGACAAGCCAGGGTTATGCTTGGCTTCCCAGGATCCACCATAGACCCTAGGACAGGGGTGGGCAAACTTTTTGGCCCGAGGAGCACATCGGGGTTGCGCAACTGTATGGAGGGCTGGGTAGGGAAGGCTGTGCCTCCTCAAACAGCCTGTCCTTCGCCCCCTATCTGACCACTTCCCGCCCCCTGACTGCCCCCCTCAGAACCTCCCACCCATCCAACCCCCTCTCCCTGCTTCTTGTCCTCCGACCGCCCCCTCCCGGCACCCCCACCCCCTATCCAACCCCCCTACTCTCTGTCCCCTGACTGCCCCAACTTCTATCCACACCCCCACCCCCTGACAGCACCCCCGGGTCTCCCACCCCCTATCCAACCACCCTCTGCTCCTCGTCCCCTGACCTCCCCCTCCCGGGACCTCCCGCCCCTAACTGCCCCCAGGGATCCCAGCCCCCCCAGCTCCCTATCCCCTGACTGCCCTCCTGACCCCTATCCACACCCCTGCCCCCTGACAGGCCCTCCCCAGGACTCCCCCTCCCAACCCTCCCTGTTCCCCATCCCCTGACCGCCCCCCCAGAACCTCCACCCCATACAACTGCCCCCTCCTCCCTGACTGCCCCCAGGATGCCCCGCCCCCTTACCCAGCCTCCCCCCCCACCCCTCCCCCCCGCTCCCTTACCAGCAGCAGGAGTTCACAGCCATGACACCTGGCCAGAGCCAGCTGCGCTCCCCACGCTGCCCAGCAGGAGCGGCGGACCAGAGCGTGGCCTGCACGGTGGTGTTGCTGCGGGGGAGTGGGGACAGCGCGGGAGGGGCCAGGGACTAGGCTCCCCAGCCGGGAGCTCAGGGGCCGGGCAGGACGGTCCTGCGGGCTGGATGTGGCCCACGGGCCGTAGTTTGCCCACATCTGTCCTAGGACATCAAGACTAACCATGATGGAGTGCAGTGCCCAACCCGACCTTAGGTGCTGGGGGTAAGTCTTGCACAAAGCCCTTGTATGTTATCCAGCAAAACCTTGGATAGGGAATATTCAGAGGTGACTTATTTGTCCACTTTAAGGTAGAACTAGTAGAAAAATTTCCCTCTGAACATTTTTTTTTTTTGGGGTGGAATTTTTTTCTTCCTCAGCAAAATGTACAATTTCATAGGAAAGGCCCATTTGCGTCAAAACATGATTTTTCTTTTTCAGTTTATGAGATTCTGTTTTTTTTTTTTTTTTTTTTTTGACAAAAGCCTGGAAAGTTTCGAAGAAAACTTTGATGAAAACAAACACATTCTCCCACTCCCCCCCCCATTTCTTTGTAGGGACAGGGCATAATTTTCCAACCAGCTCTAATTTAAAGCACACTTTATGCTGTGAGAGGGATGCAAAAGGGACTTTGCTGAAGTGAGAATCAGACCACCAGGGGCTTCAGAAAGTGACCCACAGCCAGGGGAATCTCGCTTATTTACTGCTGTACTGGGCCTTTATCTGCCGGTAGAAATATTTTGTTTGTTTTGACATAAGCTTTATGGCTCATTTGAAAAATTTCCACAGCGAACCGAAGGTCGAGGAGGGAGACAAATGTTTTAGTGAGGAACACGCGATTTTATGGTGTTAAACCGCAGTGCTGCTAAGTACTTATCTATTATTTACTGAAGACAAGGTTGTGCTTGCTTCTAAAAAGCACAAGCCAGGCTCTGTCTAGACTTCCTCACACCAGCGCGGCTTGCCCATCGAGCTAAGTACAGCAAGCCACACTGCACCTGCGTAGGGTTCTCGCTGCAGGCGTCTGTTATTTTAAGACTTTCGAACTTTGGCTTCAGAGGCTTCTTCCTCTTTTGTAGTTTCAAAAGAACACATCTGTGAAGGAGTCGCCACGACATACCTCTGCCAGCATCTGATCTGTCATGATAACCTGCTCTAATGAGCTTATAGCTCCCCTCCTGGCTTGCAAATACTTCGGAGCTGCACACACCGAATGAGACGTGAGGTAATTAGAGCGACGTGCTTTCATGCACAGACAGAATAAAGGAACATGAAGGCAACGACCTAATTCACTTCACTGTTAATAGATTGTATCCGCGTAGTCCTAGTGCAAACATAATGATAAACTATGAAGAAATATAGATAAAGGCCCAGACTTTAAGTGTTACAAAGCCACACAAGTACATTCAGGCCAGTATATGATCTAGCTGGACCCAGCACAACTTTACTTTCTGTTCAGACTGGAGCTGGCCTGGGTGACAAAATCTGGATCTAGATCTAGGATCAAATGTTTCCAAAGTTCAAGGGGAGATTGGATCAAGGTCCAAGATTATATCAAACTCCATCCAGGGTATGGATCACTTGATGATTCATAGAATATCAGGGTTGGAAGAGACCTCAGGAGGTCATCTAGTCCAACCCTCTACTCAAAGCAGGACCTAATCCCAAGTAAGTCATCCTAGCCAGGGCTTTGTCAAGCCTGACCTTAAAAACCTCTAAAGGAAGGAGATTCCACCACCTCCCTAGGTAACCCATTCCAGTGCTTCACCACCCTCCTAGTGAAAAAGTTTTTCCTAATATCCAATCTAAACCTCCCCCACTGCAACTTGAGACCATTACTCCTTGTTCTGTTCATTCCCTCTGGGGCATCTGGCATCGGCCACTGTCAGAAGACAGATACTGGGCTGGATGGGCCTTTGCTCTGAGCCAGAATGGCCGTTCTTATGTTCTTAAGGTCCAGGGCTTGGCTTGTTATAGAAATAGGGCCACCCAAGCCACAAAGTTCAAATCCAGATCTAAACTTCCTCAAAATGCAAGGCACTCAGATTCATTGCTTTGGTTTCTGGTCCACCTCTCATTAATACCTTCTTTACAGCTGACACCCATCTGCTTTGCTTTCCTTTCGTGATGGGGACATGGGAGATGTCATCTTTACGGTGAATGGCAGAAGACCCGGAAAAGGTTGATGTTCTCTCCCATGCCACCTTTCCCCAGCACTCAGCAAAACCATATTGTTACATACTGAGGGGCTCCCTCCATTTCTATTCAGACAAACTCACACTTACTTTAATGAGCACATGCCTGAATAAAGAATAAGTGAAAGCTGAGGAGGGAAGCTCAGGATTTGGCTCCAATATGCTGCTTTTCTATGACCTCACTCCCAGCATGAGTGCAGCACATCCCAGTTCACAGGTTACCCTATAAACACTGGATCCGATTCCTTGCTGGTTTTAGTTAGTGTCGCTACACGGATTTCTGTCGAACGAGGCAGATTTATACCAGCTGAGGGTCTGGCTCTGTATCCTTGTTTACAGAAAGAAGATTAGGTGCACAAACGCAGGTGTGTTTACTTTATTCTGTGATCCTGCCAACGAATTAGAAGTTAACACCATTGTGGCTCTCTCTTCTCTCTCCTCACGTGGAGCTGCCCTCGGATAAGTGGCACCATTATCCCAGGCTAAACCAGCCAGCTAGTGAAGATATGTGACGGCATGGCTTTACGCTGCCTTAATCTATCTCCTTAGCCACAGCTTCACAGCTCAAGGTACAATACTTTACATCCCTTTGTCCTTTAGCGCCCCATTCTCTGGGGTAGCCCAGCCACTTTGCAGAACGACGTGCTGCCCCTGAGACCCAGAGATTCACTTCTAATTACCACGCGTGTGACAACCCTTGCGATGATCAGAGGTGACAGGACTGAGGGCCACAGCTGCTGGACTGCTCCAGGATCTACCTAATAGCACAATGCGCAGAGCCACAGAAAAAGCTCCAGAGTTATCTGAGCTGGATCATCCATGTTCCCCCTCCCAGAAGCACAGCACAGTCTCGCCCTCAGAGGGACACGTGAGTTTTTTTAAAAGAATCTGTGCATTATTCTAGCCTTATGCGTAACGTTTTATTGTTCTTCTTTCCTCAGGCAAAAATGCTGTTAGCTTCCCAAACAGGTTTGGATGTATCAAAAAAACAAACAAAAAAAACCCACCACAAACAAAAAACCCCAACCATCTCTTTGGCCAGACTTACCCTACTTTCACAATGTGAGCATATTCTGATCGCTCCTTTGCTGATGGCATCATAGAAGAGGTAACAATACCCCCGCCCAGCCCCATGCAGTCACCATCTGATTTTCAGAGAAATGTAACAATGCAGTTCGTCATTGCTCTGCAAAGCGGCCACATAACCATCTCTTACAACAAGCATTGTACACAGACAGTGGACAAAACTGACTGGAATCCTGCATCTCCTTTCTATGACAAAGCAGGTGGCTGAGGGGACTATGAAGCCTTTCACAGATAGGTCACTGCTCTGACTCTGAGCATGTTGCAAGTGACTGAGGGACAATCCAGGCCCTAAAAAAACAACAAGGAGTTCAGTGGCACCTTAAAGACTAACAGATTTATTTAGGCATAAGCTTTTGTGGGTAAAAACCTCACATCTTCAGCTGCATGGAGTGAAAGTTACAGACGCAGGCATTATATAATGACACATGAATCCAGGCCCTGTTGGTCAATAAGAGCTTATCCATTGGCTTCAGTAGTAGCTGTTTTGCGGCCCTGAGCATAAGGCCCTGTGGGTCTAGAAGCCAGCTCTAACCAGCTTGTGCTCCACTGCCCACGACCTGCTGTGGACACAGAGCATGGGAAATCCTACCTCAAGGGGTCTGACAGACAGCAGCCCCATGGTTCCTGATTGTCTCCCTGCCCTATATAAACCTAAAGGGCGTTCCAGTCTATGTCCAGGCAATAGTGTGGATTCCCTGTAATTGCCATGACTGCTCATTGCTCCTGAACTTCTCCCTTTGACCTTGGCTTGATTTGGACTTCGCCTTCCAACTCGGACCCTGAAACCTGACTCAGACTCCAACCCTTGGTACCAACCCTGGCCTGGAGCCTGACTATGCACTCCTCCGCTACTCTCCGCCTCAGGTTTGCCCTGCTCTGACCCTTGGTTCTGATTGCTTGTGTCGGGATCCTGACCCTGAGTTTTCCATTGGCAACCCGATGTGAAATGAATCTGTGGCTCTTAGAACTTAACTGGGTTCCATACATGGGTAACTGGATTAAATTCTATGGCCTGTGATACACAAGAGGTCAGACTAGATGATCTAATGTTCCTTCTGGTCTTAAAAATCTCTGACACTGGTAGAAAAATCAAAATAAAATTTGCACTAGTGCTGAAATGTTTGAAGGCTGTTTTTGTTCTGCTGGGTTTCAAAACGGTCCAGCTTTTTAAATTTTTCCTGCCATTTTTTAAAAATTCAGATTTGTTCATTTTCAAAAGTTTTCTAAAACAAAACCTTTCAGTTTCAAACCTGGAAATGTTCGTGCTAAGAAATCTGTTTATTTTGAAAACCAAATCTCATTTGTGACGAGGCTGCCCCATCAAAATTGGCAACAGAAAAACAACCCAGCCCCTGCCCCACAATAAAGGGAGTTTTTGTTGAAACAGGGAAAGTTGAGAAAAATCAAAATGTTTTGGGAAAAATTTCCATTGAAAAAAATGTATGTTGAACAAAATTTCAACCAGCTCTGGTAGTAGATGAACATCCAAATCAGAAAACCGCCATCACAATTAGCAACCTCACCATGAAGAGCAAGGATTTAAAACTGGCCTGTATGGTGACCAGACCTCTTGTCTTACCAGGTGGATCTTCCAGGTTGGGGTTTAGGCTCATTGTTCGTGCAGTAATTGGAAGCCTGTGTTGCAGCTGTGCTATCCTTCACTTCTACCACTGTATGTGTAGTGTGGTTTACACAACGCAGACTTGTTGGGAAGAAAACTTTGCTGTGCGGCTGTTTCTGCCTACGTTGGAGAGGCACAAAACAATTAGAAGATAAGACACGAGGGTGGGAGCAAGCAGGGTCATCTTTGATCAGTGATGGAAAGAAAGGAGGGTTTTAAGGAGAGATTCAAAGGAGGAAACAGAGGCCTTTGGAGGGCACAGGAAGGAGGAGGTTTCATAAGCAGACTCGGCCATCCGGAACAATGCACCAGCACTAAATTAAACTTATGGACAACTTTAAAGATGCTCGCATTGCACCAGCCATCACAAGCCAAAATAGAGGGCCTGTTGCACTGCTACCTTGCACCTCGTGTAGTCATTTATGCCAGTGCAAAGTGGGTGCAAAATGGGAGCTCGAACCTTACTACAGAAGAACTACTTATGTGATTGGGCCATGTTGGTGTAATGCTCAAACAAGTGTGTTACTTGCCCCGTAACTGGCTTGATGTGTGCGAACATGCAAGTGTTTGTAATGTTTACTTACGCTACCTGCCAGATCCTCATCCGGTGTAAAACAGCTTAGCTCCATTCCCTTCTCTGGGCTTACACTCATTTAACGGATTTACACCAAATAAGGATCCGGTCCATGGTGTTTTAAATCACTAACAGGATGCAAGTGCAGGCAGAGAAATTACAGGGAGCCTGATTCTGCTCTTGCAGAGCAATGTCACTGGCTTCTCCAGGAATACAACAGCATGAGAACACAAAGTAGGTAATGCACATAGGGCCCAATCCTGAGAGGTGCTGACCAACAATGGGAACAGAAAGGACCTCACAGCACTGGGCACTGCTAAATTAAAATAAGAAAACCAGCATACTCTGGTAGCTTTGGCACCAGCTTGCCATTTACTCACTGGCCACTGAAGTCTCTATAAAAAGGCACCGCTTTGCTACACCAAAACTTTTCTTTTATATCTTCATACATGGCAAAATTCAGGAGTGATACATACGATGGCATCAATTAGACTCGCTTCTGCTCAGTCGCTCAGAACTTGCGCCCCACATGCAAGGGAGTGTAGAAGTTGGCCTTACTTACATGCTGAGGAGTCAGAGGGAGAGATGAGTTGAAGCCTTACCAGCACTCTTGGGGCTGCATCTAAGGGAGTCAGGAGCTCTGGGTTTGATATTAGGTTTGATATGACCCCCTGCGTGACCTTGAGCAAGTCACATCATCTCTCTGCCTCAGCTGTAGGACAGGGAAAACACCACCTCTTTTCTCCCACCTCTTGTCTATTTACCTTGTAAACTCTTTGGGGCCAGGACCACATCTTACGATATATTGACTAACATGGCTACAAGAGTGCATATATATTTATAGTACGGGGTCCTGGGTTCAGTGGGGGCTTTTAAGCCTGCCATAATACAAATAATAATAGGTGCTTGTAGCAGGGTGACCTGCCCTGAAGGGCTTAAAACAGCCCTGGGAAAGGGCTGCGGCGGGGGGAAAGTTAGGCTGATTGGGAAAGCAGCCACAGCTGTGGTTAGCTTAATCAGGGCCCAGCTGGCCCTTATAAGAGGGCTGTGGGCCAGAAGAAAGAACAGACGCTCTCTCTAGCTTCATGAGAGAGAAGGACCTGGCTGCCTGAGAAGCTGAGGAGGGTACCTAGGGTGGAGCAGTGCTGGGGAAGGGCAGAGGGAGCTGGGGAGCTTCAACTTAGCAAAACCCCAGGCTGCAGGCCAAGCTAAGGGCCCCAAGAGGGTACTAGGGCTGCAGAGGGGCAGCCCAGATATAGGCCCAGGCAGCTGGTGCAACCCCCCTTGCTGATGATGAGTGGTTTACAGACTGCAGTCTGCCCCAGGGAGTGGGAGCTAGACGATGACTGGCAGTAGCCACTGAGGCAAGGTGGGGATAGGGGCTTGGGGGTTCCCCTGGATGGGGAGACTCAGATTGTGGGTTATTGCGGGGCCAGAACCCTGACATAGAAGGGCACCAGGAGGAACACGGGGGCCAGCAGCAGGCGAGACATCGGCCTGCAGAAGGCGCGCTGCGCTGAAAGAGCTAATTCCCGAGACGGCCAGCAGGAGGTGCTGTGCTGGTGAGTCATCGCCCCGCCACAGTGCTATTATGTGGAATGCTGGTTTACACCTTCCTCTGGCAGTTAGGCATCTAAGACGTGACATGAGATATTAAACTGTTAGCAGGTGTATGCTAAATGTAGCACAATATTATAGCAGGTCCTTGGCTCGTCCCCATAACCCGCCCCGTATTATGCTGGGTGAAGGTGAACCAGCAGCAGGCTCCCTGCCTGCTGAAATCCAACATTCCAAGCGTCAGCGCTCGTCTTTTTATTCATTATTTGGCAGGAGCATCTAAAGAAGCTCTTTCCCCTGCCATTCATCTAGGAGCACCCCTGCCTTTCTAATGAAGGCCCAGCCCTGCCAACAGAGCAAAGGGGAGACACCGTGACTTTCGGTCAGCTGGAGAGTTTACTGAAGGCAGCAATTTTCCCATTGCATGAAGAGTTGCCATTAGATGGCTTATGATCCCAGATTGCGAAATTACTTACCAGCTGGAGCCGAGCAGCCTTTGAGTCGGCAGTCTTTGTTGTTAGGGTGTGTGTGTGTGTGCGGGCCTCCCCAGCCTTTGACTGAAAGAGAAGGAAATTCAGCGATTTGCTTGCAACAGCCCGAGCTGCTCAAAATGATCACAGGTTGCAACATAAGAGGGGAGCAAGAAATGGTTAAAGCAACCAGAGTGTCCTACAATATAGGGCCTAACCCAGCACAGCTTCTATGACCGTGGGCAAGTCATTTAGTCTCCCAAACTCAACCTCCCCAGCTGGGGAAACAACTTGCTTACCTCAGAGGGGTATTAGGAGAGTTTATTCACTGGGGCCTGATTGGGGCCCTTCCCTACACAGTCATGGAGGGGGAGTAAGACACTCCCGTACTCTCTGTGTAGCCTCCCTGTCTGTCTGCTGCATGCAGGAGGTGGGTGGAGAGAAGGACAGAGAGGGGCTGAGCCCACCCCAAGGTGCTAGCCAGTGAAGCACAGCTTTTGAGGGGAGTGGTTATAGTCTACTTTGGGTCACTTCCCAGCTGGAAGCATGTGGGGATGGGGGGGGGGGGAGGGCACTGGGCTTTGTATGTGTAACCCTTGGGCTAGGATGTCTCAGTGGCAACAAGGGCTGGGTTCACGTAGTTAGGGGTGCTTGTTAAAGCTAACAAACCCCACTGGCTCGAACCTACCCCCAGAACTTCTTGGATCACTAAATTACCTTCCCAGGGTGCCTCCAGTAGGTTATATTTCCCTGCTCACAAGTACTGGACGTGTCTGAAACAAGGCAAACTATTAGGGGAAAAGGGAACAGAACATCAATGTGGGAGCACTCAGTGACCATCTATCTATATGAATAAGTAAAACACGCCCCACAGTAACCTTGGCAATAGCCTGTTAAACTGGTTCCCCACCAGTCAGTGAAACTGTAGGCAAATGTCTCTACCCCGTCACTTCCTACTTCCCGCTGTGCTAACCCCCACTCACGGCCTGGGACCAGTGGGCAGGATGGTCCAGAGTCCTGAGGGGCCCTCGGCAGGCTTGTCTCCAGTCCCTTGGGACGTGCTACCTGGTCTTGTCCGGAATATTCCCCCACCTGCCAGTTACAGTGATGTCAGCGTTCTTCAGTGGCTGGAGCTCACTCAACTGAGAAGCTGTCCTTTGCTGCTTTAGCAGAGAGCCCTCTGCCTAGCACCATTAAAGATCCACTACTGAGTCATCTCCCATTGAAGAATCCGCCCACAGATTTTTCATATAACTGTCTACACTGTGTGTATTTAGAGCTGTCTCCTAATAAGAAAATCCGTCTTTAACATGATCATCCAGTGCTGAGCCAGCTTGCTAGCTGCGAACTGCACATCATTCCCCCTGTACTCAGAGCTAGTCACACCTTTTCCTCAGGCCTAGGAGAATCGCCCAGCGGGGTGTGCTAAGCAGACAGCTAAGCAGACTAGGGTGACCAGATAGCAACTGTGAAAAAACAGGACAGGGGGTGGGGGGTAATAGGCGCCTATATAAGGAAAAGTCCCAAAAAACAGGACTGTCCCTTTAAAAACGGGACATCTAGTCACCCAAAGCAGACAGTAAGCCATGTAGTCGTAGGGAGAATGTGAGGTATCAGGGGCTGCCCCATGAGATCTATGGCAAAGGAATGACCCCATGTTATGACCCACCTTCCAGCGGTAAAGTGTGGGTAGGTCAAATGCACTGGTGACACCTGGCGGGGGGGAATTAGCAGATCATTCAGTATGACCAAGCCCAGGCCCCTCTTCCTAACTCTCCCCCTATCCACTGGCACTAAGGCACTCTTCCAGAAAAGGAGAAACTATCCAATCCTGATCCATTTCACCCCAGCTACTCTCGGATCTTTCCTTAATTTTACTTCTTCTGCCCCACTCTCCTTTTCTGTCTTTTCATTCATAGACGATCACCAGGAACCATTTTCTAAACGACCTCCCTAAACACACACCTGCATCCCAGCCAAATTCCACCATATTGGTCAGTTCTGCTCACACGGGTGACTTCATTCAGTTCCTGTCAGAGGACCTTAGCTCTTCTGCAGTTACAGAATTTCCCTTTGCCCACCTGGCTGTTGCTCACATTAAGTATGTGCGTCTTCATTCAGGTATAAGGTGTGATGTTGCCCAATTTAAGTTATCTAACAGGAGGTAAAATCTTAGTGAAGACAAGGCAGTTTGTAGTTTTCACATGAGTCAGTAGGTCGAGTCTAACTTGGCTTTGGTTATCATAACTCCAACATTTTACCAAAAACAAGAGATCTTTACAGAAAACTGTTCTTAAAAAAAGATTTTTGTTTGTGGTTTAATACAAAAAAACCCCTATGTTTTCACTGGAAAATCTGAAAGAAACCACACATTTTTTCAGATTTCCCCCAGAAAAATAATTTCCCTTTTTTCCCCCCCCCCCACCAGCTGTCTCTCATTGATACAGATGTTTCCTTAACTTTACATTTAGCAAAATTTAGATCCTGAGTAAAATTTTCAAAAGCGTCTCTGTGACTTAGGCTTCTAAAGTGCCATTTTCAAAAGTGACGTGGACCCTTAGGAAGCTAAGTCTCACTGACTTTCAAGAATGCTTAGGCTCCTAAGTGTATAGGGCAGTTTTGAAAATGGCACTTAGAAGCCTAAGTCATGGATGCGCTTTTGAAATTCCACCCCTCTCTCCTTTCCTCTGGGGAAATGAGAGTAGCTGAGTTGGGCAACACAGGACCTAGAAGATGAAACATTTGATTTGTTGCTGTAAGTACCAGAAGCTGGTGGAAAACACAGCAGAGTTAAGAGGAAGATGGTCCCATTAACAATGGGAAACTGAAAACAAACACTGGTACATTCTCATAAGAGCAGGAGACTGATCCGATCATTTCTTCCATTTACCTGTAAGTGCAGAATTGTTCCCTTGTATAGTTATTCGTGTTTGTTTTTATAGGGTCTAGTTTTAGTCATGCCAAGGGATGGGGTTTCCACCGCTTCCCCTGGGAGATTTTTCCATAGGTGTTATGAACAGACTATCACAGATTTAATGCTGAACACTGAGCAGTAACATACGTGCATGTTGTTGCTCAGAATCCCACAATGTATCCCATGGCTGTACCATCTGTATTGGTCTTTCACAAGCCTCTTATAAGAGAATGTTGGCTCTAGCCAGAGTAATGCAATGTACTGATCCAATTAATTCACCTCATGGCAGACAGGCACATCCTGATATTTCATTCTCCTCATGACAAAAAGAGCAATAAGAATGGGAATGACAACGAGCCTTAAGATTGTAATTGAGTGGGACTCTTTAGATGTTGTCCTGTTGGTAGGACCCTGGGGATCTCATTTTAGACTCCAGCTTGGAGCCTGGAGCTGAGGAAGCTGAAGACAAGAACTCCCTTTGAATAAAAATGCTGCTCTGGTATTTCTGTGTAGCTCCTCACTGGACTTGACATTCTCATCTACTCTCTGCCCCTGGCAAACTTCTCTAGTGTCGGCTCTTCATCTCTCAGCTCCACACAGGGAAATTAAAAAGCCCCATAATATATTTATTTAATCTAGTTAGGAAGGGAGCTCGCTGCACTGAGCTATGTTGCACAGGAAACTTTGCATAGGCGAGGTTGCTTCACTCGTCTCCTGCAGTGAAATTCCCTCTCCGTCAAAACTCCTTCAAACATGCAAACAAAGTGAGACTAAAAATAATAATTAATAATAAGAGGAAATAAAACACTGCTGGGACTTCCATTTTAGCAGGAAAACCCCTGTGGTCCCACTGTTACCGGCAGCATGCTGGGAGATCGCTCTGCTGCACCTCCTGCATTTGCAATCGACGGGGACACTGTCGTTGGAATCCAAAAACGCGCACCAGCCTGTTTGGACCATTGCTGCACTTGCAAATAAATTGCTGGCCCAGAAACAAGGCAAACTAAAAGGAATGACTTTGGATCTCTGGACCTCTCCGTTTGACAACCCTCCTTCCCAGCCCAAATTCCTCTGTCTGGTCTCTGCACAGAAACTGTTGCTGCTTCCAGGGTTGGAAGCAATGTGGCAATTTGGGCAATGACTCAAGGCAATCTCAATTACAACCTGGCAGCAACCCCTAGTCAATAAGCTTGTACCAGCTGGGGATTGCTGGAGCAGAGTGTTCTCCAGTCACACACCCCCTTTATATGCCCTATAATGAGGGCTGAGAGGGGATGGTGTTGGACCATCTACCCCATCTTTATGCCAACTGGGGATCCCCAGCTGGCTGTTTAAGCCTGCTATGCAGTTACTTTGTGTCACCACTCCAAAGCAGGATTGAGCCCTCTTTGCATATCAGCAATGAGAGCAAACGTGTCCAAATCACACCACGGTCTGGGTTTAAAACCAGGTTGTCAAAATGCTCATTAGAGAACGGATGTTGCTATTTAATTCTGTTTTAATCAAATGTTTTCAAAATCTAAGGCTGGAACAAATGCATATTAGTGTGTTCTTCCCAACAGTTTTATCTAAAAGGTCTAATACAGCATCTCAGAGCTGGTTGAATTACACAAAAAGTGATCCCCAAATGTTTGTGAATAAATGCATCAAATTTGCCTAGTTGTTACCCCCGGTGTCAGATTATTAGATGTTTGTGTATGTTCAGAAAGCCGCCAATCCAGTCAGGAAAATTGTCCTAAATTCCCAAAGTTTAATGGATGATTATTCTTCCAAAAATACCTAATCGTCATGCACTAATCTTCTGTTTGAAAAGTTTCAGACATCCAATCACAGCAGAAAAAAAAAAACCAACACACACATTATGAATAGCAAATACCTAAAGCAAAGAGTTTGCAAACAACCCATAGCTTGAAACACACTTGCACAAGCTATTCCACGAGTACTTACTAAAGTAGAGAGAGGTTTAGGGAAGACAAGATCAGACCATGAACAGCAAAAAAGAAAAAAAGGGCTAAATTCATGAGATATTCATCATCACTCACAACAAATAAACAGGTGCCAGTCGCACCAGCACTACCTTCCTGCCCAATAAATCGAAGGATTCACAAACCCATTAGCACAGATAATTGTTCGCTGACCATAAACTGACTATATGTTAGGAAATATCAGATACCGCCACCAGTTCTCAAAACACATAGTCCAGAGGAAATAAAGCAAAACTAAATCTTCATATAAGTATTTGTCGACATTGTAGTAAGCTGCTTTCTCCTTATGTGTTCTGAACAATCGCACACACATTGTTGGTTGTCAGTACATAGCAGAACTGGTCAAAAATTGTCAACTGAAAAAAATCCCCCTGTAGCAGTGCAGACTCACCCGTGCAGCACCTCCTGCTGGTCATCCATGGGAATTAGCTCATCCCAGCTCCGGAGCACCCTCTGCAGCCCAGTGATCTGCCTTACCGTTGGCCCCCGTGTCCTTCCCAGGATCCCGGTGCCCCTTTCTCTGGGTGCTGCCCCCTGGCAGTACCTCCACAGTTCTGGGTCTCTCCCTCCCCAGGGAACCCCCACGCACTATCCCCACCTTGCCTCAGTGTACGGCTACTGCCAGTCATCGTCTAGCCCCATGCCCTGGGGCAGACTGCAGTATCAGCCTACTCATCACTGGCAAGGCTGGATTTGGACCTGGCTGCCTTGGCCTACCCCTGGGCTGCCCTCTGCAGCCCCCAGTACCCCTTGGCCTTCCGCTAGGCCACAGCCTGGGGCTTTCCAGGATGGAGCTCCCCAACCTTTCCCCAGCCCTGCTCCACTCAGTACTCTGTCTCTAGCTCCCTGCAGCCAGGCCCATCTCCTTCTCCCGCTAGAGACAGACTGTTGACCACCTGGCTCCCAGCCTCTTATATAGGGCCAGCTGAGGCCTGATTGGGGCATGGCCCACCTGTGGCTACTTCCCCAATCAGCCCACAGCGTTTTTCTGCCACAGTCCCCTTCCTGGCTGTTTTAAGCCCTTCAGGCCAGGAGTGGGTGTCCACCCCGCTACACCCCCCATGAAACTGTGTCAAAATAGCATTTTTTTATTGCTGGAAAATGTGGATTTTGATGCCTTTTTCCAATTTTGAAAGGAAAATTCAAAACAAAACGTTGTGTTACAATCTAAAACGTTGAAACTTTTCACTTGGACATTTCCAAGTAGATTTTTTGGGGGGGGAACTTTCCATTGGGTAAAAGTTTGTGATAGTTCATCTTTTCATCCTGTTTCAGGATGAAAGCAAATGCTGCAACATCAGTATTTTCCAGGGGATGGAAAGTCCGAATTTCCCACCAGCTCAATAAATAGAAATGATGATTCATTAAATGTTACATAATAATACATAATCATAATACCCAGCTCTTACACAGTGTTTTCCCTCTACAGATCTCAAAGCACTTTATAAGGGAGGTCAGTATCATACTGTGACATTGCACTCTATAGGATTTTATGAAAATATGCTAATGTAACTGGAATATACTTCATGCAAAAGGTCTCTTGTAAGATATCATTACAAAGCTTATAATCTACTGAGTGTGATCATCCTATTTGTATAAATGTACCACTCTTGTATCTGAAATTAGAAATATGAAATATAACTCTGAGGGTCTATTGTAGTTATGCAAAGTGTGGGCCATTAATGGTGGTTTGGAATCTTGATGACTCCCATTAACCAGGACAATTGACTACAGATGGCTCTATTTTACCTGCTAGTCTTCCTGTATACGTGTGTGCTGGAAGTGGATAATGAAGTCTTACAGTGACATGTGATCATGTCACCTGAACTGGAATCCATCTTTTACCTGCTGCTTTTCCATTGAGAAGGGCTGGGGAGGGGGAGCGACCCAGAGGGACCAAGGACTCCCGCCTTATGCAAAAGATATATAAGTTGGTGGAACAGAGAAAAAGGAGAGCCATCATGAGAAATCCCCTAGCTACCACCTGAGCTGGAACAAGGGCTGTACCAGGGGAAAGGATTGTGCCCAGAACTAGGAAGGCGTCCAGTCTGTGAAAGAGACTTATTGAAACATCTTTCAGGGTGAGATTTTATCTGTATTCAGTTTGATTAGACATAGACTTGCGTGTTTTGTTTTATTTTATGCCTTTACTCATGCACCTAAAATGTAAAATGCACTCCAGTGACATACAATCCTGTCTTCCATTGCAGCAAGCAACGTTAATAGTTAGGCCTCAGGCTGCAACAACGCTTCAGTGTCACATTCTGTGTGTGTGTGCGCATGCGCGTGTGCACTTGTGTGCGCTTACACAAACACCAGGCACATCCTTTTGTACAGTGTAGTATGGAAAAAGCCAATAATAATTATTACTTATTATCTGTATTGTGGCAGTGCCTAAAAGCCTTAGTCATGGACCAGCACCCTATTGTGCTAGGCACTGTACAAACAAATAGTCACTGCCTTAGCTGCTCCTCAGGCCTATCAAAATGATCTCTCTCACACCCACTCAGAATAATAGCCTTTTCTTGGTGGGTTTTGTTTGGTTACTACAGCAGCTGGGTGCACAGATGTGCCAGATCAACACCCATTGACCTTCACTGTTTCCTTAAGGTTTTCCCAATTCCCGGTGTTCTGATCTCTCCTATCACCCCTGCAAACGAAACAGCAAAGAACTCACTGCAACCCCTAGGAAGCTCATACATGGGCTTTTTGTGTATGATTTGCAAGCCAGGTTTGTGAAATGATGAGGGGGGGAATTTGGGGTCAGATTAGAGCTGGTCAGAAAATAGGCTATTGCTCCCCAGTGGAAAATTGCTACTTTTTGGCAAAACATCAAAAATTGATCTATTTCAGCTGAAAAGCAAAATGTTGCTTGGTTTAGAGTGTGGGGGCTGCTGGCCTGTGATATATACAGGAGTCAGACTAGGTGGTCCCTTCTGGCCTTCAGTTCTATGACTCAATTTCACCAGAATATAGTGCTTCAGTCACCATTCTCCTCTCTAGGTCGAAATCCCTGAACAAACTTCATCTTTTCTTTTTTTTTTTTTTTTTATGCACCATAGTCTCCACTTATGGTGAAGGAAGGAAGTTTCCTCAAGACAATCCTTGGCCATGGCACATCAGGGAGCTGTCTAACTGGGGAGCTTAGTCTATAGAGGAGAATAGGGACATGAGGAAACCAAACTACAACTCACACGAGGCACCATGGTGGGACATCCGAATCAAAACATTTCAGTTTTCAGGTGTCTTGGTTTTTCAACCGAAATCAAAAGTCTTCACAGACGCTTTGTTGAACTGGTTTCAAAGTAGCAGCCGTGTTAGTCTGTATCCTCAAAAAGAACAGGAGTACTTGGGACACCTTAGAGACTAACAAATTTATTAGAGCATAAGCTTTCGTGGGCTACAACCCATGCATCCGAAGAAGTGGGTTGTAGCCCACGAAAGCTTATGCTCTAATAAATTTGTTAGTCTCTAAGGTGCCACAAGTACTCCTGTTCTTTTTGTTGAACTGAAAACCCAATTTTCCACCCAAAAACAGTTTCAGTGGAAAATTTTTGATCAAAACCTCATTCAAATTTTAACCACAATGTTTGGTGAAGATGAACCATGGGGATGGCATCCTGGAGCCCATGGATCTTGGGGGCTGATGTCATGATGCGTATCTGCTCATCTGGCCAGAGTTCAAACAGTTTGGGATCCTTACTCAAAACTTCTGCCCAACTGGAGAGGAAACATTTCCCCACTTTTAGCATCTAGCCCTCTAAGGGGTTTGATGTTGCTCTGAAAATAAAAACTGTGCCTGCTCGTAGGGAGGAGTGGGAGTTATCCAAGACATGAAAAAGTAGAAGAGTGGTACCCAGAATTCAAAGTGGCTGGAATCCCTAAGGGCTTAAGTGGGATTTTGATGGTGCATATACCTTGTGCTGGCCCTTTGGAGCTCAATAAACTTCTGAATGGGACTATATGGCAGGACGCCTACACTAGCAAGGGACTGGACACAATGACCCTGGAAGTCCCGTCCAGTCCTATATCCTATGTTCCTTTGCACAGGCTGAATTTTACCCAGCTGGATTGTGGTTGCCGTGAGAGGTAGCAATATTCATCCCACCCATAGGCCCCAGAATACCCATAATCTGAATTAAGACTTATTCTTCTAAACTGATTTAGCGCATGTCCACTGTCAAAAGTGAGCAAAAAATCTGCAGGAGAGTGACGGAGCCCCACATTGCAATGCTGCAGCGATCAGCACACTGGCACAGTTGTGAGAAGCAGGTAATTTCTCAGGATCCTTGAGCCACTAGGGGAAGGCACACCTTGCTTACATCTCATCAGATAAAACTTGGATCAACTCCTAGATTAGTTCCTCCTCACCCTCTCCAACAATGTTTACAGCTCTCGGACTTCGATTTCTGTGGCTCTTATCTAAACGCATCAGCATTTGTAAAGCAGTCCCAGGTGACTCATAGGATTACAAGAGTGGTGTTAAATTACCAGACGTACACAGCCCCTATACTTCAGTACCTCCGTTTTGTATCTTCTTTACGGCTCGTGATAGCAATGACCTTATAGTCGGTGACTGAAAAACCGGTTAAACTTGTTCTCTGCCAAAATAGTAATTTAAAAATTTCCTACAAGATATGAAACAAACCTTTACTCTCCCGCATCTTTCCCTTTCCAGTGAGACTCATGAGCAGGGCTTCAAGAATACATCAGCTAGGCAATATGCAAAAAAAGTCTCCAAAGAACAAACTTAACAGCAGGCAATGTTCAGTCATCTGCATTAATATATTAACTACGTGTGTATTAGGCTGAATTCGATACAAATTAACCACAGAGAAAAATAAAATGCCTCCTCCTTTTGCCACATATTAATACTGGATCTGGTTAAAAATGGTAAATATGTTTAGCAAAAATTTGAGTTTTTCCCATTTTTCACTTAAAGAAAAGGAGAACTTGAATATTTCCCCTCTTTTTCCATTTTGCCATTAAAAAAGGGTGGGGGAGGGGGAGGCAGGGTAAGGATGGAAAAAACACCAAGAAATCTCAAATGGAGAAGTTTTGGGGGATTTCCTTCCAACCCCCTTCCCCCCAGCAAATAAAATAGGGGGGGGGGTTCAGAAAAAGCTCATTTTTGTCCCAAAAAAGTTGCAGCCAACTTGAGTTAACACTTTCAAGGGCGTGTGTGCTACCTGTACAGAGGAAGAGCTATTGCAGTGCAACACATCCAATAACGTTACGTTGGTACAAGTGGGATCCAACCCTGGGCTGGTTCTAGGGTGGTCAGACGTCCCGATAAAATCGGGCCCATCCCGATTTTTCGCTGTTTGTCCCGATATTTTGCTCCACGGGCAGGTTTTTTTTTTTTTTTTTAACCCCACCACCCCCCGGTGTCCCGATATTTTCTTCCTCTGATCTGGTCACCCTAGCTGGTTCTATGCTGATGCAAGATTTAGGCTATGGGGGTGCCTGTCAGAGGCCAAGCCAGCTATAAAGTCAGCCTTCAATTCTGGACCAGCTTTTAAAAACTTCCCTCTATCCATCCTACCTCGCCTGCTAACTACATAATACAGCACTCTAAAACTCCACTGGACGCCAGCTGGAGCAAAACCAGATCTTCAATCAGGCAGCTCCTGTGAGTTGCTAATTCAAAGGTTAGACAGCTGAGGTTTGGGTCACAGGACCTGAAGAAAATCTCCAGGGAAGACAGAGTCTCGAGTGAACAGCTGGTGACATACCTGGTTTGCTTCCAGCTATGTGTAGACAATTAGTCTACCTGCTTAGAGCAGCATCTCCCATGAACAGCAGCAAGTCCTGTCAATCATGCCCGAGGTGCCACAACAGGGTGGTTAGCCAGCAGCAGAGGTAGAAGGGTGTGAGCGAGGCTCTGTAAATCCACCCACAATGCACCAGGAAATGCAGACTGAGGTGGGGGAATGATGGCACTTTAGAAATTTCATTTTTGAGAAACCCAGAGGATGCTCACAGTAGATTATTGGCAAAGCTGTTGTTGCATGGGTGGGCACTGGCTCTGCAGAGAATGTAGAGCCACTGTGTATGTGTCACAGCCCCCCTGAGGTACTTACATAGCCCTCAACACTGTAGTATCTGACTGTCTTGTACTTTTTAATGGGCACCCCGGGCAGTGCTGTTATCCCCATGATACAGTGGCAGAGGTGAGAACCAAGAGAGACTAAGTCACTTGCCCAATGTCACACAGGTGGTCTGCAGTGGAGGGACTTGAACCCAGGTCTTACAAATTGTATACCAGTGTGCTAGCCACTGGGCCACCCTTCCGCTTCAGGGAAAAGCCTGCAGGATTACCCACTGATTCTCAGAACGTCTGTGCATTAGGCGGGCCCCACCCCCATGTCCAATCTATGGCAAGGCAAGACACTCCTCTAGACAACATGGCGTGTTGGAAACACTTTCACCTCACTTTTCTACCTAACTTCGGAGCTCCACTGTGGTTTCTTCCTATGGGGAAACATGAGAGCTGGGCCTTAGAACAAAAATGGAGATTAAACTTTGACAACAAGGAAAAGAAACTCACGGCAGCTATAATACTATGTTCCCTTACAGGATAATATTCAACCACTAGATGTGCCGCACAGAATTCCACCGACTGCGGACACTGACAAACAAGGCAAACAAAGCTGTGTGGAAGCCTATTTATTTTTCTGGAGTTGTCGCTGTTTTCTTTAATAAATGCCTCCTGCTGAAGGAGAACTGTGGATCCATAGAGCATGTCAGACAGGGACTCCTGGCAGAAGATTATCTTGCCACTGCCCTTCCCCCTCCTCACCTTTTTAATATGTACATTTCTTACATTTAAAGAAAGTGCATTGTTTATTTCAAGAATGAGCAATTATCTCTTGGATAAATGGGTCACATCCCGTTTTCCAGCACACGGTCCCCAATGGACACAAGATATTTCTATTACTGGTTAAAAACAAAGTCTTATAAGCAGAACAAGAAACTCTGGATGGATCACATCCTTCCCCTCTTCGCAACCCCCCAAATTCCCTTTTTATTGGTGTCCTTTACAGGCTGCTAACCAAGTTGAAACATTCAACCTGAAGTCCAACTGTTAAAAAGCAGCAAGGCATTCAGAGCATGCCTCCCCGTGCCATGTTTAAAGTGCGGCACTAAGGAAATGTTCAGAAGAGTGAAGCTTTGCCTTTTATATATCCCAGCAGACCTACACTTCCTAATAGACCCGTCTAAATCAACAACGTATTCCCCTGTCAGGGCCGAGACTCGACAAGAACCACTCCGAGGCAACTGATGCAGCCACAACTTTCCACTAGAAGTTAATGAACTTTTGAAAACATTTTGGAGAGTGATCTATGCGCAAGGCAGCTTGGTGTATCACAGTTAATATAATGCGTTCATTTCCCTGAGGGTGACCCCGTCGGAGCTGCCAGCTGGAAGGCTATTCTTCCAGTTCTTTTTAAAAACTCCTTTCCTCCCCCCCCCCTCTGTTTTTGCTGGGGAAGTAAAAGGGAGCTAGATCCAACCTGTACTAATGATCCATTTCAACAGTTTTAAGGTGTGTGTGAACAAAAAGCATGATCTTAGATTAAATATAGAAGGATTCTTATTGATGTCGGTGTTTTGATTTGTCCCTGGAAATCAAGGGATTTTGAGAGTGGCTCAATGCCCTATGGATTTATGGATACCCATATTGTGACGTTGCACTCTACATGATTTTATGAAAATATGCTAATGAGTGTGAATATAATGTAACTGGAATATGCTTCATGCAAAAGGTCTCTTGTAAGGTATCATTACCAAGCTTATAATCTACTGAGTGTAAATGTATCACTCTTGTATCTGAAACTAGAAATATGAAATATAACTCGGAGGGCCTATTGTAGTAGATATGCAAAGTGTGGGCTATTAATGGTGGTTTGGAATCTTGATGGCTTCCATCAACCAGGACAATTGACTGTGGATGACTCTGTTTGCTTGCAGGCCTCCCTGTGAGTCAGTCTGGGAGGAATGAAGGGTTGGGGTCTCACAGGACATGTGACCATGTCACCTGGTACTGGAATCCACCTTAAACCTGGGGCTTTTCCATTTAGAAGGAGGGGTGGAAGAGCAGAGAGACAAAAGATTCCCACCTTGTGCCAAAGCTATATAAGGGCGTGGAACAGAACAAAGGAGGCTGCAATCATGAGAAATCCCCTAGCTACCACCTGAGCTGGAACAAGGGCTGTACCAGGGGAAAGGACTGTGCCCAGACTAGGAAGGCATCCAGTCTGTGATAGAAGCTTATTGAAACATCTCTAAGGGTGAGATTTTATCTGTATTCAGTTTTCTTACTGGATTAGGCTTAGACTTGCATGTTTTATTTTATTTTGCTTGGTAATTCACTTTGTTCTGTCTGTTATTACTTGGAACCACTTAAATCCTACTTCTTGTATTTAATAAAATCACTTTTACTTATTAATTTACCCAGAGTATGTATTAATACCTGGGGGGGGGGGCAAACATCCGTGCATATCTCTCTATCAGTGTTATAGAGGGCAAACAATTTATGAGCTTTATACAGGTAAAACGGATTTATTTGGGGTTTGGAGCCCATTGGGAGTTGGGCATCTGAGTGTTAGAGACAGGAACACTTCTTAAGCTGTTTTCAGTTAAGCCTGCAGTTTGTGGGACGTGGTTCACAGCTGGGTCTGTGTTTGTAGCCAGTAAGCGTGTCTGGCACAACCAGGCAGGGTTCTGGAGACCCAAGCTGGCAGGGAAAGCAGGGGCAGAAGTAGTCTTGGCATATCAGTTGGCAGCCCCAAGGGGGTTTCTGTGATCCAATCCATATGTTTAAGGATGTGTTCATATGTACGTACATGTAGGAGAAAGGTGCTGGTCACTCCTGATCCATCACACTCATCGAGCGTCTCCATTTATGAAGATGGAAGATATATGTAAATATTTGGCAGAAAAAACTAGGAGGGTGAAATTGTCAGTAAGAACTGAAGAGGTTCATAGCTCTTGTGTGAGTTCTTTGTGTAGCTTTGTGACCGATCTTGCTAAGGGAAAGTTAAGACTTGGGCAAACTGCTGGGAGCTTGCAGTGTGATGGTGCCCCCCATAAGGCTTTATGGAATATGCTTATGATTGTATATGTGACATTACTGGAATATGTTTTAGGCTACATATGCCATGTAACATATCTATGTAAAGGTTATGATCTACTGAATGTATTCAGCCTATTTCTATACATGTATCATTTTTGTATTTGAAGGTATGAATATTGGCTGTGTACTGGCTTGATTTTAACTAGCCTAGTAGACCATTTGGTCAGCTTCTTGAGAAAAGTGCAAATTAAGTGCCCAATCAAAAACCACTTAAGCCAACAATGAACTTGAAGATGCCAATCCACATCTGAGCCTTCCCAGGAATGTGGCTTGGCTGGTAAAAACTGAGTCATGCATGGACATGTGGCTTGCCCATGTGACTGCAAAACTCCATCTTGGAGCTGGACTTTGCATAGAAGAGAGGAGGGGGTCTCCACCTACAAGAGAAAGTCTATTTAAACCCCTGGGAGATGCCTCCATTTTGTCTTCAGATGGCTAAAGAGAGAGCCTCTCCACTCGCAAGGATACCTGAAAGGAACTGGGACAAAGGACAGTAACTACAGGGGGTGTGAGTGATTGCTGGACCCAGACTAGAAGGAGACTAGTCTGTAAAAGGAAACTTTCTGGGTGAGGTTTTTATCTGTATTCAGTTTCTTAGACATAGACTTGTGTGTTCTATTTTATTTTGCTTGGTAATTCACTTTGTTCTGTCTGTTACTACTTGTAACCACTTAGTTCCTATGTTCTGTATTTAATAAAATCACTTTTTACTTATTAATTAACCCAGAGTATGTATTAATACCTGGGGAGGGGCGGGGGGAAACAACTGTGCATCTCTCTTTATCAGTGTTATAGAGGACGAACAATTTATGAGTTTACCCTGTATAAGCTTTATACAGGGTAAAATGGATTTATTTGGGGTTTGGACCCCATTGGGAGTTGGGCATCTGAGTGTTAAAGACAGGAACACTTCCGTAAGCTGCTTTCAGTTTAAGCCTACAGCTGTTAGAGGACGTGGTTCAGACCTGGGTCTGGGTTTGCAGCAGGCTAGCGGGTCTGGCTTAAACCAGGCAGGGCACTGAAGTCCTAAGCTGCCAGGGCAGGAAAGCAGGGGCAGGAGTAGTCTTGACACATCAGTTGGCAGTTCCCAAGGGGGTTTCTGTGATTCAACCCGTCACATGCAGTTTTGGAAAGCAGTAAAATTGCACATGCTCAAAATTAATCACACTGCAGAAAATGGACCACTTGTGACCCGCATTAAACTTCCCTCTTTGCTAATGAAACAGGCATAGCTAAGAAACATACATTGCAGGGGATGACTTAATAGATCAATGCTAACCACTTTTCATGGGCCAGCTACACAACTCTGAGCGACATTGTAAGGAGGAAACATGCCCTGGTCAGTGCACTTGGTTTTGTGTTATTTTGAAAAAGAAAACAACATTTTAAAAAAAAATTAAATAACAAATCAAAAAGAGAACGCAAGCCAGAGGTTGGCATTTTAACCTTAGGCTATGCCGGCACTGCCCTGCAGTTCAGACTATGGGGCGTGAATAGCCGTGTGCAGCAATGTGCTTTACTATAACTCCCTGTGTGGACTCTGCAGGCGCAAACTACAAGGTTCCTAGTTCACACTAATGTAATCCTGTTTGAAGAGGACTACCATTAATGCAAACTAGGAAGGTTTTAATTTGTGCCTGCAGCATTTACACAGGGGATTACAGTGCTGCACTTTGGTGCACACTGTTATTCACGTCCCTATAGTCCAAACTGTGGGGCAGTGTAGACAAGCCCATAGTATCCATCTATATTCCCAGCATCGTCCCCACAACCCCATCCACTTTTCCAGCATTCCCCTCGGCACACTTCCCCATCCACACACATCACCACACCCTCTTTGCCTGGCCCTACCATATTTCTTCTTAGGAAATATACCTAACATTTTATACCATAATATTTGCATTGAAAATTGAAGCACTTAAGGTGATATATTACTGTCAGATATTTCATCTTCCAGCAATATTTTGACACTTATAATTTACTAAATTATGTGATTTGTATTTTAATTAAAAACAGTTAATGGAGCTATTTCTTCTGGCCAGCATCCAATAACCTTTAAATGTCCAGTGACAATATTTTAACATTAAATATTTCATCTCATTTTGTCTTTAAGTTAACATCCGTTCGACGTAGCTGGAGCAAATATTTTCAGCAAGATCAAAGGCTACTGAGGGAACAGCACAACATGCTACGACAGCTCCACTGGATATTGAAAGCAAACACAAAAACCCTTAATAAATATGCAGGTAATAACAACGATACATGATCAGGAAGAAACCTGCAGTCTGGAGTTACGTGAAGTTATTATAACCAGGGTTGCTGCTTGGGTGCCATATGGCCCTAATAATTACATTGTTAGAATGGCAGCTGTCGGGAGAAGTGCTATTACAATAGTAGAAATAGCAGTTACCTGGAGGAGCAACTCAACTTCTTATGCAAGTGACTGTAGAGGAAAATGTGTCATTTGTGGCACTTCTGGCCGCTACTCTGTTCATATTCTGGGTGTAGAATTTCAGCTCTGTTAGAAGGAAGAAGCGGAATAATAGTGTGAAATGCAAGGAACGAAACTTCCATTGTACCACGCTGTCAGAATGGCACTGGTACAAACATTTGTTGAGACTATATAGGACAGATCCAGTACTGTAGATGGTCACTGGATAGAATATTTGTGATGGAAATGTTTGATCTTGGTGTTTGATTTTTAAATCATATGGCTGGTTTTCTCACACAAAGTTTTGTTACCTGTAATAAAGTGAGAGGGAAGGAGTGTATGTAGTGGTTGAAGCATGAACCTGAGAACCTTAGGAATAGACTTCTACTCCACCAATGACTTCTAGTATGACATTGGGCAGGTCTTCTCTATGCTTCAGTTTGCCCACTTGTAAAACAGGGATAAATATTTATCTACGTCTCGGGGGTCCTATGACACGTGTCTAACATGTGTGTTACAGAATGTCCTCCAAACTGTAAATATTTACTTGTGAGGCAGGTAGCAAACCAAAGCCAACCTTCATGACTAATTATTAATGAGTTTTATTACAGTAGCACCTAGAGGCTCCAACCAAGATCGGGGCCCTAATGAGTTGGCTCAGTACAGAAATACAATGAGGTAGTCCCTTCTATTTATTCCTAGAGCATATGGGAACATTTTTGACCAAATCAGATTTCGGTGAAATAGGCTGTTTCATTGAAGCCAAAACATTTCACGGTGATGGTTAAGTTTCAACGAAGACTTTGTCAAAAAATATTTCAGCTCAAAGTACCTCTTTCATGCTCTGTAGCCTGAGGGTTAAGGCATTGGCATGGGAAACCAAGTTCAAGTCCCTTCTCCACCCAATTCAGAGTGATCTGTCTCATGAATTTTTCTTCATCCCAGAAGAGCTGTGGAACCTGGATCTTCTATATCCCAACCCAGCGTCCAGCCACCAGGCTACAGAACATGAAAACACACACACACGTTCAAACGGTTTTGTTCACAATGTGGAGCTAAACCAAATTTCGAAACCTCAAAAGTTGCCACAAAAGGGAATTATCATCCACCGGTCAGCAATACTTATTGCACAGAATTTGAGCTATCTCCTACCAGTATGCCTTGATTGTTCTTGGGATTCAGCAGTCACTGTCCAGCCCCCAGCGTAGCTGCACCAGTGTAAAAAAGGAAAGCCATAATTTGCACTGGTTGAGGTTAGTCTGGTTTTAAGCCGATGTCCATTCCGCCAGTCCAATTTTGTCTGTCTATGCTAGGATTTGCACCGTTGCAGCTGTAAGAGTTACTGGCTAACATTGGAGAAAATCACCAGTGCGGACAAGTCCTTAAAGTAGGAGATCTCTGGGGTAAGGGCTGACAAATGCGGACCTTGTAAAGGTTTCCATTATGTTTCATTTTACGAAGGGTCTAGTAGAAACTGAATGATTGATTCATCAGCTAATGTCGGTACATCTCTTTGAAAATGTAGTGTTGCAGAAGTGCTAAGTGTCATTATCGATCAACCCTTCCACTTTACACTGTCCCCATAAGGAGAACAAGGGGTCACTTGATGAAATGAATGGCAGCGGAACTTAAAACAATCACTGCGAAAGACACTGGCTGTGAAATCCACAGCCACAGGAGGTCAGGCTGTCAAAGACTGTAGCTGGATTTTATGACCATAAATACTTGTACTTAAGGCTCCTAAGGCAGAGGCAATCAGATCTCATACCCCAGGGTGCAAGCTGATTGCCCCCAAAGGCCAGGAATTGATCCCCACTCCTTCCATAACTGGTGAATTACATTGTCAGGGTTTTTATACTCCCCCCTGAAGCAGGAGGTCAAACTCGACAGACCAATGGTCCGATCCAATAAGGCAAATCAAATGTGCCTACCAAGACTCTATTTCGTTTGCTGCTGCCATCCACCCAGCTGAGAATGCCAATCTGCATCAGGGCTTACAGCTAAATTGAGAGGGAAAATCATTCCATAGCCATTTTAGAGAAACTTTTTGGAAAGCCAGTTTAGTGAGCCCCGTGCTCCCGCTCCACAAACAGAGGCAGAGACACTGGGTGAGATTCTCCAAGTGGGAGAGTGCCGCGCAAACAGGAAGTGGGATTTCAAAAATTCCTGGGCTTTAAAGGGGGAGGGGAGGATGCTTGTGTACCTGGGTGCAGGGCAGCGGAGTTGGAACTGCTGACCAGAGCGGTCAGGATGGGTGATGTGGGACACCTCCTGGAGGCCATTTCCAGCGACACAACCAAGTGCGGTATCTACACTGACACTCTGTCGATATAACTTTGCTGCAAAAAGCTCTACGCCTCTCGTCGAGATGGTTTATTTTGTTGACAAAGCAAGACAGTCTTGCCGGCAGAAGGAACACTGCAGTGTGGACACCTCCACTGTTTTGTTGACAAAACCTGACTTTAGTCGACAAAACTCTGTAGTGTAGATAAGGTCTAAGAGCGTGAAATCTTTGAAGCCCTGCTCTGAATTAACAGGTGCCTTCATTCAGAAACACTGAGCGTTCTATACCCCCTGGCTCGCTCCAAGTGCTATTTTTATTCTGCACACACAATCCTCACTTGCCACACTCCTGCTTTAGGGAGAGTTAAAGAGCAAAAGGTCCCAAGTCTACACACATGTGTGACAGATATAGACAGACAGGTAGATATGGAACTTTGATCACTGTCAGTACCACTGCAGCAGTGGAAGAGGGAGTGGTTTTCCATCATTCACTGCCACTTAAACACACCATCAGCAACAAGCTGAGAAAATGCCACGGGCTAACAAACTGTTTCAAATACCGGAAGGCAATTGGCTACCTCAGCAGTTCTCTCCCCTAAAGCTGATTTCATTAAAAAATTGTATCGAACATTTTATAGCCAGAGATTTTCAGGGAGATCTAATGATCAGAAATTAGAGCAAGGGAGGTTCTCCCTGACCTTTCAAGCCTGGATAATTGTAGCAGCACCTCTGGGGCTGGATGGAGCCTTACTAGTGATTTTCAGAAATGTTGTGCTGATAACAGTGATTGCTGAAGTTGCTGAATGAACACAAAGCACTGGCTGTTTGGAGACGTCGGGTGCCCTGTTTTCCAGATAAAAAGTGATTAAAGACTCCTTAACAGGTTCTAAATCTGTTCTTTAGAAATTCCATTAAGCGACCTAATTAGCTAATTCAATTAACTGATTAGGTGATATTAATTAGTTAATTTAGGGGGGAAATTTATAAAGCTATCACATGAAATAAAAAAAAGCAGGAGGACGTTAGGCCAAGAGCTTCCTTTCTTAACCCCTGCAGTGCCTTAATCAGCAATTTAATTGGCCACCTGCTTTGGATAGGGAGTCATTACCTACCACTATGCACCATTAACCTTTCCCTCCACTCCAGTATTGACTGGCATTTCAGTTCAGTGCCCAGAGAAGGCGTGTACATGAGATGGATGGTACCTAAAGTGATTATGTCATTACCCACCTGTGACGGGTTGCCCCCCTTCGAGATGCCACCTGATGTGCTGAGATACCACTGAGCTCCTCTGTTCTGCCAGCCTGGGCACCCTTTTCACCTAGGGTGACCAGATAGCAACTTTGAAAAAACAGGACCCGGGGGCGAAGGGGGGGGGGGGAAATACACGCCTATATAAGAAAAACTCCCCAAAAATGGGACGGTCCCTTTAAAAATGGGACATCTGGTCATCCTATTTTTCACCTGTCTAACTGAGCCAGGCTCTTAAGCCTCCTCCAGCACACACACAGGCAGGGTCACACCCAACTGCAGAATGAAACAGACACTGAGAACAGGTCTGGGAAGGCTCAGCTTAAGGGACTTGCCCCAGCACTCAGGTGTCCACCTCCCTTGAAGTACAAACCCAAAGGTATATTAAGAAATCTTTCTCCTCCCTCAATATGGAGGAAGGTATGCACAGCTTCTCACCCCCCACACCTCCCCAGTTATGAATTGCACAAATGGGGTTGTATTATAAACAAGAAATAAGTTTGTTAACTATAAAAGGCAGATTTTAAGTGAATATAAGAAATAACAGACAGAACAAAGCAGATTATTAAGCAAACAAAATACGCAAGCTAAGCTTGTTTCACTAAAGAAATTGGTTACAAATAGTAATTTCTCACCCTAAATATTGTCACAGGTAGATTATAGAAAGTCTTGAAAGGCAGCTGCACTGGCCTGCAGCTTGAGACTTCAGGTATTTCCACTCACAGACTGGACGCCCTCACAGCCTGGGTTCAACCCTTCTCCACTCAGTTCAGTTCTTGCTTCCAGGTGTTTTTCAGTGTCTCTTTGGGTGGGGAGGAAGAGAAGAACCATGATGATGTCACTCCCCTGCCTTATATAGCTCTTGTGTATGGCGGGAACCCTTTGTCTCCCAGTGGAAGAACACTGGCATTCCAAGGGGTGGGTCCAGTACCTGGTGACTCGGGCCCATGTCTGTGCAGGGCTGTGGCAGCCATGGCTCGTAGGCTGTCTGGAGCGTCCACAGGAAGGCTAAGCTCTTTCACAGTCTATTGCCTTTGCTAATGGGCCATTAGCCCTGTCTGGCTTTTCCATTGTTGTACCTGAAGGGCTAGTTGGGGGTGACACCTAGCGTAACACATTTGAAATACAGATACATAGGGCTTGTCTACACCATGCAACTTTCAGCAACAAGGCTGTGTCGACACAGCTTTGTCGCTTAAAGTCAGTGTGTGTAAACTCTCTTTGTCGGTACTTTATTGTGCCGACAAAATACTTCCAGCCCTGCGAGCGGTGTTAGCTTTGTTGGTAGGAGAGCGCATGAGTATTCCCTGAGCTCCTTTCTAGACTAATAGCCTAGGACAGTGAGGTGGGAAGATAAAAATCAATCAGTAAGATCCAGAAAAGCCTAAACTGTGAAACACTGGAGCCATCATGCTGCGATAAGACTCAGCACTTACATAGCCTCTTTCATCCTCTAATCTCAAAGCACTTTGCAAGAGCTCGTTTGCATGGACCCCCTGGGAAATAGACAAATATTCACCCTTCAGTTTCACAGATGGGTAAATAGAGGCCCAGGCACCTAGGGACTGATTTTCCGCTGCCTTGCACCTTGCATGGACATTTACATCCCTGCAAAGCAAGTCTGTATATGCCAGAGGAGAATGGAAGTGTTTCAGATCCTCACTGAGCAGGTGTTGATGACAGAAAGTGTAAGGTGCAGAAGAACCAGACCCCAAGCATATTGCCCAGCAGCTCAATGGAACAGAGCTCAGCAGTGCCACCTCTCAGCCGCTTGCTCTAATCATTGGCCAACCAGACGTAGCTGAAATCTGGCATGAATCGCTGCACGCAGATTTCTGTCTAGTTAGGCAGACACCAGAGGTTCAGATACCACCATCTGGAAGGATAATGTTTGGAGGATCTCAACCAAATTTCTTTGCCTCAGTTTCCCAAGCTGTAAAAAATGGGTGATACTGGTACTGACCTCCTTTGCACAGAGCTTTGACTCTATTGATGAGAAGCACCACATAAGAGCTAAGCATTATGAATATTCTCTGACCCAGACTGAACCTATGAACTTTGAGAGACCTGCCCTTCATACATCATGAGAGTTCCAAATACAGCACTGTTACAGTCATTTTATTCATGTCATCAGGACCAGATATTAGAGACAACCTATCATCTTGTGTTCCTCTGTCTGGCATACTTGGGCAATATGTTTGGGGTATCCACCACAGCCTTTCCGCTGTATCTTTTGTCTTATACTCAAGTTATGTCTACTTCTCTACCCATATAAGCTATACTGATATACTAGACCAGCAGAGCGCTCCTAGTGTGGATGCAGTTATACTGGTAAAGCTGCAGTTTGTACTGATATACAGCCTCTCCTGATTTTTCACATTTGCTGTCTGGTCACCCTATTTGCTCATCTCCATTTGAGCTCATCTGCATCATTAGAACTTCTGGGGAATGAGCATAGATAGCAGCATCCCCCTTCTATGGGTGTGAAATATGGACAGTTTACTGCAGACACATTAAGCAGCTTGAAAAATGTCACATGCGCAGTCTCCGCTCTGTTCTGAAGGTCCATTGGTGAGACAGTGTCAAACATTAACGTTCTTGAAAGAGTTCACACAACTAGCCTGCAGGCAATGCTCATCAAGGCTCAGCCGAGAGGGACAGGTCACGTGCTCAGAATGGGCAATGAGAGACTCCCAAAAAGTTTTTCTATGATGAGCTCAAACTTGGAAAGCACAGGAGGGATCAACAAAAAATGCTTCAAAGACACCCTTTGGCAGAATCTCACCTCAGGCAGCATAACTCTCAATACCTTCAAGATATAGCCAAGGACCGACCTGACGGAAGAGCAACTATCAATAAAGATTGTAAACACTTAGAAGAAGGCAGACACACACACAAAATTAAAAAAAAAAAAAAGGCCAGGCATCCTGCCAAGTCTTCAGTGGGAGCCTGCACATTGCGGTGTGACATCTGTTTGCAATCTTGTGCCTCACGAATCGGACGATAGAGCAACATGAGAACACACATAATGCCGTGACATCGTCGGACAGCCCTACTCTGCACAGCAAAGTACAGGCCTAGATGGGGTACATATAGCAATGGAGTGCAAGTGCGTTATGTGGAAGTTCCTCTCTTGCCTATTAGGCTCATAATAGGAGATTGGACCCTAACTGTGACGTTCTGATCTGGAAATTCTTTGAACCCAATTATCCGAAGAATTCAGGGGTGTTTAGAGTTGTAGTTTCTGTCCAGCCTGTTATGAATTAAGCCAAATTGGGATATTCAGCTGTGGTTTTGGTGCTCTGGTCTGGACCCATCTCTAGTCATGATCATATTGATGTCTCATTAACATAGCTCTTTGTATCCTGTAGTTATTTATATCACAGCAGCACCTGAAGGCCCCAGTCAGAGATCAGGGCCCCATTGTTCTAGGCCTTATACATACTCATACTGAAAAGACTGTACCTCCCCTAAAGAGCTCACAGTCTGTGACAGAGACAACAGGTAGATACAAACAGACCAGAGGAGCACAAGGGAACCATCAGTGAGAAGATTATGATTAGCATCAGCAGCAGCTGTCACAGTACACAACTCATAGTCGCTGTGGCGTGCTTAGGGTGTATTGCAGCAGAGGTGAGATTTGAAGGAGGATAATGGTGTGGCTTAGTGGATTTTTATGGAGAACTCCTCCAATGCATCTTTGATCGTTCTACATCGACACCGAGGTATTCACAAGCGCATGTGAACTTTTGAGAGGATCCCTTACGCTGCAGAAGTTGGTGCTAGAGTTCAGCTGTAACAGGAGCTTTGTTTAGTGGTGCCTCAGAGCAGAAGGTCAACAGCAGCTGCTTTGCCAGGGCTTTTAACGCTTTGTTCCCCTCCACACTCCAGTCCACACTGAGTTCTCTGCTCTCTAGTGGATCTGGTTAAGAATAGCTGTTTTGCTAATTGCATTACACATTAATCTTGCGGTACGTAGAGGCCAATCAGGTTGGGGTCCTATTGTTGGCCGCTGTAATACATTATCAAAGCGATTCATCCGTGTCTTATCACACTGAGATCTTAGGAAGCACCAGGATATTTTGCAGCTTGTTGCAAAAAATAAAAAAAAATGATGGTACTTTTCAACAGGTGCAATGGAAAAATCTAGGCAAAAGTCAGGACAATTTAAGCTCTGAGATTTACCTTATTCTTAAATAGAGAAATACTGAACGATTGCAGATGGTGTAACTGTTATTCCGAGAGCATAAATATTCTCTCTAAAAAAGCTTCCCTTTGATTTGCTGCTCCCGAGTATGTGCAGTACTAAAGGGAGTGCTTCAGCCACTGACAACGTCTAATGAGCCAAGCAATTGTACTGCATGCACGGGCATTGGGGTGACGGGTGAAGGTTCAGAGTTTAGCTTGACTAGGCACTTCAGCCTTGTAGGAGACATCTGTGTGTAGTGGTTGGAGCACAGGCAGGGAAACCAGCAGTGCCTGAGTTCTAGTCCTGGTTTTGCCACTGATTTGCTATGTGGCCTTGGAAAAGTCATGGGAAACTCTTCATCTCAGTTCCTTGTCTGTGTAGTGGGGAATTATAATCCTCCCCCCTCCCCCCGTCTTCCCCAACCAGGAGCACTGCAAGGACTAATTCAATAGTGCTTGTACAGCGCTTTGAGAACATCATGTGATATAATAAAATGACTCTTCCCCCCCTGCAGCCTCAATGACATCAGGGTATAAAGCAGCACGGCATTTGGCCCTACGTAGTGGTATCAAACGTTTCTGTTGTACCAGGCTGGAAGTCTCAGGAGGGACGTTCGCACAGGATTGCTGAAACTTCTGGTTTATGGCCAGATGAACAATACTGGGCAAATAGCCCATCCAATAGTATTCTGACACTTCTGTTGCTTCTTCGAGCCAGAACAGATTAGATCCAATTAGCTAGTCTTGCTACCCTGGCACCTAGATATTATGGCAATGAGTATTCTAGAAAATTCAAAACTAAGAGCCAGGTTCGAGCTACCAGGTTCAGACCCCGTGTGAGCTTTCCCCTAAATCGGGGCATGCTCACGCGATGAAACGTGGGGACTGAACATAGGATAGTCAGGCCTTCAGCACATGAGCACTCAGATACTACAGTAAGGGTGACCTCAGTAGGTAGCCAGAGCTAAAGAACTCCCTTTGCTGTAAGTAAAGCTGCTATAGTGACTGGAGCCAGCCACTAACAGGAATTGTGATCACACCCACTAAGGCAGTATTTCAGACACACTCTATTAGCCAAGTCCAGCTTGAGCCTCTCTGATCCACAGGCTTTCAAGTCCTAGCTGCTGACATTTTGCAACACTCTGAACCAAATTCTCCACTGGTGTAATGCCACTAACTTAAATGGAATTGCAGTAGCAGAGAATATGACCCACCCTGTCCATAGAGGGCTGTGGAAGGAGGCAGATGTCCTTCCCTGATCTGGAGCAGATCACCCACTTCTAGCTGGCACAATGGGCAGTGTGCAGTCTTGAACCAATCGGAAGACTCTGATCCCTGATTGGGGTCTCTCTGTGATTCCATAACACACTCAATAAAACCTGCCTAAAGCACTGCCTGTATAATATTATACAGGGCCGGCTCCAGCTTTTTTGCCGCCCCAAGCGGCAAAGTGAAGAAAGGGAAAAAGGATAAAAAGATAAAGCTGCGATCGGTGGCACTTCAGCGGTAGCTCCACTGTGCCGCTTCGCTCCGAGAGGGACTGAGGGACCCGCTGCCGAATTGCCGTCGAAGACCCGGACGTGCCGTCCCATTCCATTGGCTGCCCCAAGCACCCACTTTCTTAGCCTGAAGCCGGCCCTGATATTATATCATAGCATGTAGTTTGATAACGCTTATCATTTCACATTATACTGTTTGCCAGTTTTAATCATGTTGTCTAGTCTTTTAGGTTTGTTAGCATTCCCTGTACCTTTGTGATTAAACAAATTGCAGCCCTGTTAAGGATTTACAAAAGATATTGGCCTCTTGTAGCACTGTATTTTGGATTTAAACGATGACATGGCTGATAAAAAACACCCACCTGAAGATATGCCCCTTGAGATGGTGAAGATGCAAAAAAAAAAAATCTCTGCATCTGCGTGAAACCCTCAAGGAGAATCCAGGGTCAACAAGACTGGGCTTTATACCGCCTGAGCTGCAATGAGAATTTCCAGGGAAGTCTGCGGGGACCCCTCCTGCAGCCATCTAGGAATAAGCAGGTAGGGAAATAAAAAAATAAGTTTCAAAATCAAGACTTGCCCTTTCAGGACGACGTTGGGAACGGATTTGTCAGCCTCAAGTGAAGTCACCCAAGAATGTGTTGTGCCAACTGGACACACTTGGCAACCCGGATCAACATGGTGCAGCTGTTCTTAATGGTAATCCTAACGTACCCATTAGGATGGAAAATATGATCTATTACACAGCAGCTGATTAATGATGGGAACAATGCTGGTGATGGGCCCAGTTCTCTGCCCACCTACACCACTGTGACTCCACTGGAGTCAATAGAGTGACAACCATGGAAGGGACAGCAGGATAGGATCGAGTTCTCTCCCATGGCTCCCCACAGCACCAGATCAGCATTTCCAGCGCCTCTGGAGAGCCAGCTGGGAGTCCATTACTAACAGAGGAAGCAAGGCCCACACTTCTGGAGAAACTCCTCCAGAGTCCAAGAGCCATGAGACCAATGAGATTCCAAAGAAGTGACTCAAAGGCTACAGAATCCAACAGAGAATGAGACTTGTCTATACTGTTTTTTAGAGCATTCAGTAGACTTGCTTAGCAGGGACATAATTTATTTAATTCACGTGGATGGTTCAGAAACCCTATAGGAAGTTTATCTTCCTTAAATAAATTCTTATGAGCCAGATCCCATTATGGCCCATTGATTAGAGCCCTGCAACCCAAGCCGAACTTGACAGGACCCAACTACAAGCGCTGGAGCGCCGGGAGGAGGGCAGCGAGCCCACCGCGGCTCCGCTCTCCCCGGCGGCCAGAACGCCGTGGGGAGGGCGGCGAGCCCGCCGCAGCTCCACTCTCCCCGGTGGCCAGAGCATCGGGGGGAGGGCGGCAAGCCCGCCGTGGCTCCGCTCTCCCCGGCGGCCAGAGCGCCGCAGGGAGGGCGGTGATCCCAGTCACGGCCCCACTCTCGGGCCAGAGTACCGCGCCGCCCCCTCCAGGTGCCGCCCCAAGCACATGCTTGGTGGGCTGGTGCCTGGAGCCGGCCCTGTCTAGGACACAGTGTACATGATACACATGTCCTATACATCCACTCGTGGGTGTCTGCCAGCACACGTCAGGTCCTACACAACATCAAATGTTAAGCACAAGTGCATGACTCCCCACTTACTTTCTGACTGGGGGATTCGAGGGCACAAAGAGCAGCTGGGCGCCCAGCTCCCAGGGTAAGTTGGGGAGACTGGGAGCCTAACTGCCATCTATGCCTGTGACAATCTCCCCCTTTATCATCCTCCTCCTCCACGTTCTTGGAAAACTCACAGCCATAGTCCTCATGGGAGTTGAAATATTAACAGGGTAAGAAGCTGGTGGCTTCGATAATTGAAGGACCCTGGAGCCTCTCCCAACTTCTAATTAGCAGTTTCCTGCTTGAGGTACTTCCCTTCCTGGCTCTCTTTTCTTTCAACCAATAGGGTTTTTTTAGTCCTATAGTACTTGGCAGTTCCCCCTGCCCCTCATGTGGCATGATGTCAAATCCTCAGCGAGCAGTCCAGGATCAACAAATATTCCAGTTATCCTCAGCACTACAGTAGAAGCTTTCAACACAGCCAGTAAATGCAATCCTCTGCAGGCTGATTCCTTAGCAGGGGTTCTTTTGCAAGAACGTCACCATGTGAATTGCACAGACCTAGTGCTAGACAGAAGGCTCCCGTGTTTACCAGAATAAGGTTGGAGAATCATATCTATCTTGCCGCTCACTGCAGAAGGGTTTGCTGGAGTGGCAATTCAGAAGAAGGGTCCCTGACGCCTAAGGCATGTGTGGACTTTGGATAAGTAACCACAGCAAAGGTACGCGAGCAGCACAATTGGCGTTAATATGGATTTCTGTCTGTTGGCAGGGATGCTGTCACCCAGCCGACAGGACAGAATAGACTGAGATCCACAGCTGCTTGCAGTCTGCAGGCACAGGAAATTGCTCATGTAATCTTCTTCAGTGCTCCAGCAGAAGGGGAATCCCCTGAGGTTCCTGTCAACATGGCCTGAGTGAAAACTCCTTCCTGACACCACACTTCACACTCATGCAAGCAAGTGAGAATCACCATCGTTACTCAGCCAAAGATGGAAGGTTTCTTCCTTTTTCTGAATCCTGCTAAGCTTTAGGACTCAATGCTACCTTGTGGCAATGAGTTCCACAGGCTAAATGTGAATTATATGAAAAATTAATTGTCTTTATCAGTTCTGAATTTGCTGTTCTCCATTTTGTATCTTCTTGATCTTGCATCATGGGCAAGATGACTAGAAGTGCACCATCTAGGTCCTCTCTATTATTCACTAATTTTATATACTACTAGCAGGTCCCTCTCAGTCATCTCTCTAAGACAGACAATTCCAGTTTTTCCTCCATCTTCAGCTGGGCTTTCTTGTAAGATCTCCAGTTGAACCTCTGATCCTCCTGAGTCCTGAGATCCAAAAGCCATCTTCTATTCTATGAATTACTAATACTTGTATTATTGACTGTAATTAATTACCACTGTATCATGTGCATGGCACTTTACAAAAGCAGACAAAGTCCCTGCTGCTGCAGAGTTTGCAAGGCAAATTAAGAAAAGGGCAAGAGGAGATGAAGTCAGAAGACAATACATGGTGCTGTGGTCCAATGCCTAGAGCACTCAACTAGGAGTCCAGAAGCCACTCTTGTTCTGCCACTGACATACTGTTGGCCGTGGGCCAGTCTCTGTGTCTCTGTTTCCCCTCCCGCCCTTTGTTTCATCTTGCCTAGCACACCCTTAGGGCAGGGATTGTTTAAGCCGTGCGTACCACACTCTGGTGCTACTGTAATATAAATAATGTGCTCACTCAGAGAGTAATGCACGTCCGTCTGGTTTGGATTTTTCAGTGAGAGGACAGTTGTTTAAGCACCTCCTGGCAGAAACAGGTTTCGAGAAGCAACCTGAAGTTGGAAAAGCTCTGATCATGGCAGACTGGGTCCAGAAAAGATTTCATGGGGCCTCAGCTCTTAGCTTGGACAATAATACCTAGCTCTTATATCCTGCTTTTCACCAATAGCTCTCAAAGCACTTTACAAAGGAGGTCAGTATCAATATCCCCATTTTTCAGATGGAGAAACTGAGGCAAAGAGCAGTGAAGCAACTTGCCCAAGGTCACCCAGCAGCCTAGTGGTCAACCCCAAAAATAGAACCCAACCCTCCTTAGTGCCAGACCAGGGCACTAACCACTAGGCCACATACTCCTTTGTAACATATTCCTTAGGGCTAGAGATATCAATGATCTATTTATTTCATTAAAGGCTATTGCCAGCATAAGGACAGTATCATTTCCTGGTTTGTTTATGCTGCTGCTAATCAGCAACACGTGTTGTGTTTGGCATTGTATCAGTACGTATCTGCCATCTTCAGCTGACACTTTTGAGGCAGAGTCCAGCTGCATGAAGCAACTCAATCTTAAACATTCCTCTTCTAGTCTCTATTTTAGAAAGACACTCAGCAACCTCTTGTATCCACAAATAAAACAAAACCTAAACAGCATTTCAAATCAAGCTAATCCAAGTTTGGCACGGGTGCATTTTTATTCAGATGCTTGTGGAGTGGGTGTTGCCTTTTCTGGATTGTAAGAGATGGTTCTGAGATGGGTTGTGTGGTGCTGCATAGCTGGAAAAAACCACAGTGCAGAGTAGATTTTTGCACTAAGAAGCACTACAAATCCACCATCACACAGGTAAGCCTCACGTGTTTCAAAGCCTGTACTTCATCCTGTTTTGTACAAATAACTCATCCACTCATATGTGCTCTCTCCTGAGAGTGGGACACTCACCTATTCTCAGTTCTCTGTGCTAGCTTCCTGCCTGGCTACAGGACTGATCCTGGAAAGTGCTGAGTGCCCTCCCGCAGTGAGCGGTCAGAGTAGTCAGCCCACAGGTGCCAATTTTCTTCTGTCTGGGTGGGTGCTTCACCCCCGCTCCGCCCTGAGGCCCGCAGAGCAGCTGATGGGTGAGAATCGGTGGGACCCGCTGAACAGCTGATCGGCAGGTGGGTGCTGAGCACCCATTTTTTTCCCGAGGGTGCTCCAGCCCGGGAGCACAACACGGAGTCGGCACCTCTGATTCAGTCCCTAGCAGGGGGTACTTGGCACCACAACACCCAGGGCTTCTCTACATGGCCCTGCAATTCGGATGATGGGGCTGTGAATTGCAGAGTGCACCAAAGTGCTACACTGTACCTGCGACATGGGGTGCTGGTAACATGAACTAGAAGGCACCTCGTTTGTCTTAACGCAGGCCTGTTTGAAGAGGATTATGTTAAGGTGAACTGGTTACCTTTTAGTTTGCACCCAGGAAATTTACAGCACTTTGGTGTGTGCTGCAACTCACACCCTGCAGCCCATACTGTGGCATAGTGTAGACACAGCCTCAGTTCTAAACTGCCATCCAGTTCCTGAGTGGTGAGAATCACTCTGATCTGCTGGTCATGTCTGGATAAATCAGCGAGTGATGGTGCCCTCTGCTGGGCAAGCTTGGAGAATAAAGGCCAGCCAGTTTAGCAAGTTCTCACATTCCAGTGATCTATGCTCTTGGAGCTGAAAGCGGTGAGTGCTAGTCCCAGCTCTCTAGTTGTGTGTGTAATCTAGATAATAATGTCATGAAAAACTGAGTTAAAAGAACATTAAGGTTGCACACGCAAACACTTAAAAGTTAGGATTGGGAATGCCAGAATTAAGGTTGCCTGAGCGACCTTAATGCAGCCCCTTGTGCATATATATTGTGATGTAATCTTACCAAACCTAACATCACATAAGAGGGCTGTAGCATAGCTAGAAACAGAACTGAACTCTGGGTCCCAGTCCACTGCCTTAAACACAGAGACTCTTTCTTGCACCTCTTCGTCTCACTGTCCCTCCTGTGCCCTGAATGCGTCTGGAGTCCTGTACAAAGTTCATATGTGATCACATCTTTAAAGATTATCATAATGCCTAAACACAATGGTGAACTCAAGTTTCACAGGCAGCAGCCTTAATTCTGACATTTCCAAACTCCTGAGTACTTAACTTTGCAACCTTAACATTCTTTTACCATTGGTTTTTGTGAGGCATTTCCTAGGGTTTTTTAAAAAGCAAACTGTAAAAACCAGAAACCCCATCAAATGGAGCAACATGGAACACAGCCATAGATCATGAGCAAAGTCTGAACCTGGGACTTTTAGATCTACAGCACAGATCTCTACCACTTGAATTAAAGGAGTAACAGCTAGCAGTAGTAGGCTACTTAACCACAAGAGAGATGCAATATATGCTTTGCCAGTGGTTGACACAGCTACTTGCTAGACAGCAGAGAAATGTTGGAAATAAGGTTTTCTGGGTTCGGTTCCTGGCCTCTGGAAGGAAATATCATCTAGCTGCGCAGTTACATCCGAAGAAGTGGGCTGTAGCCCACGAAAGCTTATGCTCTAATAAATTTGTTAGTCTCTAAGGTGCCACAAGTACTCCTGTTCTAGTTACAGGGGTAAATGGTTACACAGGATGCAAGGCAGTGGAGAATCAAGCCCATTACGTCTTGCTGACAGCTCATGAAATGTGTTACTCATCTCTGCCTCCCTCCCTGCACACACAGCGCCCCCCTCCTTGCTGCGTTCCTTACCCCAGAGCTCCCCACAACTGGTGGCTGCTCTCACTTGTGCTACCCCATCTGTCTTGAACTCCTTCTCTAACTCCACGTCAGTTCCCATCTTTAGAGCTCACTTCCCACCATAGCCTTCTTGTTCAACGTGAAGCCGTGGCTGATCTTAAACTACCACCCCATGCCCAGCTGCAGTGTAATTAGTCAAGAGGATAACTGCAACTTTCAATGTAAGGGGCTTTTCCTCTCCTTTACACCACCTTCATCCATCAATTTAATAAATAAATGAATTGAGATATCTTATCAAACTGGAAGGAACCTTGAAAGGTCATCAAGTCCAGCCCCCTGCCTTCACAAGCAGGACCAAGTACTGATTTTTGCCCCAGATCCCCCCTCAAGGAGGGAACTCACAACCCTGGGTTTAGCAGGCCAATGCTCAAACCACTGAGCTATCTGTTCCCCCCTCCCATTTGCCCCTTACTACCTGAACCCAGCTCTAGAAAGTCACCTTCCTTCAGTTCTACCAGTCACCTTTTCTGTAAACCATTTAGTGATGCTTTCTACAGCAGATACTCTCCAGCTAAAACTGCATGCTATTGCACTGCGTCTGCCTTGGCAGCAGGAAAAGCAACGCCGCCCTGCTCCGACTGTTAGGGTGGTTTATTTTCCCCATACAAGAAGCCTCCCAGACTGCTCCATTCTACAGCCAGCATGTCCATTCCTATGGCTTTGGGAGGGTCTGTTTGAAAGCACCCTACTGGGCCGGCAGCGAGAGGAGTCAGCACGGTCAGAAAGGCAAAAACAGCAGGGTTCAGTAGGATCTGGGAACCTGACCAACAACGCTGGCTGCGGTAGTTAGCGAGAGTCCTCGATCCCGGTAGAACAAAAGTCAGGACATGGAGGAGGGGGTAGAGAAGACAGAAAAGGATGAGAAATCAGAAGAGGCACCCACCCAGCATGTCCCACGCATTAAACCCCTCCTCCCCGCACATATTAACGGGAAAAGACTTCCTCTGGCTTTTTGAGGACTGCATATTTAAGAGAGGTTCCTATTTGGTTGGTCCCAATAAAGCATCACTTGGCCACCACTCCAGCTTCTGCAGAACATGCATATTATTCAGGCAAGCTGCTCTCCGCTCCAGTTACCTTCTGCGGGTTTAATAGCAGACATGTTCTCTAGCTGCCCTGATCACGAGCCACTGTCCGCACTAGGTGAGGTGTAAAGGGACCGCAGCATTCCTCCTAGGGGCTCCCCCACACAACACATGCTGCTGCAGTGGTAGCTCCAGCAGCCTTAAGGCGGAGCACCATGGGCTGTCCTCTGTGTCCAGCAAGTTCTCCCAGCTGGGGGTAGGGTCTGGGGAGCACAGCTCTTCTCCCCCAAACCCATTCACTCTCACTGGGTACAGACTACAGAACACTAGCAGGGATCAATATCTGCCCCTGGAACCAGGGAAGAAGCCTCTTTATGGCCTTTGATCCCATTTCACACTGGCCTAGTGTGGGTGACTAAAATTCGCTCTGCTGGCTTGACCCAGACACTATAATCCTACTGGTTCCTCACAGCTAAGGGAGCTGTCCTTTTGGCTCAGCTGGTCAAGGCCTGTGTTTTTGATGCCAAAGGTCTCAGGTTCAAACCCAGCTGATGACCAATTCACTGCACAAGGCCAGACACAATCAAGCCCTACATTCTCCCAGGGCCAGCTGGGAACAGGCAGGGTGACCTGCTAGAACTTTTGCATCCCTCACTGCTAGGGGTCTGAGTCTCGAGGAGTAGCCATCTCTGCATCAAGGATGTGACATGCTGTCTCCAAGCACTGTGTTGACATACACTTCCTCTCCTCGTAGGTGTGAGTTCAAAAGAACTAGCCTTGCTGACTCACAGGGTCCAACATGCCTTGTTATCCACCAGCTCCAGATGAGTCATCACCATGGGGGAGTAACATCCAGCATCTGCAGTGCATATTTATGGCATCAGCTGTGTCAGCAGGGAGGTTGTTTGTAGGGAGTAACTATGGACAGAGGAAAGTTGGCAAGCACTGAGAGACTAGGGATGGGGGAAAATACCCCACCCCCGCAGCCTCCAAATGCCCCACGTTGCTGGAATCAACCTTTTTGTTCGATGGAAATATTTGCATATGGCTTTTCCTGTTTATTGTGTTTTCCAGCCAGGACTAGACTGGCTGAAATACCAGAATACTCTTGTGGTGTTGCCAGCTGGGACGGAAGTCCTGCAGATCCTCTAAGGAAGCTTGTTCTTGCAGGATTCCACTTCGGATTGCAAACCCAAGGGGCCAGATCCTCAGTTGTGTAAACCGGAGTGGTTCCACTGAAGTCTGCAAAGCTACGCTTATTTAGACTCGCTGAGGATTAACATTTATGCTTCTTTACACCCACTGAGGATCTGGCCACTAAGAGCTCTGCATACGCATCTGGGGCTGAGTTGAGCACTTCTGAGCTGCAAAGCAATTTTTTGCCACGCTTTTCACCCAGCGCAACTGATTTCCACCCCTATGATCACAGCACAATGCCCAGGGCTGGGCTCAGGCGTCTGGGCAAGATTAGTGGGACGATCTTTTGGGATACACCCCAAAAATTAACCAAGTCATTTTATATGAAAGTTATATGTATGCTGGGGTTGGGGGGGTGATATTTGGGTCCAGCCAGCTTCCTACTGCTGAAACAGAGGCCAGATTCAGCACCTTTTAACTCCAGCGGTTGGGTTTCTATTGTTAAGGCTGTCTTTGCAAGGAACAAGGGCAAGACATGTGTTCTTTTTAAATGAAAGTTTATCTGAAGTGTTCATTAATAGTCTGTAAAGGATTATTAAATGATTAATAGATATTTTAATTAATGGTTAATCAATTGTTATAGCGTCCTTCAGGTCAATAACTGATAACTATCTATAAAACCTCCTACTGATGGGCTTCTAACTGTCACTATTCTGCTCAGGCCTATAACATCTATTCATCATTTATCAACCCTTTATGAACTATTTATAAATGTGGCTAGTTTCCCTTTACGCAGTTGTTCCCCCAACTCAGAGATGCGATAAGCTGGGAGTTTCATAGGGTCCAGAGGTTGAATCTGCTCTGAACCTTTGAGGTTTGTCCATCTCACCAGCAGGGACTTCCCAGCTAAACAAAGAGGAAGTGCAGTTGTGCTGGTAGTGGCTTAAGTCACGCTGTGCCAAGATTCGGCGATGAAGCAGGAAAGAGCCTCGTTTTCACAGCTGGGGAAAAAAACATGGAAGCTGGCCAGAATTGGATGCATGGTCTGTCTCCTCTGACCCCACTATATAGCAAAACTGCCAGCTTCATCTATGGTAAAATTCACCTGAAGTCATTCTTTTGGCGATGGTCATTTATAAAGTCACATAACGTATCTAAAGAAGCAAAATAGCATGAAGTGCAAGGTGTGTTTATTCGGTATTTCTCTTCCCATACGCATTGTCTTCAATGCTAAAAACAGTGGCTATTTTACCTCAGCGCAGCTAACACATGGACGCTATCCTGAGGGAAAAAACGCAGTTAGGGCAAGGCACTTTGGTTTTATCATGAGGGGAACTAGGCAAGGGCAGCACTATACCCACACCTGGGGTTGTCCTCACCTAGTTTGCCTCACAGAAGAGCTAAAGTACTTTGTTTCCCTGTGGTTTTACCACAAGATAGCACCTGCCCATTAGTTACCCTGTGGTAAAAAAAATACACCATTTTTAGAAATGCAGCAAAGCCCCCGCTGGTCTTCACTAGACTTTTTTACCTTGAGTTAACTGATAGCCAGTTAACTCTAGGTACTTTGCATGTTCATTAAAACCAGCGTGGACACTCCCCAGACATTTGATCTAGACTACAAATGAGTGATCTGCTGATAATATGCTGTTTCCTGAAGTTTGGAAGTGTTTGGATCTATCATAGAAATACAGGCTGGCAAAAAAATGTTGATCTAGATCAGGACTTGAATTCCCTATAGTTTGGGGTGTATTTAGATCTGGGCTTTGCTTCAGGCCCATCTTAATTTGCATCTTTTGCGATGCAGTAATTTAACATGCCCAAAAAATAAAGAGAAAATTCACTGCAAAGCAGAATTTTATGCAGATTTGGCAGGGAAATGGAATGAAGGGTTTATTCTGTCTTCTTTCCTATGACAAGAGAGGTGATTAGCAACATTCAGATAACCAGGGTCAGATTAGCGAGCCAATGGATAGCTTCAGAGGTGGCTTGGTGTAATTTTGAGATGCCACCAGCAAACGACCGAAGTGGGCACGGATTTACAATGTGGTCCATAGTTTTTTACTGGTGTCCACAGTCACATTCTGCAATGTCTCTCATCATCCAGAGGTAAGAGGTGACAGTATCTGCCATACAGTGTTCTAAAATGGTTCCATCTGGACCATTGTTTCTGGGGCAGTTGATGCCTGGACATTCTTTTGAGAGGTCAACAACCAGGTGTTTGTTTGGAACACAAGCATTATCCCAGAATTCCTTCCAATGTGACTCAGGACTGAATGAGGATGCTTTAGGAGCTTTAGCCCAATCCCAAAAAGGCTTGCAAGATTCCAGACGTGTCTTTGGAAGGTGCTGGAGGTCTTCACGAATTGGTAAGCTGAAGCTGGCCATGGTTTGATTTTACTCCCAAACTGTGTGCATATTGTCACTCTGGATTTTGGGTGGGGATATGTGTGCCAGAGTGGGCAACCTTTGAACATGTGTTGATTTCAATATTCCAGTTATAGTTCTTATCGTCGCGTGAAGCTGCACACCCAGGGATTTGGTATGTGAGCTACCTGCCCAGACTGGTGCACAATATTCAGCAGTCAAGTACATAAGAGCTAGAGTCACTTTATCAAGTGTAAAAAGCAGCAGAGGGTCCTGTGGCACCTTTAAGACTAACAGAAGTATTAGAGTATTAGCTTTCGTGGGTGAATGCCTACTTCAGCAGACGCAAGGCACTTTATCAAGTGTGTAGGCCTCTGCACCCCATATGTTGCCTGTACGTTTTCGACTGAGATTAGTGCTGGCTTTTACCTTCCAGATGAGCTTTAAAAGTGAAGCTTGTGCCCAAAGTTACATGCAGATACTTCAGGTGAGGCTCCGTTCTGATCTGCTGACTGCAAAAGGGGACATTGAATCAGGAGTGGCGGAAGGTCCCTAAAAGGGGCGGGGGCTACTAGTACCCCTTTATCTTGCAAGCTGTGGAGAGGAGTGATATTGGATAATAGCTGGTGGCATCATGCTTGAGAAGGGAAACAACTATCCCCTAATGCCAACTTTTTGGGATCTTCCCATCTAATGTATGGCAGTGAATAGGTCTGCCAACCGTACTCATCCCTTTGTCCCCCAAAAGAGCTCATCCTGAACCTTCTGGCAAGTCAGTTTTGGTCTTTGTATTATGGAGAAGATGAGGAACAGCACTGGCTGTCACTTTCGGTTGACAGTGTTTTACAAAGACAGTAGCTTCAAGCTTATTGAGGAGTGTCCAGGCATTGCAACTGGAATAAGTCAAGCCAAGACCCTCCACTGTCTCTTTCCCTCTCTCCAGGCAGGCAGAGTTCAATGACTAATAGTGCTTTTGCTGGGTTAGGATCACTGCTCTTCTCAAACTCTTTGAAGAATGCTTCTGTCTCCAGCTGCCAATAAGGTATACAAACCTTGCTATAGCCACGGGGAGTGTATTTCACAGCAGCTTTGTTTAGATGGTGAACAAACCATAATTTTCTGGGGCTGGCCTGATACGGTGTATCTTGTCTTCAGCTTCTACAGTCTGTGCAGCTCAGTTTTCTCTGCAGAAATTCCAGCCTGGTTTTGGTGTTGATTCAATCAGCGAAACTCCACACACTTCCAGAGTAATGGAAGTTTCCGAGCACAGTTCGTCAGGCTTGCAGAGGAACACCGCTATTGTCGTGCCACAGAGGTACAGGTCGTGTTCAGTATTCCATCTGGCTGGGCAAAAAGTCACTCCTTTGGGGTCGAAAAGAAGGTGGACATTTACGAATGACGCTCGGTCTGTGAGTTGATCACCAGCTGCATCGTTTCTGCGATAGCCCCATTGTGAGTGGTGGCTATTCGAGTCACCAAGATACACAGCTGGTGGGAAAAAATGGTAACATAGGCTTTGGCCATTCAGAATTTGGAGGTTTGTAGAATTTATTATAGTCAGTTGTCAGATTCTTATTGCAGCAACAGAGATTACCAGGGCCTTGGATTCTTCCAGGACTGAGCCATCTTTAAGACTATGCATGATATACGTGGTGAGACCATATTTCACATTGTTCACTGTGGCAGTAAGTTCATAGCTATGAGTTTTGTATGATACAGCTTGCTCATGGTCTGCAACATGAGTTTTTTGTAGCACAAGCACATCAATTTCATTCCCCTTGGAGCTCTTGAAAGATAGTCAGACTTTGCATGCGACAGACTTTCCACATTAAGTTGGTACGCATTTACATCTGGTCCCACAGGTCTTCCATGCTGTCCCCGACAAGGGATCGTAACAGATTTTGCTTTGCCAATCATACCAGGAGATGAGCAAATCGATATCTGGTAGCTTTTTGATGATATTCATTGTATTAATCAATAACATGTAACCAGAATGCCATGTGAAGGCCGTTGTCTTGCTCGCTTATTCTATAAACTGTACACACATGCATGCTTGTTAGAAACAAGAGATGGATTCAATTGTTTGCAGAGGCGTGAAAGAGGGAGCCGAGATTTAACTATTAAAGCAAACCTCAGGAGAGGATGGAATTAGTTTCTGGTTGAGCCAAATGTTTCCCTCTCAAAGAAACAAATGAATCAAAGCCACGCTAAGTCAGTCAAATCGCCCAAGCACATGCCAGCACCACTAGTTTCCCTTGGTTTTATGCCACTTCAGGACAGCAATGCAGCGCTCTCCCTAGCTTGGAGGAAAGCCTTCTGAAGGGGCTGCCTTTGTAGAGCTTCCCAGGTGGGGTTAGACGAATGATTTATTGCTAGTCAGCTTCAGAAGAGCTCCACGCACCAAGGGCTTGGCTTGGATTTCAGTTAATTGTGTGCATGTTGGGAAGACACTTGAGTCTCTACTACGTGGTCCCTTGGGTAGCACATTTGCCCGGTGCAAAGTGTGTGCAAAATGCCATCAAATCAGAATTCTCCACTCACCCGGGTGGCAGCATTTAAGACCCACCTGCATTCAGATCTTGCTCCCCATTTTGCCCCACACTGGCAGCACAAAACAGGCCGAAATCTGTTTAATTAGCTCCCCAAGGATTCCCGCAGCGTGAGCAAATCCCCGGTTGGCACAGAACTGCTATAGTGGCTCCTACCTTACCCTGCTTCTGATCCCCAGCACAGAGGCATGAGCTAGGGCGCAGCTGCACCTGGCAGATCCTCAACTGCCGTAACAGCCTCTTGGGGACTGTTACCAGCTGGTGCACCTTAGAGCAGCCTTGAAACGGTTCTCATGTCCTGCCTTAGGGTCAGACTGGTACTGGACTGCCCCATGGACTAGAGCCCGGAATCAGGCTCTATCTCCCGGAGGCTGCTAAAGCCAATCCGGGAGATTTTAGGCCGCTAGAAGTCCGACAGCGCAGCGGGGCTAAGGCAGGCTCCCTGCCTGCCCTGGCCCCACGCCGCTCCCAGAAGCGGCCAACATATCTCTGAGGCCTCTGGGGGATGGGGCAGGGGTCTCCGCACGCTGCCCGCATCCTGAGCACTGACTCCACAGCTCCCATTGGCCAGGAACTGCGGCTAATGGGAGCTGCAGGGGCATTGCCTGCAGGCAGGGACAGCTCGCAGAGCCCCCTGACCCCCCACCAGGTGCTTCAGGGATGTGCTGGCCACTTCTAGGAATGGCACAAGGAGGGGCCCTCGAGCCTTGCCTACCTCCGGCGGCTCCCGGTCCACGGCACAGTAGGGCTAAGGCAGGCTCCACCCCCGCAGCTCCCATTGGCCAGGACAATGGGTGCTGCGGAGTCGGTGCTTGGGGCACGGGCTGAGAGTGGAGACCCCTGCCCCCCCACAGGGGCCAGAGATGCCAGTTGCTTCTGGGAGCACTGTGGGGCCAGGGCAGGCAGGAAGCCTGCCTTAGCCCCGCTTCACCACTGACCGGGAACCGCCCAAGCTAAGTGCTGCCCAGTCAGAACTTGAACCCCTCACTCCCCCCCACACCCCAACCCCTCCCCAGCCCAGAGTCCCATCCTGCACCCAAACTCCCTCTAAGAGCCTGCACCCCCTCCTGCTCAACCCCCTACCCCAGCCTTGAGCCCCCTCCAGCATCCAAACTCCCTCTCAGAGCTTGCACCCAAACCCCCTCCCCCAGCCCTGAGCCCCCTACAGCATCCAAACTCCCTCTCAGAACCTGCATCCCAACCCCCTCCCCCAGCTCTGAGCCCACTCCAGCACTCCACACCTCCTCCTGCACCCCAACCCCCTCCGCAGCCCGATGAAAGTGAGGGTGGGGGACAGCGAGCGACAGAGGGAGGAGGGATGGAGTAGAGTGACCAGACAGCAAGTGTGAAAAATTGGGACAGGGTGGGTGGGTGGCGGGGGGTGGGTAATAGGAACCTATATATAAGAAAAAGACCCAAAAATCGGGACTGTCCCTATAAAATCAGGACATCTGGTCACCCTAGTATGGAGTGAGCAGTGTGGGGCCTTGGAGAAGGGGTGCAGGAGGGGTGGAGCCACAGGGAATGGGCAGGGCAGGGGTAGGGCAAGGGTGTTTGGGCTTGTGTGTTTAGACAGTTGGCAACCCTAATGAACAGAGATATGTGAAAGTGGCTTAAACCTGTCTTCACACCCACCTCCTCTCCCAAGCTGCACTGAACACAAAAGGGCCAGTCCCAGGGATCTGGCCTCCTATCGCTCGCTTGTTCTAGGGGAGTCACATCCTCCTCTTCTACCTCAACTGTTTTGTCCAAGTCACACACTTCTTAGCAAATTTAAACTACAGCCAAAACGTTGGAATTTGATGAGAACAGTGGGTAAGAACACCCTAACATGGTGAAAAGCAACAAAGAGTCCTGTGGCACCTTATAGACTAACAGATAAGGTGCCACGGGACGCTTTGTTGCTTTTTACAGATTCAGACTAACACGGCTACCCCTCTGATACCTAACATGGTGAGACGTGCCAGAAGACGTCTGATGAACACAGCTGGTTAATGTGATGTGATTAGCTTTGTAACCTTTGTTTTCTGTGTCCTGGCCCTTTAAAAATCTAAGGACTGCTCTCGGCAGAGACAGGTGTCCCTTTTGTGCTCACTGCAGCGCAGATTGTCAGAGGAGACGCATGCACACACACTGTGCTCTCCCCATGGAGACCTCGCTTTTGTTTGTGCTTGTCTTCCTTAATTTAAAATGAAAGTCATTCAGACTGAGTGTATATGGTTCTGCGTGTACAGACGAGCCACCCTTAGGACCTCGTTTGCAGATCTCATCTGAAAGACAGATCTCTAGCAGCACCAGAGACCCCTGCCACAGCATCACCCTAGGGCGTCCGTGCAGTATCGACTGTCCTACTGTAAGGAGTGCCACTTCTTGAGTCACCAGCACCACTCCCTGCAGATCCGAGGGTTTTCCTTGGGCTGTCTCCCAGTCACGTACCGACCAAGCCCAACCTCGCTTTGCCATGGAATCTCATGCCAAAGGTGGGGTGACTGAAGGCTACAGAACGTGATTCTTCAATTGACAATTGCTTCCTTAATGAGTTAGGAACACTGGCAGACCCCTCCATGTAAAGTCAATGGTGAGCTACCCTGGGGAAATTCACTATTCACATCAGTTTGTCACCTCGCCCGGTATCCGAGATGAAAAGATCATTTTGCTACTTAGTGTATTATGTGGATACCGAGGGCAAGAATCATTTAATCACTGTATCTGGCCCCACATCCAGCCTCCACCAGCTCCTATGTAATAAGCAAGAACGAGGTAGGGGACAGGGATACCCTGCTAGTGGCCTGATTTACGGGGTTTAGATCTCCTCTCCCCAAGGAGTGTAGACTCAGAGGCCAGCCAGTGCCTCTGAGTACGTAGAAACAAACACACCATCACATGATCCGGGAACTGCCTAAGTGGACTCTGCAAGCTCCCGGGGATTTTGAAGAGCAGTTCCCCACAAGGCGTCTTTATAGGCTCCTCCATTAGTAACAACCACCTGCATGGATCCATAAGTCCACTCTCCCTTGACGTGAGAGATGAACTCTCCTCTGCCCTAGCTTCGCTGTAGCCCCCACGCCCCTCACGTCCCTCTTTCTGGGGAGATGGGACCCTGTGCTGGATGGTGCAGCATGACCCCCTTTGTGGGGTGCAGAGACCCAGCACAGAATTCCCACCCAGACTTCCAAACCTCTCAGGTGACAGGCCTTCAAAATGACTCTTGGAACTGGGAACCGGCTGACTCGCCTGGGGCACAGGCGGCCTGGCAGGTTTCAATCATAGGCTCAGACAAGTCAGAGATGGAAAACCAGCCTGATCATCAATTCTTGCAAGTACAGGATTTCTCCCCTCCCCCATCCCACAAGTGGAGATGTTTCAGTTACTTAACTAACGCTACTCTTGACCTTACACCACTGAGGAGTGGGGGGGGTTAGGAAACTGAGGCAGGAGCTGTCTGGGAAGCAGTGTAGCCTAGGGGCTAGGACACAGATTGGGAGTGCTAGTCCTAGCTCTGCCACTGACCTCCTGTGTGACTTGGGTGAGTCACTTCATCTCGGTGCCTCTCTTTCTCCTTGTCTATGTAGAATGTAAGTGCTTTGGGGCAGGGACTGTCTCCTATTGAGAATGTGTACAGCACCTAGCCCAACAGGGTGCTGATCTTGGTTCGAGACTCTAGGAACAACTGCAACAAACAAAGAAATAGGAAGCCATAAGAGATGCTCCACGGAGGAGCCGCTTTCACAGCGACTCTCACATCTGGTGGGATTTTGCAGCCCATCAGTGCACCTCTGGGAGCAGCATTCCCCTCAGGTCCACAGCCAGAAAAAAGAGGATGTGGCCACTGCGCTGTGGGAAAGTCTTGCAAAGGTTTCTGAGTCTGGAGGGCTCTTACTCAGCACACTAGGGGAAGAAGGGGCCAGCTGATCTGCGTTCCCCACATAGGCTTCATTAGCATCAGTAAACTGCACTGAAGCTGGGAAGTGCTAAATATTCTGACAGCATCACAGATAGGCCAAGCAGGGTCTGGAGCTCCCGCAGACAGGGAGTGCATGGAGATGACCCTGCCCCGCAGAGGAAAGCAGAGACAGGGGTTTTCCGCAGCAATTAACCCACTCCCCCCGGCCCTCCTGCACTGGGGACAAGAGAAGCAACAGGGAAGAGTGGTGCAGAGACTGAACCAAGAGGGCAGCGGGGAGAGCAAAGGGGAAAGGGATGCAGTTTTTGCAGAGGAGGAAACACTCTGCAGGAGGGTGGGTTGGCTGCCAGGGCCGCCTTGTGCTGTAGCATAGCACAGCAATGCCATGAGAGCTGCCCGGCACAGCCGAGGGACTGAAACCACCCAGTGTGGAGCATAAGGTCCCTTCCTCACATGTCCTGCTGGGCTCCACATCCCAGGGAAGAGCACGGGCAGGAGGGCACCTGGAACATCGGGGGGGGGGGGGCAGTGTGGACACCTGGCTGCACAGGCTTGCGTCAGCACTTGCCAGGCCTTGTAGGCTGGGATCTGCTATCTGGGGTTCCCTATGTGTGGAGGAGAGTCAGATTCGGCCCTCGGTTACCCCTGTGCAGAGCCCCGCTGACTTCAATTAATTGGCCTCCTGTGGACGAATCCTGTTCGGTCTCATAGGGGCAACTTCAGTGCTAGCAGTGGGGTCCCCTGGGATTCAGAGCCATTTCCCCGAGTGCAGCAGGCCATTTCCCCTGTGTGCGGAGTCCCTTGCTCAAAGATTCTCTGTGTTCAATGCATAGAACCGTGGCCGGCTCTGAGGCACCACCGTAACGAACAGATTAATAGTCGTAACAGAGCCAGCCCTGTGTGTGTACGGAGATCTAGGACCCCGGGGAAGCCAGGCTCCGTCCTGGGGTGCAGTGTGTCCAGCAGCAACCTTGGACAATGGCAGATCAGTTTTCTTGCTTGGTCTCTCACATGCCCAGCAAGGAGGTTGCTTTCCCTCAGGCAGAGAACCACGGGGTGTTGGCTTCAGAGGCGGTCCCGCTGGCTCCCAAAGCCCTGCTCCTAGGAGCCAAGAGGCTGTGGCAACAGGCCCTGAAACGGCCCACACCCTGCCCAGAATGGCGAGCCAACTCCTGCGGGCTCCCAGCAGCAACGCCTTGGCCCAGGTCTGCAGAGAGCATGGAAAGGCAGCCCCAGCTCCACGTGAATCAGTGCCTGCTTTCCACAGGGCAGGCCAGAGGACCTGGGAAGGAGCCTAGCACGTTGTCCGCCCCGGGGATGCGGCTCCGCAGACGTTCCACTCAGGCCGGGCCCTGTCCTCCTTCCACAGCAAACACTGCTTCTCCCCTCTCAGTCTGCTACCATCTCAGTCTCTCCTGGTGGCACCAGGCCAGCTCAGAGCCAGTCCTCCGGGCTGCTGGGAACAGACACTGGGCCAGCTCATCCGCTGGCACAAATCAGCCTAGCTCCATTCCTGAGCCCTGCCCACCAGCTTCAGACTTTATATATATAAAGCACTTGAGCACGGAGCTTTGCCATTTATGCCAGCTCAGGATCTGTCCTTCCATGGTTAAATACAAGCTATTTCCCTTTAGTTCTTATAAAACGACTGTAGTATTCTGCAGGAATCACCCACAATGCTGTAGTAATGCTATTGTAAGCGCCATTAATCAGGACCGTTGCTGGAGTGCTTTATAGAGTGTGGAGCTGATTGGCATGAATTGGCAATGAGATTTTTTTTCTGGCACGGTACAGAGCTGGAATACCGGCACGGTCATAAATTTAAATACAAATCCTGCGAAGAAGGCTATTTTTATAGCAGTTAGGGGCCCCATTTCCTCCTCTTTCTGGGCAACACACAATACTCCTCTTTCCAGGGCTTCAGCTATCGAAGCATTTATAAGTAGCAGCACTATACTTGCCCCTTTGCCAGGATGCAGCAGACTTCGGGGCTGCGAAATAGGTCAGGTTCCCAAAAGGAGAAAAAAATCAGTGATAGAGACGAAAGATATTTGCGAGTGTCATTGGTTTGCAAAATGGACACAGGTCCTGGAGTCAAATCTGGATCCAAATCATTCCCAAATTTGGTGAAGGGGTGCGGGGGTTTGGGACTATTTCAAGTCAAAAGATGCAAAAATCAAAACTCCGTTTTGGTGTAAAGTGAGTTTCCATCAAAATTCCGACATGAAACAGCCTGAAACCCATCTGGTCCAATGGACAAGCTGTGTAACTGCTCCTCCTGCTGGTGGATGTGCTGCACCACATAACTCTGGACAACAGCCCAGTGGATGCTCCAGGTTAAAGTTTTAGGTGGGGAACATAGGAACTGCCATACCAGAGCGGCCAGAAGTCTATCTAGGCCAGTGCCCAATGCCCCATCTCTAGCTGTGGCCAGTACTCAATGCTTCAGAGGAGAGTGGAAGAAACCCTGATAGTGTTTCCTTGTGTTCCCTCCCGCCCCAGTTTCTGTTCATTCTATTCACTGCTGTCTTACCGTATACTTAAAATGTAAGAGGGTAGAGATAATATTATTGTTCTGTGTTTATAGCCTAGCACAATGGGGCCCTGGTCCTCAACTGGGGATTATGTGTTATTACGATATGCATCTTCTCATTCATAAGTGGACAGATATGGAAGAACTTGCCCGGGCAGTAATTTCTCCTCAACTCCTGTCAGTGAGAGATTGGACCATAAAGGCTTATATCTGATTTCCCCCCACCTAGCGTCTCTGTAGCTGTTCTCACTATCCATATTAGTTTCCCTTTTCTGAATTGTCACTAGCCTTCCAGGGCACTTTTGACCAAAAGCAACCCTACCCCAGAGGGATTTCCCACAAAAACTCCCTCAGACCCACCTGGCCTCAACGTAAATTTCCAACCGGCTAATGTCGCATCATCTCCAGCCCCAAATCGTAAATCAGCCGCTTCCGTGCCTTGTGACACTTAGCAAACCCTTTAAGAGGCTTGGGTTACATTTTACGTTTGCAATAAAACATGTAGCCAGGTGGTTTTGGGGTATGTGGCTGGAGATTTCCAAGATCAGTGCAGATTACAACAGTCAAATAGGTCACGCACTCATATTCTGGACCTAAACTGCCCGACAGTCGTCTGCTAGTGAGATAATTTAGTCTTTTTGCAACCTCAAGATCCACAGCTGGTCAATTTACTTCCTAATACCCACTTCCCTCTGCGTCACCGGGTGCATCACTCACTGTTGGTCTGGGGCCTCCTTCTGGTTGCTCTGGGGATTCGTTCTTGAGGTGGACACCCCATCATTACTCTCTCTCCTTCTGGTCTGCAGCTCTGCTGTCGCTCCAGGACCCTCAGCCTCTCCTTTGGGATTTAGACATCCAGCTAGGTCACACAGCAGCCCCGCTTCTTGGGTACAGTCCATCAGCAGTCCTAGGCAGTCTTCCTGTTCCCTGCCTCAGTTCTGTGCCACGCCCTCAGTGGCTGGTAGGGGAACCTGGGCCAGCCTTCTTCTCTGGGTTCCAGTCCAGGGACTCTCAGCTCAGCAGTTCTGAGCTTCCTCTCTGCCCTCACTGTTCCTTCCCTGGACTGCTCTTTATCACTCTGGTTCCCCTTCTCTCTCTGGGTGCACCAGCTCCAAGAATCCTCTTCCCAAGGAGTGACTGCTGCCTGCCTTCCTGCAGCCTTTCCTGGAAGCGCCTGTCTGTTTCTAGCTTTATAGGCCCTGTCTGTTCCTGCAAAGGTGGGTCTGCTCACAATCACTTAGTTCCCTGCTCCTTCGCTCCTCCAGGTGAACCCTGTGGAGTTAACTGGCCGGCCTGCCCCTTAATTCCTTCCAAACCTGTGTGGGGTGGCCACCCCATCAGACCCTGTTTTATGAGAGGATCAAGCTGCAAAGTTTGGATTGGAGCATTACAGAAATAGGGATCAGTCATGCAGTTCTGATCCACTCTGAATCCATGCTTCCCCCCAAATCCAGGGGAGTTTGTATAGGGTTACCATATTTCAGCAAGCAAAAAAGAGGACGGAAGGAGCCCCGCCCCTGTCCTGCCATAGCCCCGCCCCATCCTGCCATAGCCCCGCCCCTGCCCCTCCCACTTCCCCCCTCAGAACTCCCAAACACCACCCCCCGCTCCTTGTCCCCTGACTGCCCCCTCCTGGGACCCCTGCTCCTAACTGCCCTTCAGAACCCCACCCCCTACCTAAGCCTCCCTGTTCCTTGTCCCCTAACTGCCCTCTCCTAAGACCCCCCAAATGCCCCCCAGAACCCCACCCCCTATCTGTACCCTGACTGCTCAAAACCTTATCCACACCCCCACCCCCAGAAAGCCCCCCTAAACTCCCGACCCCCCCGTCTCTTGACTGCCCCCTCCAGAACCTCCCAGCCCCTTCTCCGACCCCCTGGCCCCCTTGTTGTTGGTCTTCGCCTAAGGTCTCTGTGAACTTGCTCAGGAACGGCCTGAGCCGTTCGTTCCGGCAGGCTGGGCAGCAGTGGGGGAGGAGCTCCAGACTGCCGGAGGCGATCTCCGAATGCAGGAAGGGAGGGAGTGATCTCTGCTGCAGGGGAAGCGGATGAGCGGCTCTCTCTGGCTGTCAGAGCCCCATGTAAGTGGCACCATCCGGCCGGCTGCCCTGTTAGCCGCGCGCGCTCTGCATGGGAAGTCCGGACATTTACAAATTCCCCCCGGACGATATTTTTAGCTCAAAAAGCCAGACATGTCCGGGGGAATCCGGACGAATGGTAACCCTAAGTTTGTATCCAGTGATTCTGTTTGGTCCAAATCTCCTTTTTAATATATATTATTATTAATGGAACCACAATTTAAATGGTCATGGCCTGATTTTACTTCTTATCCCCTAAATATGATAAAAAAATGGTCTTCTGGAAAGAAAAGGGAAAATTATACAGCAGCTAAAAATAAATTCTGAATCTCACCAACAATGGAAAACAACCAGTATTCCCATCCAGTGATAATGAGGGGTCTGCTGCTGCTGCCACTGAAGTTAATGGGAAGTTTGCCATTGACTTCTACAGACGGGAAGGCTCTGACTACTATACAAAACAATCAGCTTGGCCGGTAACTGAAATACTTTGCAAAGTGAAATAATCCCAAACCTTATTTCCAAGAACTCCCGGTTAGATGGCCAGCCTTGGCGGGGTCTCGTGTATGTGACTCAGGTTTGGGGAAAGGCCCACTGAGACTGACTATGTTTCAGAGATGAAAGGTTTTAGTTTGGAAGTGGGCAACAGGGAAGGCCTTGCTGCTTCAGAGCCCCCTGCTGCCTGATCCTGGAAATAGCACCAATGTCCAGTCCAAAGTAATTTGTAACACTCTTTTCCTGGGATCCCAGTCACAGGTAAGGAAGTGACAGGATGACTTTAGCTGCTGAAATGAGATGAAGATGTGGAACTGTCAGCAGGTACAGCAGCAAGAGCTCATCATAAATGCAGGGAACCAGGGACATGCCTAGAACAATCGGATGCTTCATAGATCGGGCGCTTTACCAATACCTAGTTAGACAAATTCTAAGCACATGCAATACAGATCTTGAGCCAATTCTGAACCTTAGTGAAAATGTAGCTTTCACAGAACTAGAGGAAAGTGGTGTCAGGGACACGACCGGGGCGTGGGCAGTCAGGTCCAAAGGTCTGAGCTATGGGAGTGGCCAAGGCTGGAGGTTACAGCTTTGCTAAGCTGGAGTCAACAATCAGGACCACGGGACACCTCAAGTAGTAGCTAGCGCCACCCTGCCACCAATCAGGAAATACAATTAATCAGACAGGATCAGCTGTGCCTCACATGTTGCTAGGAGACTGACTCTGTTGCAGCTTTCTCCCTGACAAGTTGTATCACAGACGTATGGGATATGGGCCTGGGATACGGGCCTTTGAACACAAGTCTTGGCGGTTATATAGCACTTTATACCTGTAAGTCTAATGCTTTACAAAAGTGGCTGCAAATCATTACCCTCATTTTACGGGTGGGGAAACTGAGGCACACAGCAAGCTGAAGGTCACACAGGAGATCAACAAAAGAGGCTAGAATAAAAACCCATGTCATGTGGCTTCCGGGCCAGTGCCCTGTGTAGTGAATCAAATGGACTATCCTACTCGCAACATCGGTCCCTGTCACAGGCCCAAGCCTTTCAAAAACACACTTTTTGCTGAAAAATTCATTTTTGTAAAATGAAAATTCTTACCAGAAGCATGCCAGTTTTCTTCAATTTAACCTGAAAATGAAAATGTCTTGACTATTCACTACCTCCTTCTTCCAAGAGGAGAAAAGGGAACCAACCCCTTCCTGCCAAACCCCCCTCCCCACACATTTTCAAGTACACAAAAATTGTTCCTTTTCATAAGTTTCAGATCTAAAATTGCAAAAAATTTAACATATTTACAACAATAAAATCGGTGCCCATTTTTCAACCACTCACCTCTGTTACCAGCCCTGCAGGGAATGGGTCAATGGAATGCAGTAGGGTAAGGCAATTCTATTTCAGGCAAGCAAAATTTTGAGGAGTAAAGAAATCCAGAGAGGAGGGTTGAATAAGGAAAGATTAAAATCCAATAGGGTAGAGGAAGATGGAACGTCCTAAGAGGCAGTGTAATTAGATTGCAGTTTCACCAGGGACTGTTCAGCAGTCTGAGGTTTAAAAAAATAAGACTCCTGGTAGTTTACATGGAAGAAGAGGCAGCAGATGAAACAAAAAATTATAGGCTACAAATATGTGACGATAAAGGAGCTATAACTAGGACAAACGGAATGGATTTGAGAGGGGAAAATGGAATGTGAACAAGAAGAACAGCCTGACAGAGGTTTACATTTAGCCTCTCCCAAGGGAAATGCAGTGGACTGATCATTTATAAACCAAATTAGACCCAAAACTGGTTAATTTACAACAGGAACAACCTTGCAGTAGCAACGAGGGGGAGCAGGACACCCAAGAGATTTCCCCCTCTTTAGATTTCATTATTAGCATCCTGTGATACCAAGGTCCAGGTCCTCCCAACAATCTTGCCAAAGTTTTCCAAGCTTAAAGGTAGCAAGGAGGACCTGATTTGAGGAAAGGAATGCTGGTATTTTTTACCGAGTGCTGGATACAGGGAGGCCCTTGGTTCTATTTCAGGTCTTTAGGAGCGACCATGAGATCATCATCATTCCTATTTTTTCTATGTTAAGAACAAGCAGAAAACAATCCTTTATAAGAAATACCATTTCAAAACCTTCCTAAGGCCATTGTCATCCCCTGTAAGAACAGTGCAAGGCACACACTATCATTGTACAGCAAAAATCACTTTTAAAACTACTATTTCGTTGTTTCAGAAAAAAGCACAATACAACGGGAGCACTAATTTCCATGACATTTCGTTTGCTAGTCTGAGGGAACACACTTTATACTTTATTGGCTTGTGTTCAATTTTTAATTATTCGCTTTTTCCTCTTGTAAATTTCAACATGCTCCCATTGTACAATGATGGGACCCTCTTGTAGCTAATTAACACCTATACACACCATGGATGGTAGCCAAAGACTCACGTATCCTAATGGATAATAAAATGTCTCCCATATTTCAAAGGAGGTAAATTTGCATCTGGTTATGGTTATACTTTTATTTTTAAAAAATCTCTTATTTTTTCCCATCACTGCAATTCGAAATTAATTCTTGCCCATTTTTCTAAAGCAGCAAAAAATGTAACGTTATCGAAAATATTTTACGTGTCTCAAAGTCAAGCTAAAAAAAGGAACAGCTTAGCCCCGTGCAGATGGGATAGATACATACCCAGCCAAGTTGGAAGAAGGCTAGCCATTTAAATGATCATGTTAAACAAGACAAAATATGGCTAAGATTGATCATAATCCCACACAAGGGAGCTGTGAATTGGGACAGAGAATCAAGTTAGCCCTGTGTGTGTATTGTTTAGCTTGGTAGGTTAGGTTATGCCTTTTCGAAGGTAGCTATTTTTCTAGACATCCCCCCTCATGTATTTCTAAACTGATTTTCTTTTTGATACACACAATGTTTTCAGCTAGACACACATATTGTACAGGAGGTTCTCTTGCCACAGGGCTATTTAATTTAGGCAAATGATACCAATCTCTGCATTCCTTTCACAACTCAGATCTTTTTTTCTGGTTTCAGAGTGGTAGCTGTGTTAGTCTGTATCAGCAAAAACAACCAGGAGTCTGTGTGGCACCTTAGAGACTAACAAATTTATTTGGGCATAAGCTTTTGTGGGCTAAACCCACTTCATCAGATGCATGGAATGGAAAATACAGTAGGCAGGTATAAACACACAGCCCATGAAAGGATGGGAGTTGCCTTACAAGGGGGGGGCGGGCAGTTCACAATCTCAGCTGAGACAATAAGGGCTGAATAGGCATGTACAATGAACTAGTCTCGGTACACAACAGGCAGTCCTGAGCAGATCAGGGTTGAGGAACAGTAGGGGAGAAGTTTGCACTGCAGCTATATCTGTCCTCTCTCTGATTAGAAGATTTCCATCTCCAAGACCACCAATCCAATACATTACACAACCATAACTAAGTAAAAGTTCAACCACCTCTGGGGTGAAGCACAGTCGCTGTTTCATAGAGCACAACAACAGTTTGGAGCAAGAAATGAAGAGCACCATATCCAATTTATATGAAAACAATTTCTGATTGTGTGTACTCCCATATGCTCTTTGCGTGTGTGTGTCCGTCTGTGTCCATGTCCGTGTCCTCTAGAACAGCAGAAGTTATTTGTAACAAATAGTTTGTTCAGTGAATTTCCCCTCTTTTTCTGTTAGCAAATTACCTGGTTGTTTCATTTCTCAAATTCATTCTTTTGACAAAATTATTCACCAGATAATTTCTGTGCATAATTTCGGTCTGAAGATTGTTCACAGGCACTTCAAAATTGGAGCTAGTGATTGGAGACTGGTATCATTAGGAATGAATGTTGCCTTAGTTTAGGATTTCCTTGTTCTTCGGTGTTTGTATTGCTGTGAGGAAATATACTTGAGCAACTTTTTAATGTTAGTTTTTTGTCTGGTCAAAAAAACAAATAATTTAAATATCTACAGACAGACACAAATGAATACATACCACAGTGCATTTTTAATGCACACCTACACCCTGTAGAGGTTTTAGTTAAAGCTGCATAGTTTCTATTGAGTTGTGTACTTAATACATACACACACACAGTGAATAGTATATATTACATAATATGTTTACATAATTGTACATATAATATGTATAATTAGCACCGATAAGAGAGGTATGTTTGCAAGCATGCAAGCATATATATATACATAAATATTAGAGATGAACCAAATCTACAAAAATCAGGTTTGAGCCAAACCTTCTGGCTTTATGCATATTTATGATAATCTGGCCACTAAAATCACTGTTGACAGTGACTATTATTTGGTTGTAGGTACAATATCAGGTTTCCTTTTATGACCCGCACACGTTGTGGAAATGTACTGTATTAGATCAGATCATTAGTTCATTGTTGACATTTTTGAGATAATCTAAGGATGAATAATGCAAAAAGCTACTTGTCTGAAAAGGGAAGGGGAGAAAAAAATCACCAAGGTAAAGTACAGCATGTTCAGTAGATTCCAGTCCCTTGGCTGCCTGCCCAATGACTTTCCTGAGTTGAGTTCTCCTAGCAACCAGTCCCCAGCCACTTGAATTTTTATGTATCACTATGTCTGTAGTGATGTCATGGTTTCCATAGCTACTATCAGCTGGAGGAACTACGACACTTATGCTGCTAAGTAACTGAGAAAAATTGACCTGACTGAAATATTTCAGGCAACTATTGGAGATGTTTGTTATTCAGCTCACACGCCTGCACTACACAGTACACGCGGCAATGCTTTTTGCTGATGGAGTCATTCTTCATGAGTGCACGGGCGCCTTTGCACTCACAACTGAAGGCAGACGCTTTGGCTGTACCAGAGCAGCTGGTGCAGTATTCATTCTTATCTAAATGCTTCACTTTAGAAATTAAATATTGTTATTAATTAAAATCCCCATCCCACACACTGCCCGGCCCCATCCAGTTAGAACATGCTTGCGCAAAGATGAGAGACAATCCATTTGTCATTCGGTGACAACTTTTGGCATCCGTAATGAAGTGTTTCAAGAAGAGAAGGCTTTGATCCTATTCATAACACTGAATTAAAATAATTGCTAGCTAGTCTGAGATTGCATGCTTTTTCAAAGAGCGTGCATCGCGATTGCAAAAGGTTGGATGGAACCTTTGGTGTGGAAGCTAGTTGGGAAGACACTATAGTTTGGTTTAGTGATTAGGTTTTAAGCTGTGGCTTTGTTATCAAAGAGTAGGGGAGCTGTAAGGAGATGGTCCAAACATGTTTCTCCTGCCCACAAATGGCATAGAACAAACATACAATGAGTTTACAATATTGCAGCAGATATTTTCGCTTGCAGCTGCTTTTCTGCTCACTTGAGTATCTTAGAAATCCTCCTACAGTACTTTCTATTTCCTAAAAGGAGAAAATTCTAGGTCCTCCTCTTACAGGAGGTGTTTATCTCCATAAAACTAAAACAGATATACAGACAGCGTTCTTTCCACTGGGTAAGCATTCTGCAAGTGAAATCCTGCTCCCACAGAACTCAATAGCAAAGCTGCCATTGACTTCAGTGGGATCAGGATTTCACCCAAAAAATCCACATTTTTACCCCATTCCAGTTCTCCTCTCCAAAGTTTGTCACACAATCCTAGTCTAAGGGATATAGTTCTGGCTACAGTTGGCCAATAAATGGCTTTATCATGGGATTTTGGAAAGCACCTAAGTAAGTTAGTAGCATGAGTTCCACTGAAAGTTAATGGGGCTTGTGCTCTTAATTCTTTTGAGGTATTTTTTCACTGCAGGGTTAACTCAGGTGGTCAGCACTAGGGGCTGAGTGACCTGGGTTAGCCGAGCCCAGGTGCCAGGGCCATGCTGCAAAGCCCTACCTGGGTTACTGATCCCCTCACTGCTGCTGCTCTCCCCTGTGTGTGTCACTTGGAATTCTGGGCACACATCCCAGGGTTCTTAGCACAGCAGTAAGATGAGCCACTCTTAGTCCTTCACAATGAATTATGGGAGAACTTATCTGTTTTGCTGGGCACACTTGGGGAGTTGTGGGAAGGCACTGGAGGACTCCTGTCACTCAAGTGGTTTAGCCTATGTCCTCACTTCAAAGTGGCCAGGCTACCAGTCCGAGTGAAAGCAGGACCCAGGTTCTAACCCACACCATCAGCCCGGCCAACTAACCTAGGCGGAAAACACCACCAAACTCCAGTGAGAGGTTTACATGTGGAGACAGGGAGCAGTTTTGGAGGCAACACCATGTTAAGCGCCCAGATTAATTGCAATGAAAATATACCCACAGGTGCTTCTCCTCTTTGTTCACAAATTGTCTGCAAACAGCTGTTTCTTAGTTATTCCCTGAACCATGTCTAAGATTAATTTTTGGTCTGTAGGCTGATCAGTTCTTGCAGCCCATGTAGTTCTTTGATAATCCAGAACTAGTGATGCAACATCCCATCTCAGCAGTACAGATGCTCTGCACTTAGCTTCAGCCAGCCTCCCTTTCAGCTACAAGTAAAGTTGGCCTTATACAAATGTCACCCCAAAGGGAGCCCAGCCAAAGTTCTGGGCACTCTTGATGTACATTTAACACCCAAAGATACAATGTGTCCGAAGGTTAGGTTCTCTGGACTCATGGCAGCAGTGCAAGTAGGGTGGTACGGTCCAGTACACCATACCAGCAAGATATTTATAGCTGGTACAGTGTACCAGAAAGAGGAGGAGCAGAACGTGGGGCTGCTGGGCGGCCCCATGCCTGCAGCTCCTCTGGCACACAGTTGTACCGCAGGATCTCCTCTGGTTTGTACAGCAGCCAGCCCCGCCGGAGGAAAGGGCTGGGGCGGTACAGTGGCGCCGGAGGAGCTGCTGGCATGGGGCCGCCTGGTGGCTCCATGTTCTGCTCCTTTCCCCACTGTGGTTCACAGGGCTCTCCCAGGAACCGCAGGGGGGAAAGGAGCAGAACCCCAGTCCCACCGCCTGCCTTTCCATGCTCCTCCGTCTCCCAGCAGCAGCCGTGCCAGGGGACAGGACAGGGGGCAGAACAGCCCAGCCAATGGAGGAGCTGCAGGCGTTCTGCTCCTTTCCCCGCCGCGGTTCCCGGGAGAGCCCTGAACCGCGGGGCTCTCCCGGGAACCATAGGCGCCGGCTCCATGGGTGCTTCGGGGCTGGAGCACCTACGGGGAAAAATTAGTGGGTCCTCTGCACCCACCAGCAGCCAAGCTTCCCTCCCTGCCATCCCCGCCTCACCTCCTCCTCCGCCTCCACCTCTGCCTCCCCCCAGTGCACAGCGTCTCTGCTCCTCCCTCCCTCCCAGCACTTGCGCCGCCAAACAGCTGTAGCAAGCTCTGGGAGGGAGGGGGGAGAAGCGGGAATGTGGCGCGCTCAGGGGAGGAGGCGAGGAAGAGGCAGGGCCGGGGTGGGGATTTGGGGAAGGGGTTGGAATGGGGGCCGGAGGGGGCGGGGCAGGGGTGGAGTCGGGGCAAGGCCGGGGCAGAGGAGGGTTGAGCACCCACCAGCGCCAGAAGAAGTCGGTGCCTATGCCAGGAACCACAGGGAGGAAAGCAGCAGAACATGGGGCCACCGGGCGGTCCCATGCCAGCAGTTCCTCCGGTGCGGCTGCTATACTGCCCCCAGCCCTGCATGGGACTGCAGCCATGCCGGGAGGAGGACAGAGCTTCCCCTCCCCAGGTAAGGGGGGTGGATCATGGGGAGGTGACGGGGAGAGTGTGGGGGCCCCAGGCTGGGGACGGGGCGGGGAGGAGTCACATGGAGGGTCACGTGAGGAGGTTACGTGCCCCCTGTGTGGTACCGGTAAGAAATGGATTCCACTTGCACCACTGAGTCACAGATACATTAAGACTCCTATCTGGTTCTCCATGTTACACTCTTGACCATGGAAGGTGTGCCAGGACCCATCCGCTCATCCCAGTGCTTTCCCAACTCAGTGTGGATTTGTGGGCGAAGCTTGACAACAATGCCGGAACACAGACACACCACCTCCTTCTGCAGCTTATTAAGAGAGGCCACTGTAATTCTGTCAACCCCTTCTCAGTGTCACACTGAGAATTTCTCACGTCATGCACACAGGGACAGAGGCAATCAGTTCTCTCACCCAGACAACGGCTAAATTTTACTCTCCCAGACTGCTGCTACATGACACCTCCCTGCTAAATCAGATTTCAAGCATCTGTGAATTGCAATATCTCTTGGATTAAAGTGGAAGCAACAGGACTTTTAGCAAAGGCTTGAGCCACAAAATCTTCTTCCACCTTTCATTAAGTCCAAAGAGGAGCGTAAATGTGTAATAATCCCACCTAGCTCTTCTTTTCTGTACAGCTCAAAACATTTTACCGAGGATGTAGATATCGTTGTCTCCATTTCACAGATGGGGAAAATGGAGGCACAGGAGGGGAAAGTGACTTGCCCAAGGCCTTGCAACGTGTCAGTAGCAGAGTCAGGTAAGTGCCCCAGGTCTCCTGAGTCCTAGTCCAATGCCCTAACCATTGGAAAATACTGCCTCACCAGTGCAAACCCACAATGTAGAGGAGCTGCACTGGAGTTGCTATGTTGGTGTAACTGCATCTGTACACATATCCCCCAAGCCTAGACAGGCCCAGAGTCATCACTTTCCAGGAAGTGCTGTCCCAGGCAGAGCAGTGAACTGGAAGTTGAGAGACTTGAATTCTTTTACTGATTATGCCATTGGCTCACAGGGTAGAATCTGGCAGTTGACCTAATGTCCTGTGCCGCAGATTAGTGAACAGTAAAATGGGTCGAGTGTTTGTGCGCTTCCCGGGGAAAGGTGGCTTAATGTTTGTAAAGTGCTACAACACATAGATGCTGAAATTGTTATTGGTACTTGTCAGATTCATCACTGAAAATAGAAGTTGAGACGTGCATTCAGTTTCTTGTGTTATTTTCCAGGAGGTAACTAGATTTGCTAGAGGGGGCTGCCACCAAGGAATGTCGGATCTGCTATTTTCAAGCATAATTCTGAGTAACATACAGCAGCAAAACCATGAATGGTGCTCCCCAGGGACATTGCAAGTCATTTGCAACAGTGCTGTAAAGTTTTTAATGTGCCATCATTTTATTTCAGTTGTTAACGCAGATGTCTGTTGAAACATAAAATTGCATATTACAATCTTTCAGACGCCAGGGCAAGACTGCTTTCTTAGAGATGCAGTCCCCAGGCAGCATCAGTCACTGAGCCAACACCATCAGAAGATGCGTACTAGCATCTCTCTCGTGTCTGACCTTACCTAGAAAGTAAGGCCCAGATTGTCAGAATTGTGAGCACCAAAAAAAATGCATACATGTAATTTGTTCAAGAAATTACCATGACTGTACGAACAGTTCCAGCTATTTGCATGTGCAACAGACTAGCTAGACATCCGGCTGATCATTTGCGTAGGCACCTACTATGACTGCATGCAGAATTACAGTAACTGCTTTTACAAATCACATAAGTGACCAGTGGAAGTCATTGCAAGCTCCTGGGGGCAGGGACTGTCTGTCATGTCTGTAAAGCGCCTAGCACACATGGGGTCACAGTCCAGGATGAGGTCCTACAATAATGCAAATAAATAACAATAAAGTCACTAGATATTACAAGACCTGGTTGTTAAAGGACTGATCATTTATAGAGATAGCAAGGACATCCAGAATACAAAAATGTGTAAGGGATATAAGCCCTCATGCTTCAGGCCATTAGTTGATGGGAGGTAGGTCGGAATCTTTCTAATGGACAGGTTATTCTTTAATTGTCCTTACAGGGTTTCTTGCCCCTTCCTCTGAAGCATCTGGTACTCCTGCCTGCTCCTTGTGTCCCTCCCTCCTCATTTAGGTTAGGAAAAAGCAGCGGAGTGGCCGTACACAGCAGAACAGCCTGTGGGAAAATGGTCATGGAATTGGCCATGACGAATAAGTGGGTTAGTAGCCGGGAAGCCACCAAAGTTGGAAGTAGCTAACCCCGTTGTTAGCTACTTCATCAATGTTTGTGATGTGCGTGGGGAAGACAAGTGGAAGTGCCAGTTGACGCTGTGGCCTGGTGTATCTACAGCTTGCAGCTATGCCGCTTGGTACCATAATCTCTCTGCTTGTACTTCACCCATCTCTGAGGCACCTGCCTTGTTCTATAGCTTGATCTTGGTCTAGTCAGGTCTATCTGTGGAAGGGACATATAGAGACACCATAAAGAGACACCAAGGGGTTGCAAGAGGTGGTGTTTGTAATGAATTAGTTGGCACACTTCCCTCAGAGACAGTGGTGAACTAATGCTTCAGTATGGAGTTAGGGGGAAACATTCTGTGAACATGTAATCAGTCAAGACCTCCGGGCACTTTTCACAGAGTCAGGGGGTTAGTACCAGTGACCTAGCTACAGTCCCACCCAGGCGATTACATTCCACCAACTGAAACTCTCCCGGCAGTTCTAACTGGATTTCACTGCCCAGCCATAGAGCTGCAACATAATGTTGCTGTGCATTGTTAAGTAGCTGCCCTATTCCACCCCAGAGGCGGTTGCATTTAGCTGACGAAGGAAGCCATTCCATATCCTTTACCTACCTCGCTAGGGCACTGTGGGGTTTAATAAAATGCCAGTAAAGCAGTTTGGAATCCTCAGATGACAGGCACAGAAGAGCTACAAAGTGCTATGACTGTATCTGTGCAAGTCTGTAAGTGACGAACTCCTAGAAGTGACTCAGTCTGAAAGCTGAACGAAAAGCTCTTCAGTCACAGACCCAGTGATGAATGGGGCATCAGCGCTCTGTAATGCTCTCTTTGACTGAGAGACCAATGTCATTCTGAAGGGTATTTGTCATAAACCAAACCAGGGAGTTTGTTCTTACATAACCAGATTTGCAAGGGTGTTCAGCACCCTCCAGCTCCCATAGTCCTAAATGGGAGGGCAGCTCCTTTGAAGATCTGGCTCACAGAGCTAGATAATCCCCACACTCTCTTTGCAATATATACATGCATGAACTTGAAAGTTTGCTATTGTCTTGTATTAGTATTTGGGACCATTTGTTTAGTTCCTGAGTGGAATGTCTCAATAGCTGACATTCAAACCCACACCTCACCCAAGAATATCCCAAACTGGATATTGCCTCTGTTCCCCAACTATTAGGATCATACTGTCTGTTTTGATAGGTGGGCTGTAAAATTGGGGTAGGGGAACAGAAAATAGAAAGTCAATATTGGTGAAGATTCAGGAGAATACATATTGTCCAAAAAGTTATGAATTCACAAAACAAATTGCAAATAGGGTAATTTACAGTTAATTTTCATCTCCTGTGGACTTATGATAGACTAACAGCTACATCTAGGTAGACTGTAGTTGGCAGTGGATAGAGCACCACACTGGGACTCAGGAGAAGTGGGTTCTATTCCTGGATCTACCACTGCTCTGCTGGGTGATGTCTGGCAAGTCATTTTACGGTGCCTCAGTTTTCTCATCTGTAAAATAGGGATAACAATAGTGAGCACCTTTGTAAAATGCTTTGAGATCTGTGGATGAAAATTACTATGCAAGAGCTGGGTGTTATTGTTACTGGATGGACTTAGTACTTCCAGTTAGAACATACCCGTTCTACTGCTGTGATACTATCTGTCTAGGTACTTCTTGTAACGGAATGCACCCTACACACCATTATAATGATCTTTGTACAAGGCATGCCTTGTGACGCATCATTTGAAAACTCATAGTTTGCTGGTCAGTATTGTCCTGAAAAAATATTTGTGGCAACCTTGTATATGAAGTTCTGATTCCCCTGTATGATGTTATTAATACATGTTCCAAACCCTACAGCTCTGCCCAAGCAGAAGTGGGCAGACAGGTCTGTTCTAAACAAAGGAATGTGTGCTTGCCTTATCTTGCATTTAAGCAGTAAACAGAGTCATCAAGCAGGAAGGGAAAACAAAGGAAGTTCAAGCAGGTGAAAAAAAACAACAGGGAACATCCTTCCACATAGACTGTCTGTCTCCTGGTTCTCCGTTGGCAATGTTTTTCAAGAGAGGGGCTGAAACTATGAAAAGGAGGAACAAACACTCCAAGGCGCACACACACACACACACATCTCTCCCTGCTCATCACATTCACCCCTCCTGAGAAGACAAAAGGAAACAGCCATTGGATTCTGGGGGAGGGGTCTTGACCTGAAGAGTTTAGTCAGTAAGACTGCTGCTAAAACATGTGGTGAGAAAACTTTGTTAAGTTTGGCACCAGGAAGCGTTTTATCTTTATTTTTCTTGTAACCATTTCTGACTTTTATGCCTCATTACTTGTACTCACTTAAAATCTCTCGCTTTGTAGTTAATAATCTTGTTTTATTGTTTTATGTAATCCAGTGTGTTCAAATTGGAGTATCTGGATACACTATTTAAAATAATAGTCTGGCCAATTTTTCCTTACAGGAATACTAAACTTGAAATATTTGTACAGAGGGATGAGCAGTATAGGATGTACATTTCTGGGAGAAGATCTGGGACTAGGGGTGTGTGGGGTCACCCTGCAGCATAACCCAGGCTAGTAAGAGCCAAGGGGTGGCTGGCTGGCTGCAACACACACACAGACACAGCTGGGAGTGATTTACATGCTGGAGGCTGTTTGCGAGCAGTCCAGGTTGGAGGCTACAGCAGCGAGGCATTGTAAAGGGCACCCCAGGTTACAGGGGTTGGATGGCACAGATATTCATTAGTCTGGACTGTACCCCAGGTATGTCACACTTATATCACCTCAGTCAATGCGATACTTAAGCACCTGACAAGACCCATTTCACATGAGGAACCAATGCATGGGTGTTAAATCACTCACCTGAGGTCACATGGCCAGTCTGCGGCAGAGCTGGGAACTGAATGTCAAACTCCTGAATCCCTCTCCATTGCCTTCATAACAAGACCCTTCTTCCTCTCCTGGGCTGCACACCCAGACGGAAGGAATCTGCGATGCGGCTGGATGACATTCAAATCCGCTGTACTTTCTAGTCATGATTATTTTCTGCTGGTCTCAATGGTCTCCATGCAATCTGAAAAATCCCTGGAAAGACGATCGTGTGGGTGATGCTGTACGATTGGAATATGACCATGTAGATCATTGTTGCTACCACAGTTATACAATTGCAACAAATCGTATATAAAGTATGTCATGTAAGGTATCAATGGGAAAGTTACAATCGATCAAATATGGTTATCCTGTTGTATGCATGTATCATCCTTGTATCTAACATTATGATATTGACTATGTACCTGCATGTCAAATGTGTCTGTTCCTGGGGTAATACTCAGTAGGTAAAATCTACATTTGAAGCCAGACAGCTTTCTGTTGATGGCCCATCAAAGGCAATTGATTCTCACAATAGGCCAGAAAAGAAACTCCTCACAGCCAGGTGAGCCTTCCTGTGGATGTTTTAGAAAGAACATGGACAATGGCCGCTCCTGTGAGTCATCAAAGCATGTAAGGGCATGTGACTTGCTTATGAGACCCTGGACTCCATCTTGTGCCTGTAATTTCCCCCAAACTGAGACAGAACGCTTTGTTTGGGACAGTAAAATTCCATTCACATGGGAAAGGGTATAAAAGACTTCTGGAAAGATTTCCATTTTATCTTCATTTCCTGCTTCGTTTCTCTGGACTGGATTTCTAACAAGGAAGCTCTAAAGAAGGGCTGATGACCCCCAAGCTGTTTGGGTAATTTCCAGAGAGATGTTTTGCAAACTAGCAGTTTATTCCATCACTGCTTCAAACCTGATACAAAAACTTTGCAATGATCGTATGTGTGATTTCCTTAATCATTTTAACTCTATTTCTTTTCTCTTAAATACAAACCTTTAGATTTTAGCTCTTAAAGGATTGGCAACAGCGTGATTTTTGGGTAAGATCCGAGTTATCTATTGACCTGGCTGTGGGGCTCATCTCTTGAGATCAGAAGAACCCTTTGTTTGATTAAATAGTTTTTCAGTACCCACTCATCATAAAGTCTAGTGTCTGGGTGGTGAAACACATGCTGGAATGCCTAGGAGACTGCACGTTTGACTTCTTGTTAACCAGTGTGGTGAGATAGAAGTTTACTTTTGTTACCGGCTTGGTATATCTAAGGCCTGGTCTACACTGGGGGCGGTGTCGATGTAAGATACGCAACTTCAGCTACGGGAATACCGTAGCTACGGGAATACCGTAGCTGAAGTCGACATATCTTATTCCAACTTACCTCCCGTCCTCACGGCGCAGGATCGACGGCCGCAGCTCCCACGTCGACTCCGCTACCGCTGCTCACTCCGGTAGAGTTCCAGAGTCGACGGGGAGTGCGTTCGGGGATCAATATATTGCGTCTTAACGAGACGCGATATATCGATCCCCGATAAATTGATCACTGCCTGCCGATACGGCAGGTAGTCTGGACATACCTTAATGGTAGAATAACCACCAGCTTGGGGGGAGTCTGCCCTGTTTCTCAGCAGTTTGTCCTGAATCTGGCATCCTCAGCTATGACCCAGTGAGGCACAGTGAAACTGTGTACAAAGAGTGAACAACCACGGGGAACTGTAGATAATCCATTGCTATTGTGTGCCGTCCCCTACCCCAAAGCCATCTGAAATGTAAAACCTAAACAAAACTTTCTATCATCAGCTCAGCTCCATCAATCACCTGCCAAGGACCAATCAGGGGATGATACAATGTATGGACAGACCCAAAATGAGGGACACCCCAAAAAATTATTCATGCGGGAAACCTAAAATGATGTAGGATTCTTTCCGTTAGTCTATTTCCATAATCCATTTCTCTCCTCCTATAGTCTCTCTTCCAGGAGCCTTTATTTCAGCCACGAAGACTGTTGAGTAATACAAAAAGTGAGGAGACACCAAATGTGGGTGAAATGCAGGAAATTTTGGGACTAATGTTACCGATGCCCCTCAGAATAAGGGACATTTAAAAGGGACAGACACACTCAGCATCATAGACTATTTTGGGGTAAAGAGCCCAGTGAACTTCCAATCCTTGGATTAGCTGTTTCTGTTTAGTGCTGTTTATTTGCTTGTCTCATGTAATAGCCTCTGAAATTCATTTCCTATGTATGGAAGGGAGTTGCTGTGCTGAGGTGATAATGGGCTTCTAAGAAAGGCATTGGTTGTGCTACAGGGGTCAAGCTTAGATCAATGACTTGTGTGTATTTCTAATTTATCCTGACTGCACCAGTTCACATCCAGCTTTGCTTCCCAGAGCCTTGATCTGTACTCCTGATTTCACGGATTTAGCTTGCACCCTATCATTTTCATTTATATCCTGCTGGTGCAAAGATGCTTGCAGAACAGCTAAGCTCACTGACAGCTGCCCATTTATCCCGCATGCCTCCTTCAACTCAGCAACACCGAAATACCCAGAGTGCCCGCAGGAGGTCTGCCCACTGAAATCAGTCAGGGGAGAGGGGGCTTTCCAGTGACTTCAATGGACACTGTATCAGCCCCCAAGGCATTACTCTGCAATGCCAATTGGTATTACATCAATGTCTTACCTCTGCTAAAGGCAGTTGCTGCCCATCCCAAATTGGCATAGGTCTTTTCTGAATCATGCAAGCCTATAATCAGAACAAGAGCACACCTTTCGTGTGAGGATACCAAAGTACTTTATAAACTCTAATTCATTTCCACAACGAAGAAGTGATTTACTGCTAACCTACAACCTCGATTCCTCCAAATTTTGGTGACTTTCTACCCTCCACGTGCCCACACAAACACTCTCTTCTGATTCACCACCACGACTACGTTCCTCCGTCCCATCTGAATCTGGCCCACCCTCAGCTGTCTCAGTGCCAGACACACAGTACACCCTGCCCATCTGCCACCTCCTCCTGGTCAGGGTGCTACCAACTACTTTGTTATGGGGCACTCCATCATGTGCCACATAACGCAGAGCAGGATAACAAGCTTGGGAGGAGCTCCCACAAAACTACCTCATTATCATAGAATCATAGAATATCAGGGTTGGAAGGGACCTCAGGAGGTCATCTAGTCCAACCTCCTGCTCAAAGTAGGACCAATTTCCAACTAAATCATCCCAGATCTTCCTACATATCTCTCCTTAAAACTCTCCTTTGCCCTGAGGCCTCAAAACACTGAACATGTCGGCTACCGGTGTGCTGAGATCATGCCCATCATGCTGACCAATATTGTCTCATTGCTGTCACCCCTCTGTCTGTCCCTCTGTTATCTCTTACCTTGTAGATTGGGAGCTCTTTGGGGCAGGCACTGTCCTTTTGTTCTGTGTTTGTACAGCACCTAGCACAGTGATGTCTGGTCCATGACATGGGCTCCTAGGCACTATGGAAATACAAATAAATAGTAAAATTCACACAGGGCGGGTGGCAGGATAGGCAAGCAGGAGCCAGAAACTGTGCAGAGCTTCCAGACCAGCCCCAGCCCCTTCTCAGATCAAAGATTGTTGGCTTCTAAAATCCTCGCTCAACCCCGCCAAGCAGAGAGCCAAGGATCTGCCTTCAATCTTCTCCTGCTCACACACCCGGCAGGTGGGATTTATCTGCATTTTATGGATGAGAAAATAGAGACGGGTCAGCAATTTCAGAAGTGGGCACAGCTCTCCTGTATGTCAGCCCCAAGGTGTCGCAAGGTGACATCCAAATATTGAGGCACTCAAAAATCAGTGTCTGCTTTTGAAAACTTGGCTGATGCCCGTGACTTCCCCAAGGCCACAGAGCAAAGAAGGGAGAGAGCAGGACTAGAACTTTCTGACTCCTAGCCTCTGACCGTTGGACCACATGGTCTCCCTTATCTTTATGATGCTGCAGTGCCACCTCCAGTCCCACAGGCTTCAGGAGGGAAGAGTTTAGGAATCTAAGGCCTGGTCTACTCCGGGGGGAGGGTGGGTGGATCGATCTAAGTTACGCAATTTCAGCTATGAGAATAGCGTAGCTGAAGTCGACATATCTTAGATCTTAGATCGACTTAGAAACACTTACTTTGCGTCCTCGCGGCGCAGGATCGACGGCCGCAGCTCCCCCGTCAACTCCGCTTCTGCCTCTCACCGTGGTGGAGTTCCGGAGTCGACGGCAGAGTGATTGGAGATCGATTTATCACGTCTACACGAGACACGATAAATCAATCCCCGATAGATTGATCACTACCCGCCGATCTGGCTGATCCGGCGGGTAGTGTAGACGTACCCTTAGTATGAGGTTTGATTCCTGCAGGTTTGAACCATGGCAGGATCACCATGGCTTGCTATCCCTATCAGGGCCGGCTCTGGCTTTTTTGCCGCCCAAGGCAAAAAAGCCTCCCGCCGCTCCCCCCAGCGTGGCAGGGGAGGGCGCCGAGCTCGGCCGCGGGCCACTCTCCCCGACCGGCCGGAGCGCCGGGGGGAGGGCGGAGAGCCTGGCCGGGGCTCCGCTCTCCCCAGCGTCCAGAGCGCCGGGGGGAGGGCGGAGAGCCCAGCCGGGGCTCCGCTCTCCCCGGCGGCCAGAGCGCCAGGGGAGGGCGGCAAGTCCACTGCGACTCTGCTCTCCCCGGCGGCCAGAGCCGGAGCACCGTGCCATGCCGCCCCCCTCCAGGTGCCGCCCCAAGCACAAACTTGGTGGGCTGGTGCCTGGAGCCGGCCCTGATCCCTATTAGGTAGCCAGGTGGAATTCTGTGCAGTTTACTGGGCAGAAGTCTTTCAGCTGAGACCTTAAAACCCCAACATCCATCAGCTCAGGGTGGATATTAAGAATTCCATGGCATTTTTCATAACAGATTTTAACCCAGATGCCCTTAGGCCTAAATTGCCCCCAACACACACACACGCCTTGATTCACAGCATGCTTTGTTCTAGCTGCCTACCTCACTTTCACCCTCTACTCCAGGCGTATGCATGAATGCATTTGATAAGGACCTTTGGGATGGAAGGATGTAGTCTATAAATGCAAAATGGGATTGTCCTGCAAGCCAGCCCTGTAGGGCATGGCAGAGATCTGAGACTATTTGGTGCATTCTTGGATGGGTTGCGAACTTCACCGCTACCTGCAAAGGGAGGAGTGTGGAAGCCATATTGGAATCCATTTGTCTGGCAGCACCACGTGCACTGCCGGAACAGCTGATAGTCCCCAGGGTTCCTTCCTTCATTTCCCTGTTTCTAGCAGTACCGTGAGACAGCCACAACCTTCGGGCTACACTTGCAGCAGTTTCTTTTATTAGGAAGTCTAGAATGAAGGGCCTTTCCTGTGCAGAGATCTGGAGATTATTTACCAAAATATAGGTGTCACTAAGCTGCACAACTGTTTTCTGTATGTTGCTGATAGGGGAGGATAGCAAGACACTGCTCAGTGGCAGCAGAGCAGCCTGATAAGGTCTGTGGTTGTCTGTGTGCTGCTTGACAGATAGTCATTGTGGGGACCCTACAAAGTAATTTCATTTTCTTTTTTCCCTGTCCCGGCTCAGCCGCACATTGCATTAGAGCCTTTCGGCCAAAACAACCTCGCCCAGTGGAAGTGTGATTAGATGATAGACGAGCACTCTGGGCAGAGGGCTAGCAAAGCAAGTGTAGCCCTTCAACTGGTCTTCCCCTGCACCTGCTCTGCCAGCACAATCTAGTGAGGTCAACGGAACATTTGGACGTACCTAGAACTCAGCAGGTGCCTCCTATCCAGACGTGCCTTCAGCCCATGTTCACCTGAAGCCAAGGGGCTAAATGAAAGAACCCACTAGCACCACTTTCAGTTAAAGCCCGAAGTCATCATGTCCTAAATCAGCTGCTCTAACAGACATACTACCTGAGTAGTGTAAACATAAGTGGAACAGCAGCCTAGTCTACTAGATAGGGCCTGGGGTCAGCACTTAAGGGACCTGGATTCTAGTCCCACCACTCAGCTGCTCCATGTCCTTATGCAAGTCATTTCACATCAGCTTCCCTTCCCACCTTTTGTCTATCTTGTCCATTTAGATAGTAAGCTGTTTGGGGCAGGACTGTCTCTTCCCATGTGTTGGGGCCCTGATCTCTGTTGAGCCCCTACATGCTACCAGAATATAAATACACAGTATTTTACATGTGTATAGCACCTTTCATCCCAAAGAATCCCAGCACTATACAACTGGTTTACATACAGTACCTCTGAAACGGAGCCAACTCTGAAGTGGGGAGAAGCAGATGGGCAGCGTGCTGACCAACAATAGGGAACACCTGCTAATGTTCTAAATCTAAATGGACATTTCGAGAGAAAAAACAGGGGCACCTCATTCCCCTCCTAATTAGGGACAATTGGCATTTTTTGGATAGGAAGGAAGCAACAGCAGGACAAGGACACCAGGGCAGACCTCTGCTCTGATGAGAGAAGCCGTTGGCTCGTCAACATCCACGGAGAGCAGATGGAAGGTGAAATCCTAGCCCAATTGAAGTTAATGGCAAAATTCCCATTTGACTTCAATGTGACCAGGACTTCAACATAGGCCTTCAGTTCTAAGGGCCTGTCCATGTGATTTTCACTTAATAAAGTGCTACAGTACCTTGGAAGGATGAAGGGGCAGTGATTTAATAAGTAGTAGAAACAAAGGGCATGCCCCAGTGCTGTCAAATTTCAATGACTTTACAACCCAGGAGCCCTATAATTCTTCCTGGCTGGATCTTGTTATACAGGAACTTAGTGGTACCCAATGGAAGTCACCTTGCAGGGCAGGAGATCCCCTGTGTTATGCAGGAGGTCAGATTAGATGATTATAATGGAAACTTCTTGCTTAAAAAACAAAACAACATGATGAATCCATGACGTTGAAGAGTGAAATCTGTCATTCTGGTCAATATGTTTGTTACTCCAATAGGGCTGTCTGTAATGTCTCTTGAAACTGAGTATTTCCAGTCTCACCAACACCCACCCTCCCCCGACTGTTGCTGAAGGTCAGAGATGAAGGGGTTATATCAAAACAGAAGAGGCTGCTTTGAATAACTGCTGTTTGGGCTATTGCTATAGTTGTGGTCTGTTTGCTATTTTAAGCAAGACTCACCGGGGAGGGGCTGAAGAGATAGCACTGGAAGAGCTGCCCAGAAAACAGCATCAACTCTGGCTGGGGTTTTCAGTTTTATTTTGGTTTTAAAGCAGTCTCGTTGGAAATAGGGAAGTTGTTTGGCCACAACATTCAACTGTCACTTATTGCAGCGTGAAGAGCTTGACCTAAATCTGTCAGGGGTGAGCACAGCTGGGTGGGAAAACAATTCTCCCTCCTGAACCCCTCCCCCCTGCAAGCCCACCATGGAATATTATAATTTTCACTTGAAAACACTGCGGTAAGATGCTGGACTGAAAGCCCTATAGGTTGCAGCCCTTCATCCGTCTAGCTGACAGGTACAGAACAAGCACAGCATGGGCAGCGAAAGCTCCCCTGCCTGCTCCATCAGTGTAACAGCCCTGTTCTGGGGAGAACATCGCTGGGGCCATAAGGGTGGTAGAATGTCCATAACCATTTAGGGTCTGAGTCAATGCCCACTGAAGCCAATGGGTGTCTTTCCATTGACTTCAATGAGCGTTGGATCAGCCCTTTGCTTTTCTGTAGTTTCTCAGTGAAGGTGGCAAAGATTGCTAATTCACTAGCAAGGATTTTTAGTAAGTCTGTCTAGCCAGAGGTAGTACCATATGACGGGAGAATAGCTAATGTCATCCCTATATTTAAGAAAGGGAAATAAAAGTGATCTGGACAATTACAGACCTGTTAGTCTGACCTCAGTAGTATGCAAGATTTTAGAACAAATTGTGAAGGAAAAAATAGTAAACCTGATTTCCTTCTTTGAGAAAATAAGTGATTTTTTAGGTAAGGGAAATGCAGTAGATCTAATATACTTGGACTTCAGGAAAGCATTTGACACTGTGCCACAAGGGAAATTATTAGTTAAACTAGAGAAGATGGGGGATCAGTAAAAGATAAGGATAAGGAATTGGTTAAAGAGGAGAAGGCAACGGGTAGTGTTGAACGGTGAATTATCAGACTGGAGGGAGGTGACTAGTGGAGTTCCTCAAGGATCAGTCTTGGGACCAACCTTATTTAATATTTTTATTAATGACCTTGGCAAAAAAAATAGGAGTGTGTTAATGAAATTTGCTAATGATACTAAGTTGGGAGGCATCGTCAATACAGAGGAAGATCAGAATGTTCTACGGGAAGATCTGGTGGACCTTGAATAACGGAGTGACAGAAATGGGATGAAATTCAAGAGTACAAAATGCAAGGTCAAGCATTTAGGGTCTAATAATAAGAATTTCTACTGCAAGCTGGGAGCTCATCAGTTGGACATGACAGAGGAGGAGAGAGACCTGAGTGTACGGGTCAGTCACAGGATGACGATGAGCCACCAATGTGATGCAGCCGTGAAAAAAGCAAATGCGATCTTAGGCTGCATTAGGCAAACACAAAGCAAATTCAGTTTATTATTTGAGTTCCATAGTCATGGAACACGAATATTTTTGAAGGTATTCACCTCGCTCTGCAGAAAACCAGCTCCACAGACAAATGCAACAACTTCTAAAAACACATGCAGCACAGCAGAGCATTTCTTAGAGATCTAACTGCCTACACGCTTAGATAAACTGAACTTGAGGAATGGTAACATACATAAGCCAGTAAGTGAACACTTCAATCTCCCTGGTCATTCTATTACAGATTTAAAAGTCACTATCATTGAACAAAAAAACTTCAGAAACAGACTTCAAAGAGAAACAGCAGAACTAAAATTCATTTGTAAATTTAACACCATTAATCTGGGCTTGAATAGGGACTGAGAGTGGCTGGCTCATTACAGAAGCAGCTTTTCCTCTCCTGGAATTGACACCTCCTCATCTATTACTGGGAGTGGACTACATCCACCCTGATTGAATTGGCCCTGTCAACACTGGTTCTCCACTTGCGAAGTAACTCCCTGCTCTCCATGTGTCAGTATATAATGCCTGCATCTGTAACTTTCACTCTATGCATCTGAAGAAGTGAGGTTTTTACCCACGAAAGCTTATGCCCAAATAAATCTCTTAGTCTTTAAGGTGCCACCAGGCTCCTTGTTGTTTTTGAAAGATTGTTTTGTAATCGCATCATCTGGTGACTCCAAGACAACACTGGCACCACCAACTCATTTCTCACAAATCAAAGAATTGTAAGATAGCAACAGGTGAACACAGCTGGATTTGAATTGGTGACACAATGTTGATGAGTTATGTATCCTGTTATCATTTCTGAGTCATCCTTCCTGTGAATATTTATACAGATAAAAATGGCTGTTTCTGGGGACAGAAATGGGTCATTTTACTGCTAGGAGCACTTTTGGCTGCTAAAATGCTGACATTTATCTGTAAAACATTAAAAATTACCACATAGTGCATGTGTAAACTTTTCCTCACAGGATGGAATTTTGTCACAAGCAGTTGCATTTACTAGCAGATATGGGGAAGTTTTATTTTAGCTTAGTGGTTCTCCATTCCCCCGCCTCCCCGTTTCTGCATGGACCACTTAAGGGGGACATTCTCTCACAGTCATAGCCCATCTTCCCTGTCACCACCCCAGTCTATCATTGCACCGTTTTCCTGTCTATCATGGTATGGTTTCTGTAGACTATGCCTTTTGGCTTGAGAAATCACCAATGGTTGCTCGACCACACCTAGAGAGCCCCTGCCTCAGATCAAATCTGCTATCCACTTGAAAATACCACTTTTCTCACACAAAATGGGTCAGAAACCGGTGCTCAGCTGGAAAAAACTGAAGGCTAGGGGCTTTTAAAAAAACAACAAAAACCACTAGAAGCTTGCTTTAAAAACAAAACAAAAATAGCTCCTTATATTTGCCAGACTAGTCAGCCCTGTATCAGCCTAATTAAAAAGGACAAAGGACTGTAAAGCAAGGAAGAAATATTAGGGCAACACAAAAAAGAAGAAAACCCTGTTTGATTCCTAATTACACTGTGGGCTTTTTCTGTCTAATAGATCCCTTGTCTTTCTTTGCCACAATGTAATGTAGCTAGGCTGTAGCATGTGCTGCAGGTGACTCAACAGAGACAGACAGGGAGCCGTGTCTATCTGCTACACAGATGTCTGATTTTGTACTGGCTCTAGCTAACCAGATTGTTTTTAGGAGGGGGAAGGGTAAACGCTGTCCTTCAGCACTCATAATTCTCTGTTGCCACAGCTGGCTGACCACTTTGAGCAGGAGTCAGCCTCTGCCTGGGAGTCATTATCAGATGCTTTTCTCCTCAGTGCCTGCAGTGGTGGAGAAACGCAGATTGTGTACGGGATCGTCTTCATCCTTCTTAGTTCTGCATCAGTTCTTGTGGCCGCCGTGCACACAGTCTGCTCAGAGAAGAACAACAGACAGGCTGTGGAATGGTGGCATTGCTTTTGTTGCACAGCATTCAGCACTGACCCCAGGGTGTGCGTCAGGGTTTTGCAGGATAGTTGCTCAGTGAGACTGAGAAGGAGTACTGAGTAGAGAGGGAGGCTGGCCCAATGGCTACTAGCCTGGGAATCAGACAAGCTGGGGTCAAGCCCTTCTCTGCCACAGATTTTTCTGTGTCACCTTGAGCAAGTCACTTAGTCTCTGCCTCCTTTCTCCATCTGTAACTTGGCGGTTCTTCCTGCCTCCCTCAGAGGGCTGCTGGGGAGATAAATACACTTTGGGGGAGAGATAGCTCAGTGGTTTGAGCATTAGCCTGCTAAACCCAGGGTTGTGAGTTGAATCCTTGAGGGGCCACTTAGGGATCTGGGGCAAAATCAGTACTTGGTCCTGCTAGTGAAGGCAGGGGGCTGAACTCAGTGACCTTTCAAGGTCCCTTCCAGTTCTAGGAAATAAGATATTTCCATTAACTTACTTTAAAGAGATTGTGAGGTGCTCAGTTAGGATGATAACGGGGGTAGGTAAGTGCCTATGAAAGGCTAGGCAGAGCAGCAGTGTGGGGGTCCCCAGCTCTAACTTTGCTGTTGGAGTAGGATCCATATTAGTGGCTTTGGTTAGCTGTCTCCCGTGCGATTCTCCCCTTTGTGAGGATGCTTCGACCAAGCCATAGCCTAGAGCAGTGGCTCCCAGCACGCGCCACTCCAGGGTGACTGTGCATTAAGCAGAAAACGCGTGTTTGGTTAGGAATTGAAAATGTGTATCCTGAGCCAGGCTCTATGACGTTGAAATGGAAGTGTTTGAATCAGCCTCATCACTACGAGGGGGCAGATGGCACAGGGCACCACCTTCCCGTGCTTGCCCGGCTGCCCCAGGAGCGGCTCTGCTGTGAGCCTGGCAGTGCTAGTCTGAGCAGCTGCTGTCCCTGCCCTGCAGCAGCTGTTTGCCGCACTATCAACTGCTGCATCACAAGGGAAGGAGGAGAGTAGTGGCTTTGGCTACTCCATTGCCTGCTGCCCTGCCAGGCTGTAACAGCCCCAAGGAGAGCACTGACAGGAGATTGACGGGCTCTGCCTGAGCAGCTAATAAAGGATGGCTTCCCTCCCTCAGACAGCCACCCAGAGCAGCCCAGCGGTGGAGGAATTCTAACTTGCACCAGGTGGCTATACTCCCCTAAGGTCCATAAGGTAACTGGGGCACAACAGTCTCCAGCCACTCTTTCTCTGTGACCCTCCTTACAAGCCCCCTGTGCCAGAGGTTGCAGGAAAGACAAAGGCACAAAATGAGCTCAAACTAGCTACAGGAATAAAGGGAAACAAGAAGACTTTTTATCAATACATTAGAAGCAAGAGGAAGACCAAAGACAGGGTAGGCCCATTGCTCAGTGAAGAGGGAGAAACAGTAACAGGAAACTTGGAAATAGCAGAGATGCTTAATGACTTCTTTGTTTCGGTCTTCACCGAGAAGTCTGAAGGAATGCCTAACATAGTGAATGCTAATGGGAAGGGGGTAGGTTTAGCAGATAAAATAAAAAAAGAACAAGTTAAAAATCACTTAGAAAAGTTAGATGCCTGCAAGTCACCAGGGCCTGATGAAATGCATCCTAGAATACTCAAGGAGCTAATAGAGGAGGTATCTGAGTCTCTAGCTATTATCTTTGGAAAATCATGGGAGACGGGAGAGATTCCAGAAGACTGGAAAAGGGCAAATATAGTGCACATCTATAAAAAGGGAAATAAAAGTAACTCAGGAAACTACAGACCAGTTAGTTTAACTTCTGTGCCAGGGAAGATAATGGAGCAAGTAATTAAGGAAATCATCTGCAAACACTTGGAAGGTGGTAAGGTGATAGGGAATAGCCAGCATGGATTTGTAAAGAACAAATCGTGTCAAACCAATCTGATAGCTTTCTTCGATAGGATAATGAGTCTTGTGGATAAGGGAGAAGCTGTGGATGTGGTATACCTAGACTTTAATAAGGCATTTGATACGGTCTTGCATGATATTCTTATCGATAAACTAGGCAAATACAATTTAGATGGGGCTACTATAAGGTGGGTGCATAACTGGCTGGATAACCGTACTCAGAGAGTAGTTATTAATGGTTACCAATCCTTCTGGAAAGGCATAACAAGTGGGGTTCCGCAGGGGTCTGTTTTGGGACCGGCTCTGTTCAATATCTTCATTAACGACTTAGATATTGGCATAGAAAGTACGCTTATTAAATTTGCAGATGATACCGAACTGGGAGGGATTGCAACTGCTTTGGAGGACAGGGTCATAATTCAAAATGATCTGGACAAATTGGAGAAATGGTCTGAGGTAAACAGGATGAAATTTAACAAAGACAAATGCAAAGTGCTCCACTTAGGAAGGAAAAATCAGTTTCACATATACAGAATGGGAAGAGGCTGTCTAGGAAGGAGTACGGCAGAAAGGGATCTAGGGGTTATAGTGGACCACAAGCTAAATATGAGTCAACAGTGTGATGCTGTTGCAAAAAAAGCAAACATGATTCTGGGATGTATTAACAGGTGTGTTGTGAGCAAGACACGAGAAGTCATTCTTCCGTTCTACTCTGCGCTGGTTAGGCCTCAACTGGAGTATTGTGTCCAGTTCTGGGCACTGCATTTCAAGAAAGATGTGGAGAAATTGGAGAGGGTCCAGAGAAGAGCAACAAGAATGATTAAAGATCTTGAGAACATGACCTATGAAGGAAGGCTGAAAGAATTGGGTTTGTTTAGTTTGGAAAAGAGAAGACTGAGAAGGGACATGATAGCAGTTTTCAGGTATCTAAAAGGGTGTCATAAGGAGGAGGGAGAAAACTTGTTCACCTTAGCCTCTAAGGATAGAACCAGAAGCAATGGGCTTAAAATGCAGCAAGGGAGATCTAGATTGGACATTAGGAAAAAGTTCCTAACTGTCAGGTTGGTTAAACACTGGAATAAACTGCCTAGGGAGGTTGTGGAATCTCCATCTCTGGAGATATTTAAGAGTAGGTTAGATAAATGTCGATCAGGGATGGTCTAGACAGTATTTGGTCCTGCCATGCGGGCAGGGGACTGGACTCAATGACCTCTCAAAGTCCCTTCCAGTCCTAGAATCTATGAAAGGCGGCTTAGGAGCCAGCTGTGCAGGGCCGGTGCAAGGAAGTTTCGCGCCTTAGGCGAAACTTCCACCTTGTGCCCCCCACACCCCAGCCCTGCAGCAGCTCCCCGCCCACCCCTGTGCCCTGAGGCGCCCTCCCCCCACGGCAGCTCCCCCCGGGGAGTCGTACAGCAGCTCCCCACCCCAGCTCACCTCTGCTCCGCCTCCTCCCCGAGCACGCTGCCCCCGCTCTAATTCTCCTCCTCTCCCAGGCTTGCGGCGCCAAACAGCTGATTGGCGCTGCAAGCCTGGGAGGCGGGAGAAGTGGAGCATCGACCGCACGCTCGGGGAGGGGACGTAGGAACGCTGTAAAAAAATTGGGGGCTTTTTGGCACCCCCAAATCTTGGCGCCCTAGGCAACTGCCTAGTTTGCCTAAATGGTAGCACCGGCCCTGCAGCTGTGCCAATTCTGTGAGACTCCCACGCTGAGGGAGTCCCCAGAAGTGGGATATAGAATCATAGACTCATAGAAGATTAGGGTTGGAAGAGACCTCAGGAGGTCATCTAGTCCAACCCCCTGCTCAAAGCAGGACCAATTCCCAACTAAATCATCCCAGCCAGGGCTTTGTTAAGCTGGGCCTTAAAAACCTCTAAGGATGGAGATTCCACCACCTCCCTAGGTAACCCATTCCAGTGCTTCACCTCCCTCCTAGTGAAATAGTGTTTTCTAATATCCAACCTAGACCTCCCAATGGAGACGCCTGTGACTGTGGGGCCTATTTCCGATCCTCTGTCCATTCATGCATCCGGGCAGAGTTCCTCTGGGTGGCATCCGCTGGCTCCCTTGATGCCTTCAAGGAGCAGTGGGTGCTGTCCGGGGTTCTCTGCTCGGTGTCCCTGTCAGGTTCCCTTTGACCGCACTCCTGTCCCTGTTATTTCATTAGTTGTCCCCTGGAATCACTTGGTTTCCAGGTCCCATGGATCCTCCCCTTAGGCTGGGGGAAAGTCCTTTAGCACTTCCTGGATCCCAATAGGATCCAACCTAGACTTCTCCCACTGCAACTTGAGTCCATTGCTTCTTGTTCTGTCATCTGCCACCACTACAGCCTAGCTCCATCCTCTTTGGAACCCCCTTCAGGTAGTTGAAGGCTGCTATCAAATCCCCTCTCACTCTTCTCTTCTACAGACTAAATAAGCCCAGGTCCCTCAGTCTTTCCTCGTAAGTCATGTGCCCCAGCCCCCTGATCATTTTCATTGGCCTGTGACTGGCTTCTGCCACTGGAGTGCTCTAAAGGGAGCAGAGCCGGCAGAGGATCTGCCCCAACATACTGATTGCGGCCCCCGGACCTTGCTGGAAGATGTTTGACCCTCAGGCTGAAGAGGTTGGATGCCATAGTTCTAGACACCCAGGTCTGAGGCTCTAAGCCACAGCTGAGCTATCAGAGTGGTTGATGTGGGAGAGCCCCATTGGCAGAGTTTGTAACTTCATTGGATTAAAGCAGTTTCACCATTGGGGTTGATCAACTTCTCCACCACAGTGGAGGAAATTTGTATCCTCCTTGTGCCACAATGGTTCAGGTGGCTGCCTTAAACTTTGTGGCCAGAACCTGGGAGCATTCACAGTTTGGGTTTCTTTCAATACAATGTAGTAGTGAAACACAGCTAGGGTTTTGCTATTTGGCTACAGCAAAGATATTCTTTCCTGGTTTTGTAACAACGTATGCTTATGAAGGAGAAAACTGATATGGGTTATCATAGAGCAGATGCCTACCAGCTTTCCTACCATGGATCTGGACTTATCAGAATTTCAGAAAGGAACAATACATTGGAAGACTCTTAGGGCTTGTCTACATAGGCAGTTATACCAGTATAATGCAGGTGTGAATTAAGACACTCTAGCTCAGGGGTCTCAAACTCAAATGACCAGGAGGGCCACATGAGGACTAGTGCATTGGCCCAAGGCCGCAACACTGACACACACACACACCCGCTGCCCCCGGCCCCGCCTCCACTCCACCCCTTCCATGAGGCCCCGCCCCTGCCCCGTCTCTTCTCCACCTCCTCCCCTGAGCGCACAGCTCCCTGCTCCTCCCCACTCCCTCCTGGAAAGTGCTAAGCGCCACCAACAGTAATGCACCACACTCAAAGGACAAAACATGCACTTAGTTAGATTTACTTCTGTTAAAGCCACCCCACTGCACTGGGCTGCACCACCACTCCACCCCTGCTCTGCCTCTTCCAGGGGTGGCAGGTTTGTAGAAATTTTGGTGGTGCCCAGAACCTGCCCCCCCCCAAACTCCACCCCCACCTGCCTAAGGCTCTGGGAGAGAGTTTGGGTGCTGAGTGCAGGCTCCGGGCTGGGGCAGGGGGTGGGGGGTGCAGACTCTGGGATGGAGTTTGGGGATAGGAGGGGGTGTAGGGATGAGGGCTGTGTGGGCTGGGGATGAGGGGTTTGGGGCATTGGAGAGGCTCAGGACTAAGGCAGAAGGGAAGGGGAAGGGCAGTGCCCTGGCCATAGTGGAAGGGGGCACTAGGACCCAGCCGGCAGAGGAGAGCGGAGCAGAGTCAGCATGAGCTGCAGGCTCGGGGGCAATGAGGGGGAGTCGCGTGGAGGTGGCAGGCGGGGCCGGGGGAGAGACCCGGCCCCAAGCATTGGGGAGCAGCGAGCAGGGAGCTTAGCTGCCACATAAAATAACTTGGGGGCGGGGAGCTTGGTGGGCCGCAGGGAAGAGCTCCGTGGGCCGGTTGTTTGAGACCCCTGCTCTAGCTATACCAGTATAACTCCCTGTGTGGATGCTTTGATTCTGGTACAAGAGGGTTTTTTACCAGTTTAGCTTATGTCGCTTTGGAAGCAGTTTAAGCTAAAACAAGTAAACAAACAAAACCCACTTTTCTTCTGGGATAAGAGTGTCCACACAGGGTTATACCAGTATGTATAACCAGAGGGGTTAAAAGCAGCCCTGGGGAGGGCTGTGGCTGGGGAAGGCTGAATGGAGAAGCAGCCTCAGCTGTGGCCACGCCCCAATCAGGGCCCAGCTGGCCCATATAAGAGGGCAGTGGGCCAGAAGCAGACAGTCTCTCTGTCTCTAGAGGGAGAAGGCCTGGCTGCTGGGAAGCTGAACAGAGTACCTGAGGGGAGTAGGGCTGGGGAATAGGGCAAGGGAGCTCCCACCTGGAAAAGCCCCAGGCTGCGGCCTTGTCAAAGGCCAGAAAGGTACTAGGGTGCAAGAGTGCAGCCCAGGGTAGGCAGAGGCAGCCGGTCCCAACCCCCCTTGCCTGTGATGATTGGCTTATACAGACTGCAGACAGTCCCAGCGAAAGGGGGCTAGATGGTGACTGGCAGTAGCCACTGAGGTGATGTGGGGATAGGGGATTGGGGGTTCCCTGGGGAAGGGAGACCCAGAGAGACTGTGGGGTACTGAAGGGGGCAGAATCCTGGCAGAAGGGGCACTGGGGTCCAGGAGGGACATGGGGGCCTGAGACACCAGCCTGCAGAGGGCACTCCTGGGTCAAAGAGCTAATTCCCAGGATGACCGACAGGAGGCGCCACAGTGGTGAGTCTTGCCCCGTTACACAGTACAACTAGAGCATTGAACTGTACTGGTATAACTGGAAAAATCTCCCCTGTACACAAGCCCTTTGCGGCTGAGACACATGCAAGAGACAAAAACCACTCACCTGCATCAGACAAAACCAGCAAGAGCTGGGGGCACACGGGAATCAGCTTTGGTTTGAGCTTTGAGCAAGAGTTTCTCTGCTCTTACTTAACTCAAACCATTTTTCCCTTCTCTCCCAGTTATTTTTTTTTTTAATCAGGCCCCTTTGATGAGTGGCTTTGGGCCTGATCCAAGTGCCTCTCAAAGTCAGCTGAAAGCCTCCCCTTGACTTCAACAGGCTCCGGATCAGCCTTTTAATGAGGAACAAAGCAGTCTGCAGAACAGCACAGTGGCTGCTTCTGCAAGCCCCATATACCCTGTTCCTGCACCTCTCATTTTTCAGCTGTAGTATGCTTCTTGGCAAAGTCAATTCAGCAAATGCCCAGATTTATTGAGTTCAGCCACATGGTGACCTCTTTCAGGGCCACATGAGCAGCTATTATTTAAAGCCCTTTACAGTATATGTATTATGGGACAAAGGGCAATTTTCCATTAAAGATTTAAAGCCTTTCTAGTGAAGCACGTGTCACCTTGAAGAACACCTTGGGTCTTGCATATAGATGTGCCTTGTACGACTTCCACTGCAGGTTCACTTGGCTGGCTTCTTGAAAGGTGTCTTCTCCTGCCAAGTAGGTCAAACTGTAAAATCTCTCTTAGGGGATTCTGAAGTACCTCTCACCCAGGTATCTAAGTGCCAACAGGCTACTTGAAGGGACACTCTATTGACTCCTAATTTGAAATCACTAGGAGAAGGTCAATATCAACAAGAACCTAGTGGGGAAGACCTGCTGTTGGGTACAACTGGCACATTTCCAGTTCCTGAAGGCTTGAAGAGACAGAGTATCGGGACAACGATATTCCTCCTGGGAAAGAGACAAATCATCATCCATGTTACTGAGCACTTCCCCTCAGGTAGCAGCTCCAGCTTGAGTTGGGAAAGGGAGGGAAAGGGGCAGGGCTAGGAAGAAGGGGAAAACCAGAAGCCCAGCATGGATGAAGTAGATGAAGCATCCCATCTCTTGGGCAGGGCCAACATTATCATAGAACTGGAAGGGACCTTGAGAGGTCATCTAGTCCAATCCCCTGCACTTAAGACAGGACTAAGTATTATCTAGACCATCCCTGACAGGTGTTTGCCCAACCTGCTCTTAAAAATCCCCAATGATGGAGATTCCACAACCTCCCTGGGCAATTTATTCCAGTGCTTAACCACATAGGTGCCAAGTTTCTAACCTGTCGGGAGGGGGGGTGCCCACCTGGCTGCGCCCAGGACCTTCCCCCACTTCACCAATTCCCCCAATGCCTGCTCCTGCCCCATTCCACCCCCTCCCCCAAGCGCACTTTGCCTTTGCTTCTCTCCCCTCCCCCCAGTGCCTCGAGATGCCGCAAAACAGCTGATCCATGGTAGGAGTAGGTGCTGGGAGGGAAGGAGAGGCACTGATTGGTGGGGTCCGCCAGCAGGCAGGAGGCGCTGGGGGGAGGGAGAGGTGTTGATGGGGGGCTGCCAAGGGGTGCTCAGCACCCACCATTTTTTTTCCTGGGGGGGCTCCAGCCCTGGAGCACCCACGGAGTCAGCACCTGTGCTTAACCACTCTGACAGTTAGGAAGTTTTTCCTAATGTCCAACTTAAACTGCCCTTGCTGCAATTTAAGCCCATTGCTTCTTGTCCTGTCCTCTGAGGTTATGGAAAACTATTTTTCTCCCTCCTCTTTGTAACAACCTTTTATGTACTTGAAAACTGTTATCTGTCCCCTCTCAGTCTTCTCTTTTCCAGACTAAACAAACTTAATTTTTTCAATCTTCCCTCATAAGCAGGGGTGAAAGAAGGCGGTACAGGCCTGTACAGCATACCGGTAAAAAGTGGCCACCAGTACCAGCCCCTACCGCCTTACTTTAAAGTGCTGCCGGGGCAAAGGACCCTGCTTAAAGCGCTGCCGCGGCAGAACTTTATTGTCACTGCCCCTTTTGCCCCCTCCAGGATGCCAATGTGGGGGGAGGCAAAAGGAGCAGCTGCCCTGGGGCTGGTGATTTAAAAGGGCCCGGGACTCCAGCTGCAGCTGCTGTAGTGGCGGCTGGAGCCCTGGGCCCTTTAAATCGCCACTGGAGCCCCAGGTGGTGCGGGCCAGGCAGCGCAGATGGGCTGGCTGGGGGACGCTGACTCCAACCCTGCCCCTTCCACCCGAGGCCCCGCCCCTTCCGGGGTGCGGGGGCACAGAGCCGGCCCCCTTACCAGTAAGTTTTCAATTTTACTTTCACCCCTGCTCATAGGTCATGTTTTCTAGACCTTTAATCCTTTTTGTTGCTCTTCTCTGGACTTTCTCCAATTTGTCCACATCTTTCCTGAAATGTGGTGCCCAGAACTGGACACACTACTCCAGTTGAGGCCTAATCAGCGCGGAGTAAAGTGGAAGAATTACTTCTCGTGTCTTACTTACAATACTCCTGCTAATACATCCCAGAATAGGGCGACCAGACAGCAAGTGTGAAAAATTCAGGATGGGGGTGGGGGGTAATAGGAGCCAATATAAGAAAAAGACCCCAAAATCGGGACTGTCCCTATAAAATCGGGACATCTGGTCACCCTATCCCAGAATGATGTTTGCTTTTTTTTGCAACAGTGTTACACTGTTGACTCATATTTAACTTGTGATCCATAGAGCCCTTTCCCCAGTGCTCCTTCCTAGGCAGGCATTTCTCATTTTGTATATGTGCAAACACATACAAAATACATATATTGTATCATTACCTTGTGTTGGTGGGCTTGACTTTCCCTTTGCATGCACTGGTGTAATTCTGTTAACTTCAGTGAGGTTACTCCTGATTTACAGTGGAGAGAAGAATCAGGCCCATAGTTCATGTCCTTGCTCCGAGCTGTAGGCAGGTAAAGGCCCACAAGCATCACTTCCACTTTCTAGTGGCAATATTTCATCTAAAGACTGGTGTGGGTGGGGGAGGGTTGGCTCTTCATCCAGCTTTTTACTAAGATGCTATTACTTCTCTGTTTAATTGCACTGACTGTGCTGCCTTCACAATGTGGAAATGGGATGCCTACTTTGGGAGCTCATTACAAGGGCTCCAGCATAAGTAGAAGGGAATGCAGCAGCAGCTCAGACAGCCTGTATGTGTCTCAACTTAAAATTCCTAGCTGCATCCTGGGTTTGGATGGGAGGCTGAGGGAAAGCTCTCTGTGATACGACACACAGGCTCCCTGCCGTGAAAATAGAACGCCACCAACCGATTCCGGTAGGAGTGCTTTGGTGATTTAAATGATGTACACAGCAGAGAACAGCTTGATTAATTCATAGGAACTTTAACTACTTAGGGCTTCATTCATCTGGAATGATCTGTAGCCTTTTCTGCCACAGGAGTTACAAAATGTCCCAGGCTACGGTTCCAGGTGATCTATTAGTCACACACCCCAGAAGTCAGCACAGCCGCAGAACTCCTTTTGTTTTAAAGATATATATGGCTGAGCTATTGAGCTCCAGGCAAGGGCAGGGACTTAAACATGCAGCTGGGCAAGAAGAATGGTGGGTGGGAGTGCGCTTCCCTAGACACAGGGGGTGGCCGTGTGGGTAAGGCAAACCGTTGGGTGGAGGAGAGAGGAATTTTTGACATGGTACCATGAGGTTTGGAAGCATTTCATTGTCTATCTGGAAAATCATCATCATTGTACACCACATTCAAGTGTAATGAGGCACCTGGTCAGGTCACCTGCAGGGACTGAACTCAGAGCCTCTGGATCTACATGGCAAAATACCTTTTGGGGGGTTTTCTCCATTTTTTAAAAAAAAACTCACCAGAGTCAAAATTCAATTTTTTTTTGACAATTTCTGATCACAGGTCATGGTTTGAAAAGGATTCCACTAATGTCTCTGTCTGGCATGGGCTCTGGATATTTTAAGCAGGGTCTCCTGTCTAAATCCCCCTTTCCACGTGGCTTGTGATAAAACACTCACACTCTAGTTGTGTGTGGCACAAGGAAGGCGATGGGACTGGGGAATCTATTCATTTGCTTTCCAGCTTAAGCAAACCACTGTCCCAAAAGAGAAACCGAGGTGAGAGGAGACATTTCCTGAAAAATTGTAGTGTATGGATAGTATAGCACAGCATTCAGCTCCTGTCACCCACAATGTCCTTGTTGAACCTCATCAGATTTCTTTTAGCCCAATCCTCCAATTTGTCTAGGTCACTTTGGACCCTATTTCTATCCTCCAGCATATCTATCCAGGGCCGGCTCCAGGCACCAGCCCAGCAAGCAGGTGCTTGGGGCAGCCAATGGGAAGGGGCGGCACATTGGGCTCTTCGGCGGCAATTCGGCGGCGGGTCCCTCGGTCCCTCTCCAAGGAAAGGACCTGCCACCGAAGAAGAAAGCGGCGCGGTGGAGCTGCCACCGATCACGATCGCGGCTTTTTTTTTTTCCCCACCACTTTGGGTGGCAAAAACCCTAGAGCCGGCCCTGTATCTATCTCTCCTCCCAGCTTAGTGTCATCTGCGAACTTGCTGAGGGTGAAAACCATCCCATCATCCAGATCATTAATGAAGATGTTGAACAAAACTGGCCCCAGGACAGACCCCAGGGCACTCTGCTTGATACCAGCTGCCAACTAGACATCGAGCCGTTCATCACTACCCGTGGAGCCCAGTGCAGCAGTCTGGGAGCTGCCCAGTGCAGCAGTCTGGAAGCTGACCTCATCTGTGAAGATGGAGGCAAGAAAAAAAAGCATTGAGTACTTTAGCTTTTTCCACATCATCTGTCACTAGGTTGCCGCCTCCATTCAGTAAGGGTCCCACACTTTCCCTGACATTCTTGTTGCTAATATACCTGTAGAAACCCTTCTTGTTACCCTTCACATCCCTTGCAACTGCAGTTGTGCTTTGGCCTTCCTGATTACAACCCTGCTTGTTCACGCAATATTTTTATACTCCTCCCTAGTCCTCTGTCCAAGTTTCCACTTCTCGTAAGCTTCTTTTTTGTGTTTAAGCTCATGGACAATTTCTCTGTTAAGCCAAGCTGGTCGCCTGCCATATTTGCTATTCTTTCTGCACATGGGGATGGTTTGTTCCTGCACCCTCAATAAGGCTTCTTTAAAATACAGCCAGCTCTCCTGGACTCCTTTCCCCCTCATATTAGCCTCCCCTTTGACCTGCTTTCTCTAATGCACACAGAGAGCATATACATGTAACAATAACACCCAAACCCTTACTGAAAGAAGGCACTACACTGCACACACAATTCTTCTCTTGGGAAGAGGAAGAGTGAGACTGAACCACAAGTAACAAACGTTAGCCCCATTGCTTAATGCACTGCTAGAAGACACTCCAATACGATGGTGATGAGCATGGTGTAAGAACCTGTACAGAATAATTTTAAGAAGAGGTTCCCATTAACCCACTCCTGCCCATCTCCACTGCAACCATACTAATTGTGCAAAAACTTTGCTGGTGTACAGGCTTTCAGGAGAGATTTTCACCCCTGTGTGTTTTAACACACAGTTCAGATAAAGCCATGGGAATAACACCTCCTGGTCACTCAGTACAGTGTTTGGCACCCAGCGACCATGCACAAGAGATGGCCCAGGATTGGAAAAACCCTGACCTTGGTGTCTGTACTGTGCATGCACAGTGCTAAGTCCTGCTGAACTCACAGACCCAAAGTCTGTAGCTCAGCATTCTTTTCAGAACTCACTCCAAGATTCCCTGGGGAAAGCTAGGCAGAGATCTGGATCTGTAAATGGCATCAGTGCGATTGTTTTGCACAGTTCAAATCAATTAAGGTTTTTTTTTATAATACATTAATAAATCTGGAGGAGCCCCCCTGTTCCCTCTGGTTTTTAATACCCCTTTCTAAAACCCTGCCATCTAAAAACCAGAATTTAAGCATTTTTCTTTTCCACTAATGTGGGCTGCCTGCAGTGAAATGCATTGGCTTTGTGTGCATAAGTGAGTAACACTGCCCCCTAGTGGCTGTCCTAAAAAGAGGCTACAGGGCCTACTAGTAGTATTAGTTTAAAGCCGTGATACCCAGACCTCAGTGGTTCAGGAGCCAAATTAGAGATCAGCATTACCCAAAAGAGCCACAGAAGTGTGATTTCATTGTTTCATTTACTATAGTACTATATAGTCATATTAAACAGTATGATGGGAAATATAGAGTGTGTATAAATATATATAATTATTATTATCATCCCAGCAAAATGACTGACCAAGTATTATTATTTTATCAATTACAATTTTATCAACTACATTGGTTAATAACATAGTAAAAGCATCCTGATTGGTTAATAACTTAGACTGGTTAGTAATTAAATCACACAGTGTATTAATATCATGTGCTGCAAAGAGCCGCAGGAGACACTTTAAAAAGCCACTTGCAGCTTGAAAGCCACAGTCTGAGTATCACTGGTATTAAAGACAATGAGGAGTCCGGTGGCACCTTAAAGACTAACAGATTTAAGGTGCCACTGGCTGAAGAAGTGCGTTTTAGCCCACGAAAGCTTATGCCCAAATAAATCTGTTAGTCTTTAAGGTGCCACCAGACTCCTCATTGTTTTTGTGGATACAGACTAACACGGCTACTGCTCTGATACGTGGTATTAAAGATTTCTTTAGCACAGGGGTTCTCAACCTTTATCTTTCTGAGCCCCTCCCACCCCCACATGCTATAAAAACTCCACAGCCCAGCTGTGCCACAACAACTGTTTTTCTGCATATAAAAGCCAAGATGCTCAGGCTTCAGCTTCAGCCCCAGGTGGTGGGGCTCCAGGCCCCGGGCTTCTGCCCCACACAGCAGGGCTTCAGCTTTCCGCCCTGGGCCCCAGCGAGTCTAACGCCGACCCTGCTCAAAGGACCCCCTGCAACCTGCTCACTGCCCCCCAGGGTCCCCAGACCCCTGGTTGAGAACTGCTGCTTTAGTGCATTGGTACAGTCCCAGGTTCATGGAGATGAGACCTGTGGTCTACTCCCTAGCAGTGGGAGTGATGGCTAGAACAGTAATTGGGTCTCTTGCCCATACCACATGTATTTGTTACAGCAGCTCCCTCCAGAGCCTGTCAACAGGGTTTTAGCTAGAGGGTGTATCTAGAGACTGAAGCAAAATATTCCCTTAGGGCTGAATGACTGCAGGATTTCCAGTCCATGCCAGCCAGCTGGCAAGAGACTTGGATCCCCCATGGTGTTGCTCTGCTGCTGAATAAGTGAATCCATGTCAGCCCCCAGTGCAATCTCTGCCCTAGAGCTTTGCTGGGTTTCCCAAGGCTGGGGAACCTCCTGAAGTAATCAGGATGAGTTTTCAGCCATGTGAACCAGATGGTGCTGTGTGGGATGGATGCAAAAGCAGCCCAGACTCTGTGGTTTCAGCTGCATTGTGTTGAGTTTTTGGAGTGCTTTATAAGCCACACACACTAGCTATACTCACCCCATGCAGCCTGCCTGTCCCTGTGCAGGTGTGAGAGAGGGGGAAGGAGTGGGAGGGGAGGGAGAGGGGAAGGCTCTCCCCACACCTCTGCCCATTTCCAAGCCACATGGAATACTCATCAAGGAGGACTGCACTAACTCAGCCAAGCGGGGTGGGGACAAGCTTATTTTCCTGGTGGGAAGGGGAAGACGAGGGCTCTATGATGCCTGCTGCCCTTGAGTATGTCTTCATGGCAGAATTAACTCAGGGGATCAGCACTGACCTTAGCCTAGCCCAGGTGTGAGAGACCAAACTGCAAAGCCCTCCTGGAGTTAGTGTGTCCTCCTTCGTGCTGCATGGGTGCCGTTAAGATTTCTGGGGGCACATCCCAGGGTCCTTGGCATGGTAGTTGTTCTGATTCTTGCCCATTGAATTGTGGGAGAACTTGTCTGTGCTCTGGACACGCAGGGGCGGGGGCGAGAGGGGGGGGGTTACGGGAAGGCACTGGAAGATTATCAGCACTTGATTTAGCCTGCATACTCACTGCAAAGTGGGCAGGTTACCATCCCTTGTGAAAGCCTTGTTCGGGTTTTAGCCTATGGCTTCCCCAAGGCCAGCGAGCCCATGTTGAAAAACCCACTAACTTGGGTGAGAGGGTTTTGTGTGTGGACAGGAGGAGTGGTAGGGGCAACGCCTGAGCAAGGACCCAAGTTAACTGTGGAGACAGACCCTTGCGTAGGTTAGTTTAGGCCAGGGCAGTGACACACAAGTGAGCCAGGACATTCCGAAAGTATCTGCTGTGTTTGGAAGAACATGACACCACTTACAGGATATTTCCAGGATATTTCCAGTAAGTCGGTCCCAGGAATCTGTTCTTCCAGGAGCCAGCCAGCTGATGCTTCTCTCTTGTCCCTTCTCTTCTGCAGACTTAGTATATTGCGGCTCAGCTGCCCATGTGTGGTACATGCAGGGCCAGTGCAACCTATTAGGTGACCTAGGCGGTCGCCTAGGGCACTAGCATTTGGGGGGCGGCATTTTCTTCGGCGGCGATCGCAGTGGCCGGATCTTCGGCCGCCCCATCAGCGGTGGCATTTAGGTGGAGGGAGCTGGGACAGGGGGGCGCGGGGAGAGCCGCCTGCAGCAAGTAAGGGGGCGGGAGCAGCATGCAGGGGAACTCCCCACCCCAGCTCACCTCTGCTCCGCCTCCTCGCCTGAGCACGCCGCCCCGCTCTGCTTCTCTCCCTCCCAGGCTTGCAGCGCCAAACAGCTGATTGGCACCGCAAGCCTGGGAGGCAGGAGAAGTGGAGCAGTGATGGCGTGCTTGGGGAGGAGGCGGAGCAGAGGTGAGCTGGGGTGGGGAGCTGCCGCACGGCTCCCCGGGCGGGGGGTTGAGCTGCCGCAGGGGGGGCTGCCTCAGGGCGGATGGGGGTGGGGAGCTGCCGCAGGGGGGGCACCTCAGGGCGGAGGGGGGGCGGGGAGCTGCCGCAGGGCTCGGGGAGGGGGGAGGGCGCAAGGTGGAAGTTTGGCCTAGGGCGGGAAACATCCTTGCACCGGCCCTGGGTACGTGGGAATTGTGCTGGGGGGAATTTCACTCACGACTAACGCAGATGCTCGAGGTGCTCACAGCTTCTTCTCTCATTGCTTCTGCCTGGACTGAAATGGAAGTTACCTACCTGTAGCTGGAAGTCCTCTGAGATGTGTGGCCCCATCTGTATTCCACACGTGGGTATGCCTGCGTGCCATAGTGGGGATTGCCTCACTCCCCTGTACAGCCTAGCAAGGGTTGTGATGATCTAGCCCTTAAAATTCATCTTCTCTACAAACATCCCTTCCCAATTATTCCTCCTAACTTACCCCTCACCCTCAACAAGTCATGGAACTAATGACCTTTATTACAATCACATTGCTCACTTTGCTTGTATGTTTCATCTCTTTCCCCTGCCCTGCGGCTGTCTTGTCTACTTACATTGTGAGCTCTTCAGGGCAGCAGCTGTCCGAGACTCTGTGTTTATTCAGTGCCTAGCACAAAGGGTCCCCATTCCTGGTTGGTTCCTAGGCACTACCATAGTAAACAGGATTACTAATTCCTTCTAAGAGACCCTCTTGTTAAAATATTCACCGAACACGAACCAGCGTCAAGGAGGAAAACCAAACAAGTTCTAAGAGTTTAAAAGCTGTTTGGGGCATTCCTGGTTCTAACTTTCATCAGTCTTGGGGGTGTAAATGCAGGCAAAGCAAATCTTTTTTTTTTTTTTTTAAATTACACCTCTACCCCGATATAACACTGTCCTCGGGAGCCAAAAAATCTTACTGAGTTATAGGTGAAACCACGTTATATCGAACTTGCTTTGATCCACTGGAGTGCGCAGCTCTGCCCCCCCCCCGGAGCGCTGCTTTACCGCGTTATATCTGAATTCATGTTGTATCGGGTCACATTATATCAGGGTAGAGGAGTACAGGAAAAATTTGTAGAAAGATTTCAGAGGCATTCTTCTAGCTCTGGTAATGTCCATATAATAAATAACAAGTAGACTCAATAAATAAGAACCAAACATAAATAAATTGGGGGGAGGGATAGCTCAGTGGTTTGAGCATCAGCCTGCTTAAACCCAGGGTTGAGAGTTCAATCCTTGAGGGGGCCACTTGGGGATCTGGGGCAAAATCAGTACTTGGTCCTGCTAATGAAGGCAGGGGGCTGAACTCAGTGACCTTTCAAGGTCCCTTCCAGTTCTAGGAGATGGGATATCTCCATTCATTAAAGAGCAGCTCCAATACAGACCATATACTTTCAAAATAAGACTGGTTCCTGAGAGCTCTTCAAAGAGCCTCACGAGGTTCACCAAGACCCACAGACGAAGAGACTACCTGCCTTCCTACATCATAAGCGGTCACGTCCTCCCCTCTCTGATTCACAGAGACTCTCCATCTCTCCAGTGCTCAGCTCGAGAGACAAGAGTACTGATATATTTTATTAGCAGAAATATGGGCACGGAGCCCTCTGAAGATCTTAAGGATTTAAGGTACTATGAAAACCATTATTCATATGCTATAGGCAATGGCAGATTGTACACCAGAAAGTGCCATCAGGCAAGCGAATGATGCAGCCACCTGCTCCTGTCGCTGTTGGGGGGCCTAACTGAAAACATGAGTGCAGAGGAGCCTGGGTCTCTTATTCAAAGGTCTGCATGGCCTTTTGGAAAAAACGATACCTCATCAAGGGAAGAAAGGAAGCATCAACTGCCTTACATAACAAAACACTTGCACAGGCTTGGTGCTAACTTTTGCAAATGTTGGGAGTAGGGTGACCAGATAGCAAGTGTAAAAAATCGGGACAGGGGTGGGGGGTAATAGGTGCCTATATAAGAAAAAGCCCCCAAAATCAGGACTGTCCCTATAAAATCAGGACATCTGGTCACCCTAGTTGGGAGCTACAACAGTAATTGCAGAGCTCACAGGCTGTTCTGATGAGGCTCTGGGTGACCACAATTGCCACTGGGTTCAATGCACAATGGAACAGGAGTACTTGTGGCACCTTAGAGACTAACAAATTTATTAGCGCATAAGCTTTCGTGGACTACAGCCCACAATCCACGAAAGCTTATGGTCTAATAAATTTGTTAGTCTCTAAGGTGCCACAAGTACTCCTGTTCTTTTTGCGGATACAGACTAACACGGCTGCTACTCTGAAAAAATGCACAATGGGTCCATGTATTTGCAACCCACACTAACGCAGTGTGGGTCTTTACTACCCTCTAGTGGATATGCCAAGTATGAGCCTATTACAGCCTTTGAACTTTGCACTAGGTTTAACTTCCTTGAAGGACACCCGAGATGTTTCCTTGGTCATAAGGAATAGTTTGTTAACACTGGTCACTTGCTAGAGCTGGTTCAAAAATGCCAATTTCTTTTTGGTAGGAAAGTTTGAAAAATTGTTGTTTTCCTAAACGTCTCGTGATCTTTTTGGCCTGGTCCCCACTAACCCCCCACTTCGGACTAAGGTACGCAAATTCAGCTATGTTAATAACGTAGCTGAATTCGAAGTACCTTAGTCCGAACTTACCGCGGGTCCAGACGCGGCAGGGAGGCTCCCCCGTCGATGCTGCGTACTCCTCTCGCCGAGCTGGAGTACCGGCGTCGACAGCGAGCACTTCCGGGATCGATCCCAGAACATCGATTGCTTGCCGCCGGACCCTCCAGTAAGTGTAGACGTACCCTTTGTAAATTTTTTTTTAAATGAAAAACCATTTTCTGTAAAAATTAGGTTTTCAAAAATATAGGAGTGATGGGGGTTATTGAAAAAACAGAAAATGTTGATAAAAATGAAAATTTTGACCAAAATGCAAATATTTGTAGGAAAAGTATTACAGTAAAAATATTTTGACTAGCTCTGTTGCTTAGTTCTAAGCTAGTTCACAAGTTGTGCTGGTCAAATATATGTGACTAATGCATCCAATTATTTCCCTCCCTTTTTAATATTGACATTAGTGTCTCTGATCCATCCCACCTCTCTACACATAATCCTGGAAAAACCTGACTGGATGGGGACTTAAGCTCCTCCCCTGATGACATGACTGCTATTTGCATGCAAAGCAGATGCAAATAACATTTCCTCCCTCTCTGTATGATGCTTTCTTCTATAGGGGAGATTTTCAAAGGCATAGAAGGTAGCTAGGCACCCAGCTGATTGACTTTCAATGGGAGTTGGCACCTAACTGCCCTTTGAAAAATCTCCCCTACATTGTCTTGGCTAAAGATGCTACCTCGCTGCTCCCTAGTACAGAGTGAATGTGTGTGTGTGCATGTGCGTGGAGGGGACTCACTGACTGGCTAAAACTTGGATTACAACTTCTTTATTGACCTTGTCCATGGGGTTTGTGAGGTCACTACTTCACAGAAGATGTAACACAAGCTGCTGAGGCTAAAGGGGTGTGTCCAAATGGCAAACTTCCAGGCAATTCCCACTTTCACAACGGATACTTAAAACAGCTAAACAACCTGAGGACTTCAGACCCCAGCGTTCTTCTAGGAACGGAGAGCTCCGACTAAGCCTGATTTTCTTTCTTAAAAGCACAATGCTACATATTACCATTGAGCTTTACATGCCAGGAGAGATTCACCAAAACCCGTCAAACTGAGTGTATGAGGTACACTTTCTAAATTAAACGCCCTGCTCTAGCAAGAGGGCCCCCTTCATGCAGCACCTGGCAATAACACTTTATAGAAAGGGGGAAAGGATCAGCAGATACTTTGGGGTCTTGACGATTTCAGGGAGGATATGAAGGATTTTTGTTTTAAGAGAACACACTTAGGTGATTGCATGTTGTTTCCAAAGAATCACCACATCCCATTGTTATCTAGTATTGCTTCCAGTGTTCTCTGCGTAGCACTGCTTCAATTTAGTAACTGCCTGTTGGGGACCTCCGGTTGTTTTTCTTGGGTTTTGTGCTCTTTGCAACTTTACCTTCTCCCACAACAGTATTTAGAAGGAACCTGAAGTTGCTAGATGAGGCACTGAGATTTTTAGCCAATTACCCTCTTTTTTTTAATAAGCCCCCTTACCCTAGTACAGTTATTTGGAATGTCGCCGATAACATGAACTTGTTCATTCTGATCACAGGGGAACTTTTTATAGCACAGATTTACTTGCAGCACGTAACTGGAGCGGTGTGAAACTTATATAATGAAACCCAAACCACCCCGCCCCCAAGCTTTGAGGAGGTTCAGATTAAAACTTTGTAACTTTTTTTATTTTACATTTTTTATTTGTTTTATTTTTATATATTTTTATTATTATTTATAGATAATATATAATATTGTTGTTTATTATTCGTTTAAACCCAGAACCAGATTCATCATTATCATGCTGGATTCTGGCCCATGCTGGTGCATTCCTGGCCACAGAGTGGGGGAAAGCAGCCAAAGGCAACGTGAATATATTGGAGGCTTTGGGGGCCAGTGGCTACAGAACTTGGGGAGGAATCAGGGCAGTTTTGTCAGCCCCCCAGAAAATAAAGATGGGGAGAGCAGGCCAGCTTGCCACAGAATGCTAAGCACAAAAAGGAGCCATCTAGTAATTCCCCAAGGACATACTGGACAGGAAGCACAGGGAGAACTGGGCAAAGACCAGTGAGCAGCCCCGGTCCAGTCAGATGACGACAAAGGATACGGGGAATGTCTCCCTCTAGGCCTTCCAAAGACATGAAGTAGGGGCATCCTCTCCCCCTATTCCCAATGAGGCCAGGTGAAAGTATGCTCGGAAGAGATACAAAGGATTTGGAATAAATTGTACAAGACTTGACAGTTTAGGCATTATTGCAATCTGAGTGTTTTAGTTTGAATCGCGGTAGAAGGAGACCATATGACCTGAACCCAACGCAAAACAAATCCCACCTGAGTTTCTTACAGCTACATGCAGTATGTAATTTTTTAGTACTTTAGGGACACGTGTGTTATACATCAGAACCCTCTGTGACAGAGTTACTATGGTTGAGCAGCCTAGGAAGAGACTGGGGATTTTCCAAGAACCTTCCCTTTGGCTGGACTTGACCTGAGCTCAGATTTGTCCTGTATGGTTGGAACTGGCTCTCTAGGGGCCAGCAGGGCAGTTTGTTGCCTCTCTTATGGCATACAACTGGGAGGCCCCAGGTGTCCAGCCTTAAAAGGGTAAGACTCTAAACATGAATCATGACATTCCCCTGTAGGAGTGAGTGTAAGAAATCAGTCAATCAATGATCAAGGAAGCTTTAGTCTGATGAATTATTAGAGCTTTGACAGTATGCTACAGATAATAAAAGAATAACAATAGCGACTTCAAACTAGTGGTCCACCTCATTTAGTATTCTGTCTCTGACAGCGATCACTGGCAGATGCCTCGGAGGAAGGTGCAGGGAACCCCACAAAGGACAATTATGAAATTAAAAAATAACACACACACACCCCCTCAATAGACGACGTTTTTTTCCTAATCCTGGGCAGTCAGTGGTTGGCATTTATTGCTTGAACCAGAAGGATTTATCTCTCTGTTCCTCCTGCCACAATCTCAACTTTACTGTGGCTTACTGTGACTAACTGCTTTAGTTGGAATATATCCTTAAAATGCAACATTTTTAGAACTGGGGATTTAATCTTTAATCTCAGCAGTTGTTTTTTCACCCTGCATTAAACTTTGATGGCCACCACTCTACGCTGCAGATATTGCCTATCGCCTAAGCAATCATTGTCTTCCACAGAATTACTTAAAGTAAATCATGGACACATTAATGCATGCCTGGATGATGTCTTGTGTCCAACAGAGTAATTCTTCTAAAGGTAACCTCTTTAAACCTTATGTTTGGCATTCAATAGGTTGTGAATTTTGCTAGCTTTCAAGCTAAGTGAATACAAGAAATGTAAATGTATTACTCATGCGCTGGCTAATTTGTATGCTTGTTGCTTTCCAATCTCCCTGCAAATTCATTTTAAGTTTCTTTATTCGGCCCGTAAGATATTTCCTGGCTCTTCCCGCAGAATGTCATGGACTAACATGACACCACTAGCTGGGGAGCCATAGTGTAGTCTGAGAGCCTACAGTGAGCTGGAGCTCCAGTTCATACAATGCGAAATCAGTCACTCAACACAAAGTATTGACAACGAACCGTGAAATTCAGCACAAGGTGTAAGTTTTGCTTGGCAGGTGCTCATGTAGACACATTGAAAACAGGGAAGTGGAATTACTGGTGATCGGGGGAGCTTAATGGACACAAAATGCAGCTAAACCAGGGCTCAAACTGGGAAGATGAAAAACCCCATAGTGGAACTCTCAAGTTCTACCCACAGACCAAACTCCACCCACTTGAGATGTCAAAATGAGACTCCAGCCACAGTCAAATGTGCTGATCTTCACATTTTAATTGCCCCTCTCCTTGCTTACATGCTTTGATCAGCAGTGAAATAGGTAATGTCAGCGTTTAAATTACTGTCCTGGCGCACCCGACTAATGCTGCACTGAAATGACCACAGGCAGATCGTACTGCTCAGACCTATTGTTTCAGGCTGTCTGTGGATTTTGTAACATTGGTTATACTTGGGGTCATGCTTTGAAGGTTTTCACAACCATAAGAGCTGCAGACTTGTTTGAGATGAAAGCTGAGATTCTGGAGAAAGGATAGCACACTCAAAAGAGTGGCAAGTTTCTGAGCCAGCATGATGCAGCCTCATCTGAGTCTTGCAAAAGCCTTCCAGGCATCAGTAGCAACTCAGAACTACAGTAGGACTAACTGGAAACCTGCTCATAGACACCAAGGATTGATGAGCTTTTGGAGAATGAACTGGTCCGCTGTCCTGGAAGTGATCATCCATCCTGAGCAGGGCTAAAGTGCACCGGCAAGGGAAAGCTGGTTTGACAGCTTCTAGTTTGAATGACACAATGGAATTGAACCAGGAACCTCCAAAGGTAGATCCATGAGCCGCTATAGCTTGAGCTAAAACTCATTTACTAATGTAACAGACTCCTAGCCTCTGCACATCGGGCACACAGAGGGACCCTGTAAAACATGCTCACCAGTGTATTACATTTGCCCTGTTCTGTCTGGCCTGTACAGCAGTTGGGTTGTGGATGCAGGACTCCAGTCTCCAGGGCTGTAAAGCCGGCTTCTCTCACCAGCCTGTGATGTTTTGTTTTACTTAAGAATAGGGACTAGAGTCACAGGTACACTCTGGCTTCTCTGTGCCACTCCCATGCTGCAAAGTAGCCATTCACCTACATTAATTGGACAGACCCTATCATAAATCTGCTTAAGCCATGTAATCATGCCTATAGCCAGTATCCCTCCTCATGCCTTCCCTTCCTACTGTATCCTTATTCATCTGCCAGATCCATCACTTAGGCCCTGATCCTGTAACTGGATCCAGGCTAGGGGATATTTACACCTGTGTGGAGCCCCACTGACCTCAGAGGTGCTCTTGTTGGGTCACTCTGCAAGATTGGGGACTAAGATTGTAAACTCTCCATGGCAGGGACCTGTCTTGTAAGGGGTTTTGCAGAAGCACCTAGCATACTTGTGGCATGGGTGCTATAAAATGATGCATTATTATTGCTGCATGTCTTGGTTCCTGTGATTCTCAGTGACTAGGAGTCTGCTCTCTGTCCCCACCAACCTCCTTCTCTCGCCAAAAGATACAACATCTTTGAGGAAAGGTAACCATTGTCCAACCAAGATGAGAAAAAGAGTCCAGAGTGGGGGACCCAGCCACGGAGGTTGGATCCAGATCCAAACTTCCTTGGAGTTCAATGATTCCTTTGATTTGGCAGGTTCCTTAGAAGGAAGCCACCGTATTTTGCTAGCAGTCCAGCTCCACGTGTGAATGTTGTGTGATTATCAACACACTATCGCAGTCTCTACAGGTCACTTGTTCCTTTAAGCCAAGGCTAGGAATCATGCAGCACTCACTCGTGGACCCCACTGGCCATTAGAATGGTGGTCGGCTTTCTTGGCTTGATATTGAAAAGCTGTCAGCGCTTGTTTTTTGCAAATCCAACTTGGCAGCAAGGCTGGGAATTTGGAGAGGATTCAGATGTAACATCCATGTATTTTAATAGCACGTCAGGAAGGATTTACCTCAACCTTTAAAGAGGAGCGTATTAAAAAAAAAAGTACAAATGTGGGGCCAGATCCTCAGCTGGTGTAAACTGAGGTATCTCCACTGACGTCAATGTAGCTATGTCACTGTAGCTCACAGCGAGTGAGGATCTGGCCCAGATGTGCGCCAATAAAAATCTCTTCACGTGAGTCTTTGCCTGCTCATATTAGAGGAGATCTTCACCTTCTATAGAGGGATAAGCTTAATTCTCCCACAGGTACTCATTGTATTCTTCCACAGTACTCCTTTATGGAGCTACAGTCAGTGACCGGAGGGTTGGTTTGGTTTGTTCTGCTTATTACATTTGGAGGGTAATTTTCTTTGCTTTCAGGGACTGACTCCCACAGTACTTATTCCTGGAAACATTCACAGTACGTCTCTCCTGCCAGCAGTGGGCTTTCACCCCATCCCTTGGGAACAATGCGAAATGATGTGTCAGAATGTACAGGCTTCGCAGAGTACTTGGCTCACCACAAGGACCCCAGGGACAAGCGAACAAGTAGATTACTACAATCCACAACTCTCTGGCTAATCTTCTGCTGTTCTTCACTTCCCCAACTGTGGTATTGGTCATTCTGTCTGGGCCTCTTTCTACTTCAGGAACGGTGTCAGATTACCAACCACCACCCATGAAAAACTGCATGATTTGGAGTCTTACAATGAAATATCATCACTATGGTGAAATCAGGATTTTACCCTCCTGCTTCTGTCAGGTCCCTGATTTTAAAGCAGTGGCAATTCAGTACAAAATGGCTGTAAGACCCCAGCTTACTAATGAAACCCCCCTTCCTCCACAGTCCACCAAACAAGCCCAAATCTTGGAGCAAGAGCATGGTTACAAAGTCAAAGAGCCTTTCCTCACAACCACAACCCTGCTCTCCATTTCCTCCTGTTCATGCCACACCTCAAGACACCTTTGCCCACCACCCACACTACTATTCTAATCAGGTTCTCATACGGCTGTCATCACACTATCCAAGTACCTTCCAGAAGTGCACTACGCCACCTGAAAGGTATCTGGCACATTTGGGGCTCTCTCTCCTTCACTTCCCCAGGAAAAAGTAGAGGGTGGAATTAATTTCTGGGTGTCTAAAAATAAATGTAGTGTATTATATGTCCACGCAGCTCAAGGAAGCGTACCTTGCTCTTAGAGCAGAAGGTAGTGAGGTTTGTGATGGCTCTTCATTCCTGTGGGAGTTTGTTCCACTGTCTAAACCCCAGGCACACGCGAACACCAATCCAACTAAAGATTTTTCCCTGTTTTGCAGGGAACAATCAGATTTTCATCTCTTGCTTATTCTTTTCTCCATGTATAGTGTACCACCTATAACCAATGCCCTCTGCCACCCCTAAACCTTTCCAATGAAATCACTTGGCTTAAAAAGCCATTTTTTCAACACTTCTCTTTAAAAGCAAGTGAATTTAATGCTAGAAAAGCATGCTACAATGACAGCTCTGGAGAACAGAGCCCTCGGTTTAGCTAAAGAATGGCTATGCCACAAATAGCAGCACTGAACATCTTACCCACCACCAAAGCTAATCTGGACGAACCAACTTTGTTGGCAAGAGTCATACATTCCATGCTCACTCAGTCCTTAGGTTCCCTGATGTGATTTCCAACAAGGGGGCCTGATTAATACCAATTGTGTGCGGGGGTTGGCGGGAGGCAGGGGGTTGTGCCGTGAAGATTTTTCTTGTAGGACTAGTATTGAGACTACTGAACGCTTTCAAATTGGCCACCCAGATGATAATGACCTTTGGTCGTTATTGGCATGGGCCGGATTTGACACCAGAAGTAACTCTTCTGAATAGATGAGTTGAAATCGTCTGAAGGGGTGGTGGGTGAGGGAGGCAGGATGTGGCAGGGAATTGTTAGAGAGATCCCTGAGAAATACTGGTTGAGCACTTCCATGTAATTATTCATTCTGCTTAATTTGCGGGTGGACAAGATAAATTGTCCATGGACCGCACATTCTGGAAGCAGCTCCTTCCTGACAAAACAGACTCGGCCTTAAACGTTCACATAAATGACGGCAAGCAAAGAAAATTCCTCCTGTCAGATTGATCATCTCAGCCTAGAATTCTTGTGTGGATGCCAGAGCCGATGGAAATGTAAACAAAAATGGTACTATTTCCCAGCTTAGATTCATTTCCATGGTTTTTTCTTTATCTCTGTTGCGTGTTTTATGCTTGTTTTTTTCAGTTAATTTGGTGCTTATGGAAGATAGCGTAATGACAGTTGTGGGAACTGAAGCGCTCTGCGTGACAATGCAATGGGTACAGATGGCAGTGATCTAGTGGAGAGGGTGCTTGACTTGGAGACTTGTGTTATATGCTCAGCTCTACTGCTGCTGGGTCATCCTCAGTAAGTCACTTCTCTGTATGGGGCCCGGGCTACTTGTTACTGTGTGTTTGCACAATGCCTAGCACAGGACAAGGAGACTCCGATTGTAGCTGGGGCCTCTACGCACTATCCGAATACAAATAATAAACAACACATTGATGGAATTACACAGGGGTGAAACTGGTATTTTGCATCCCATCTTTTTTGAACCATTGGCTGCTGACAAGGACTCTTAGGCAAACAGTGAATATTTTCTCTGTAATCTCAGTCCTTAAACTGGTGATTGTGATTCTAGTTTGGAATAATTTAACCTTGATTTCCAAGATTTTAAAATAAACATGACCCAACATCACTCAACAAAGATGTCACCATTCTTCCAACGTGAATGTCTGAGCCTAGCACATGCTACATTAATTTTATTTTCCTTCTTTCATCCTGATTAAACTGTCCACTAGTAATTCTTTGCCTCTAGGCAAAAGCCAGTACAATTTTGTCACTAATAGGAATTGAGTATGTATGCATAGAAATACATTTAGATTAGCAATATATTTCACATTTCATGCCACTCAAATTAGCAAGTGGATGTGTTATTGCAGGATTTCTCAGGCACTGGTATGATTTTTGCATATACTCTAAACTACATATTTCCTTCTACTGTAAAGCTGCAATATACTGTAGATGTGCCAGACATTATTTCTGTTTGAAATTAAAAATGTTCCCATGCCTTAGCACATCCATATCATGTCCAACTCTGCTCTCATGAGCTAAGCAGGGTCAGGTCTCATCAGTATTCGTACAAGAAGTTGTCAGAAAAAAGCTCCTAGCATATTACAGGGAGTGGAGCTCGACAGGGTAGCCGAGCAGCTAGCGTTCTGGCTGAGGACTCAGCAGAACTAGGTTCTAGTCCCGGCTCTGTCACTTCATCTTCCTGTGCTCTGGTTTCCCTACATGTAAAATGAGGACAATGTTGTTCCCCTCCTATGTAAAGTGCTTTGACATCTTGAGCTGAAAACTCCTATCTAAGAGCTAGGTAGTATTAAATTATTATCATTTTCTCTCTGAGTCAGGCCCCACTATAGCATTAGGGGGCACTGTGTTGTTGGGTACCAAGCCTGTCTTGCCCCTCATGTAGTCGTGTGCACCTGTGTAAAGAGCTCCCATTCTGATCTGAGAGCATTTTACATCCACTTGGCAAAGGGCTCAATAACTGCACAGGGCACAAGGCAGGGGAGAATCAGGCCTTCCATCTTTTAGAGGAAATGAGAGTTACTGAGCACTTGGATTCATGAAGGTGATCAGGGCACCATCTGTGTGAAGAAGGGCGTTAGGCTGATGGCTTGCCCAAAAATTACCACATGGTATTTCCACTCTATTCTGAACACTTTCAACACCGAAGAATGATATTAAAAGTGTCATTTTAATAAGACCCATGCAACGTTTTGTAGTGGCCTGTGTCAAATGTATGGATTATTGCACATATTTGCATAAATATGCAATACATTAAAATAATCCCATGACACTACTCACCGGAGGCTATTTAACCCTGGAGTCCTGGCTACCTTCCAGTTTGGGTAATTGCATTCTGCTTGCCTAAACTCCACGAGCAGTTTCAACCAGATCTAGCATTCTTCTGCACTTTCCATCCTGAACAGTTTTATATGGTGCACAACTAAACTGTTTCTGCATCTCACCCTAGAAGTGGCTGCATTTATTAATATTTAGGAGTGGATTTTCGAAGAGGTTTAACAGAACCAGGCACCCAACTCGGTGGGAGTTGGATGCCTAATTATGGTAGGCCCCTTTGAAAGATGCCCATATCAGCAATCACACTACACAGCTCTTTACACATTTGGAGTGCGTTACAAACATGAATCCGTCCGCACGGCACCCTGTGAGGCAGAGAATTATTTATTACGTAAATGTTGAGGCAGGCAGAGAATTATTTATTACGTAAATGTTGAGGCTGCTCAGTGTCAGAGTACACCGAAGCCCTAGGGTGCCATTTAGCGTGCCAGGTATACGTGACGCGGCGACAAGCATTGTAGGCGCTTCAGAAGTTACGCCTTGTAGGCTCTATCCCTGGTGGGTCCCAATAATCACTCAGACACATGGCTAAGGGAAAGAGTATTTTACCAGGGCTGTCAGGAAAGGGATGGTTGCAAATACCCTGGTACAAAGATTTAAATAGTTACAGTTCAAAGTGAGCGATAGCGGTTCTTGTTTGGGCCCCTGGGGCAATCCAGTCAAGAGTCAGGGCTCTTCAGGCCTAGTGCCTGGGGTGCCCTCTCCAGCCCAGTCTCTACTCAAATAGGAGCCTTTTGGTTTCCAAGCTAGGCTCAGCCAGTGTCTCTCATTGGGGCCCTTCTGCACTGGCTCCTTGCTCAGCTGCTGCTGCTCCCCTACAAGTCCCACACAGACCTGCACCCAGCTGTAGTGTCTGGCAGTCACAGTCTGATCCGCACACAGCTCTGCATACACTTACTGGGGGTTCTTCTCTGCAGCTCCTGGCTAGCCATGTGCCTGCTGCTTCCTAACAGAGCCTGGGCTCTCCCTGGGTATATGCAGTGGAGAGGGGGCTGATGGCAGTGGAGTCGGGGGGGCACCCCTGCTCTGGAGAAATCACCTGGCTCGCTGCACTCTGCAGCTCGGGTCCCTCTCCCACCCACAGGGCCGGCCCTGGTCTCGTTCTCCTCCCCTCCCCTCCAGCAGCCCCATTCCCAGCACTCGGAGACGGGGATACAGACTGTGGGTCGCCACAGGGGCACGCGCCCGCAGCTCGAGCCCAGCCAGAAGAGGAGCGCAAGGAGGAGAAGCGGGCTGGCAGCAGCGGGAGAGGCGCACACCACGACCCCTCAATGGCCGTCTGTTGAGCACTCGCGAGTCGCACTAGTTCGTCCCCTGCCCTGACCCAGCCCAGCCAGTGGGAGCTGGGATGGAGGCAGCACATGGAGCTCCCTGGCTGCCCCTAAGCATAAGAGCCGGACATGCTGGCTGCTTCGCAGGGAGCCTGCCAGCCCCGTTGCGCGGCACCACCAACCAGACATTCAACGGCCCAGTCAGCGGTGCTGACTGGAGCTGCCAGGAGCCCTTTTCGACCAGGTGTTCCGGTCGAAAACCGGACACCTGGTCACCCTCCCAGGAGTATAGGAATTAATGCTCCTCATCCTATCCCGAGTGGATGGGGTATGGGCAAAAGAAGCAGGGCCAGCTCCAGGCACCACCGAAGGAAGCAGGTGCTTGGGGCGGCCAATGAAAAGGGGCGGCACGTCCTGGTATTCAGCAGCAATTCGGCGGCAGGTCCCTCAGTCACTCTCTTCCTCTTTGAGCTGCCGCCGAAGAATGAAGCGCCGCGATTGAGCTGCTGCCAAAGTGCCGCCGATCGACTTTATCTTTTCTTTTTTTCTTCTTCTTTTTTCACTTTGCCGCTTGGGGCGGCAAAAAAGCTGGAGCCGGCCCTGAAAAGAAGCAGTAATGTGCTACTGGTATGGGTAAGCACAGACTGCCGCCTCATGGAGCATGGTCTCTGTGGAATGTTTCCTTCCCTGCACTGCCCCGGTCTGTCACCCCTTACCCAGGGCACAGCATCAAAGCACAATCTAACCCATAAGTATTAATGGAGATGAGCAATCTTAAAGGTTAGAGTCTGGCCTGGAAAACCAAGGAAGCGCTGGTTAAATTACCGCAGCAATACAAAATCCTTGACTCTCATGATAAGGTTAAAAACTGAAATGTCAACACAGAGCAGCGGCAACCCAACATGGGAAACACAAGGCATTTGGAAAATCCTAAAATCTCCAGCCTGGGCTGCATAAAGAAAACATTGCAATAGCTTCTCTCAACTCACACCAAACGACCTTCAAACTGCATTCCATAGCCAATTCAATCACTTATTTTATATCTGTTGGAACCCAACTTGTGCACACACAAAAAACCCAAAAAACCCTCAGCAACCCTTTTCATTGCCTGCCAGCACCTCAACGATCATCATTTCACTTTCCAAAAAACAGCTGAAAACTCTTGGACATCAAAAGCATCCAGCGTGAGATTTACAGATACTGGGTATTTGCAGATACAGTGTTCTGCCAAAATGTTGTCATGCTTCCTAGTTCAGATTTAACTTCCCACTAGTGTGCGGTATTATTTCTTCAAGATGGAAATGGGCCTGTGTCCATCCGTTATCGAAGTTCAGTTCAATAGCTCCTACATATTGCTACCATCCTCCCTACTCCAGCTCTGCTACACCTGGATAGCAATGGTGGAATATACACTAGGCCTCATCATCACTTACAGGCCTGTCTAGTGTACAATTGCTTTGTAGATTAATTTCCCCTTGAGTGCCCCCCTGTAATTAATAGATCTCAGACTAATCTGGCAGGGGCTTGGTCTGTTTAATAGCGAGCAAAGGAAAGCTTTTGTCATTAAATGATCCCTTGGCTCCTTGCAAGACTCAGAACAATAGCTTGGAAAGCCACCAGGGCACGTAAGGCGCCCCTCGGACATACAGCAGAGTTTGTGATAAGACAGGATCTTGCAATACAGAAACCTGCCTAGCAACATGTAGCCATGGATGTCCCTCTGGGCTCTCTCCTTGGCCTACTTCTCTTCGTACCGTGTATAAATAAACGATCTATTGGAAGCTTGTTACAAAATCACAGACCTGATGTGCCCCAACAGCAGCATCGTAGCATATTGTGTTCCTTCTGTACTCCCGGATCTGAAACGGACTTTGCTGGAATATTGGGCCAGCTCCTCAGCTAGTGAAGCCAATGGACCTGTGCTGATGTACCCCAGCAGAGGATCTAGACCACTCTATTTAGTTACCTCTTGTTGCCAACCAGGGCACCAGAATGATCATAGCTCATTTTAATGGGGGGGGGGGGAAGTCTCTCCTCAACCCCTTCATCAATGCATGTTTTGTCCAAGAAGCATGGATAATTTTTACTGAGGATACACCACTGGGAACATTTTCTTGTCCAAGGATGGAAGTACCATTCTTGACTGATTTGAACAGGGATTGGCAGTCAGGACTCTGGGCTTCTATTCTAAACTTTGCATTGCCTCCTTAGGTAACCTTGAGCAAGTCACTTAAAATCTCTGTGCCCAGCCTACAGACAATGGGAGTATGAAGCACCCGAATTATAACTCCCATAAGGCACCATGGAAACATTTCCTAATCAAAATATTTCGGGTTTTGGTATTCCAATTTTAACTTTAAAAAACCCACATTTTCTATGGAAACTCCTTTATTTTCTGACCAGCTCTAAATTCATCCTCTTCTTTTCCTGGTTGCAAGGGGCTATTCCTGATCTCTCTCTTTCTCCTGAGTGCAGGTGCCACTCTGACCCACAAGGGTTGTTTGGAGAAAGAGCCAACACTGCCAGCACTATCCATTCACCACTCCCACCGTTCCTCGTTCACACCAGTAAGGCAATTTGGTCTGTGCTCCGATGACAAGTGCCCTGCAAGGACCCCAGCCAGCATGAATGCAGTTCCAAGCAGCTGCTAGGACTCCAGAGAGCCATCCATCAGGTCTCGAAGTGCTCCAAGCTGTGGCTCACTCTTCTCAGTCTTCAGAGAGTTGCACGAGATCTAGCCACACAACTCCCACTCAAGTTAGCGAGGGAGAATCCCATCCAACCGTACAAAATTCAAATGAAATACGAAATGGCTTGAAAAATGCCTGTCAGGAATAGAGAAGGGCTTTCGCCGACACTGAACGCATTTGGATGAATGCAGATGCAAGTCAGAGAAACAAATACTGGTTACCCTCATAGGTGCTCAGATATCCATCAGGTTTTACCTAGCTGTGAATTCATTTCATTATGCTATCCAGGGCCAAACTCACACCTGCTGTAGTGCTTCAGTTTCCCTGTCTTTAAGAAGGGGCTAATACTTGTCACAGGGGAGTTGAGAGGAATCAGTGGGTAATATTTGTGAAGAGCTCTCAGATCTTTGTCTTTAAATCAAGACTGGATGTCTTGCTAAAAGATATTCTATAGGTCAAACAGGAGTTATGGGCCTGATACAGAAATTACGGGGTGAAAGGCTGTGGCCTGCGTTATGCAGGAGCTCAGTTTAGATTTAGGTCATAGAGTTTATACGTCCAAGGATCACATCTTCCCTCTTTGTCACAGCATTGCATTGGGAACTCATGTCCACGTGCTTGTCCACCGTGACCCCTAAATGCTTTTCAGAATCACTGCTTTCCAAGCTCCGGTCCCCCATTCTGTAAGTATGGCCTGCATTCTTTGTTCCTAGATGTATAGCTTTGCATTTGGCTGTATTAAAATGCATTTTATTTGAATGGGCCCAGCTTACAAGTGATCCATATTGCTCTTTATCACTACCCTTATCATTATTTACCACTCCGCTAATCTGTGTCATCTGTATATTTTATCAGCAGTGGTCTTATATTTACTTCCAGATCATTGAGGAAAATGTTGAATAGCATCAGGCCTAGTTCTGATCTTGGTGGAAGCAATGACGGGGGGCAAGGGGGTTGCGATAAGGTGATCCCTTTGAAAACATTCGCGGGGTCCTTCCACCAGTCTAAGGGGTTTTTGACCCTGGTGGGTAGTGACAGGAGTTTGTCTAGTCTGTGTCTGTTTGGTCTGTAAACTGAGCTGAACCACATCTGGAGGGATCCAGAAGAGCCTCTTTCATAGGTAGGACAATTTTCGAGGATGAGAATGAATGGAGTATGTCAGGAAATCTGTGGTGGGTATCCTTGACTTCTTCTAACAGTATTTGAAGAGTGTCTGCCACTGTCTTCATTAGGTCTTGGAAGATGTGAAAGTCATCAGCCATAGATGGTGGGGGAGGCATGATGGCTTCATCTGGGGAGGAGGAGGATACGGTCCTCAGCATCATCTCTTCCTCAACACCGCCCTCTCGTTCCTCCATGATTTCTTCTGGAGGTTCCGAAGCTCTGGCTGCTGCAGCCGAGGGGGTGCATCTCGAGGGTTCTTGGGTGAGGCATGGTGGCAATATGCAGTCCAAGGGTCCCAGTATGGCCACTGGGGTGGTGGTGGCATAGAGCTTGGAGGCGGTGCTCATGGTTGCCCATACCAAGATGGCGGTGGTGGGGCCATCTGAAGGTATGCTTGGGGGCCCTGTAGGTATTGGGCACCATAAGCAGCTTGGGAGGAGTATTGTGATACCGCTTCCTCTGGTTCGGTATCCAAGTCCACACTAGAGAGTAGGGAAGACTCCCGTGCCAGACAAAGACTTGGTGCTGAGATCCCAGTACTGAGAAGAGGAGACTCCAGTACGTCCAGTACGTCGGATACATGGAGGTCCCTCAAGCACTGGAATTCCAACAGAACTGACAGACTCAGTGCCACGTATCGGCAAAGTCTTCTTAGAGGAGTGCTTACTCCTGTCCTTATTGCTCGGTGCTGTTGACTGGTGCCTGTGCCCATCAGGTCCATAGGCGTGTCAATGGTACCTGCCGCTGTAGATCGTAAGCTGTGGGTATTAGGCCAGGATTGTCTTGGTGCCAATGGTACCGAGGATTCAGTGGATACCAAGCATGCTGGAGATCATTTGCGGCTAGCTGGGGCTCACTGTGGGGACTTCCCGCTCTCTTTTTCGATGACTTATGAGAGGGGTCAGTGGCTGGTTTCTTCAACCCACAGCCTTTAGATGTTGATGGCTGTGGGAAAGACTCAAGTCTGCCAGGTGACTCTTGGTGCAGGTCCAGAGAGGGTCAGAGGGCCATCTCCTCTCTCAGTTCCCTATCCTCGCGAGGCCTGGGCCTGGTTTGCTAGCACAGACCACACTTCTGTGAAATGTGGCCTTCCCCAAGGTAGCTTATGTACCAGGAGTGCTTGTCTGTAACAGAGATAGCCTCTTTGCAGGAGAGGCACTTCTTGAAACCCAGTGAACTGGACTTACCCCACTGGGGACGGGCCCCCAATGAGAAAAAAGTGGAGGGGGGAGGGTTTTTTTTGTTTTGTTTTTTTCAGAGAGAAAACTCTAAGGCCATGTCTACACTACCCGCCAGATCGGCGGGTAGTAAGTGATCTATAGGAGATTGATTTATCGCGTCTCGTCTAGACGCGATAAATCAATCCCCGAATCGACGCCCATACTCCACCTCGGCAGGAGGAGAAAGCGGAGTCGACGGGGGAGCCGCAGCAGTCGACTTGCCACCATGAGGACGGCCAGGTAAGTCGAACTAAGATACTTTAGAGACTAACAAATTTATTAGAGCATAAGCTTTCGTGGACTACAGCCCACTTCTTCGNGATGTCAGATTTGTGTCCATTTATTCTTTTGGGTAGAGACTGTCCAGTTTGGCCAATGTACATGGCAGAGGGGCATTGCTGGCACATGATTGCATATATCACGTTGGTAGATGTGTAGGTGAACGAGCCCCTGATGGTGTGGCTGATGTGGTTAGGTCCTATGATGGTGTCTCTTGAATAGATATGTGGACAGAGCTGGCATCGGGCTTTGTTGCAAGGATATAGGACAATTAGCCTCATATCAAACCCAGGCAAAATAATGGAAAACATGCTAACCCCACTCAGTTCTGACTAGAGATTGAGCTATCCACAATCCACTAGGTCCACTTTCACTTTTGAATTTCCATAGTTAGTTAGTCTCCTCCGACTTAGTTTTTAGTGTAGTTGTAGTTTTTCTTTCTCTATCTTAGATCGATCCCCCCCCCCCCCAGTGTAGACCAGCCCTAAGAAAGAGAAAGAAAAACTACAACTACACTAAAAACTAAGTCGGAGGAGACTAACTAACTATGGAAATTCAAAAGTGAAAGTGGACCTAGTGGATTGTGGATAGCTCAATCTCTAGTCAGAACTGAGTGGGGTTAGCATGTTTTCCATTATTTTGCCTGGGTTTGATATGAGGCTAATTGTCCTATATCCTTGCAACAAAGCCCGATACCAGCTCTGTCCACATATCTATTCAAGAGACACCATCATAGGACCTAACCACATCAGCCACACCATCAGGGGCTCGTTCACCTACACATCTACCAACGTGATATATGCAATCATGTGCCAGCAATGCCCCTCTGCCATGTACATTGGCCAAACTGGACAGTCTCTACCCAAAAGAATAAATGGACACAAATCTGACATCAGGAATCATAACATTCAAAAACCAGTGGGAGAACACTTCAACCTCTCTAATCACTCAGTGACAGACTTGAAGGTGTCAGCTTTGCAACAAAAAATCTTCAAAAACAGACTCCAAAGAGAGCCTGCTGAACTCGAATTAATATGTAAAATAGACACAATTAACTTAGACTAAACAGAGACTGGGAATGGTTGGGTCATTACACTAATTGAATTTTTTTTCCCCCATGTTAAGTTCTCCTTACACCTTCTATGGGTCATCTCGATTATCACTTCAAAGGTTTTTCTTCTGCTGCTACTGATAGCTCATCTCAATTGATTGGCCTCTTACAATTGGTATGCGTACTTCCACCTTTTCATGTTCTCTGTATGTATAAATATCTTCTGTCTGTGTGTTCCACTCTATGCATCTGAAGAAGTGAGCTGTAGCCCACGAAAGCTTATGCTGAAATAAATTTGATGGTCTCTAAGGCCTGGTCCACACTAACCCCCCACTTCGAACTAAGGTACGCAAATTCAGCTACGTTAATAACGTAGCTGAATTCGAAGTACCTTAGTTCGAACTTACCGCGGGTCCAGACGCAGCAGGAAGGCTCCCCCGTCGATGCCGCATACTCCTCTCGCCGAGCTGGAGTACCGGCGTCGACGGCGAGCACTTCCGGGATCAATCCGGGATCGATTTATCGCGTCTAGACAAGACGCGATAAATCGATCCCAGAAGATCAATTGCTTACCGCCGGACCCGGAGGTAAGTGTAGACCTACCCTAAGGTGCCACAAGTACTCCTGTTCTTTTTAATTGTCCTGTAGTTATCTGGTCTTCTTACTTGCCCGTTTTGAATACTGACATAACATTAACATTCTTCCGGTCTTCAGGAATTTCCCCAGTATTCTAAGATTTATTAAAAATTAACATCAACAGGCCTCAGCCAACTCTTTTAGGACTCTTGAGGCAAGTTATTTGTGCCTGCTGATTTAAAAATGTTTATCTGTAATGGATGTTGTCTAAAATCCTTTTCAGTTTCTAAGGGCCCAGAAAGTATTTCATCCTCCTCATATGATATAAGTACGTCATCCTGATTCTTCCCAAACAGAGAACTGAAATATCTATTGAACACATTTGCCTTTTCTGCATCATTATTAACAATTCTACCATCTCCATTTAGTAATGGGCCTATACTATTGCTAATACACATAAAAACATATTACTGTTCCTAATATGCATAAAAAACACCTCCTTACTGTCCTTAACCCTACCAACCATTATATCCTTAGCTTCCCTTATCAATTTTATGCACTTCATAACTTCTAATTTTATCCATTGCTATCTATGATGCTGTCTAGGTTATCATAATGATCACTTCTGGCTTTAAAACTCTATGACTCCAGGGATGAGCTAAAGAATTAGTATTATTCAAATATATTGTGAAATTATGTCAGAAACGCAGACTACAGTGATTGAATAGCTGTGACAGTAGCAAGAGCGGGATATTGCAGTTGCACAGCAGGAAGTGGCAGTGAGAGGGCCAGGAGAAAGAGAGGTTTCTGGCAGCAGAGAGACAGAAGGAATGGCAGCTGGAAGACAGACTGCGTCCTAGCAGTAATGAAAAAAGAGGGATCTTTTCAGCTTGCACATATTGCCGGTATGTGCATCCCCATTAATAACAATAAACTGATGGTGATGGATAGTGCTGGGATCTGAAGTACACCAACCTGCATGACTTTTTCCTATAAATAATACTAAAAATACTAAAAACGTATCAGGCTTACATAAAATAGCAATTTCTCCAGAATAGGGGGCCAGATCCTCAGCTGGTGTGAATCTGTAAAGCCCCATTGAAGTGAACAAAGCTATGGTGATTTACAGCGGAGCCGTGCATTTTATTTTAATTCTCCTTTAGCTTAAATAAAATGAACTCTAGACTAAAACTGGTCTCTGGCTTTAACAAATGCTTGCCATTGACCCAACAGATTAAAAACAATGAAGTCCACAGGGTATTGTTTGGTGAACAAGACCAAGCAGATTCAACAAAATGATATTCACTTAAAAAGTTAAACATGGAAGTTAGCCCTATCTCATTTACATGGGGCCAGATTCTGATCACTCGTATGCTGGTGTACATATGGGGCAGTCACTCTGAATTTTCACTGGTTGAACAGATTAGAACCTGGCCCATAATGAATTACTTTCCTGTGATAAATTAGTCCATAGCAGTTGGGTTTTAGCCTTTTTAAAAAAGTATTTCACAGCAATGGATTATCAAAATAAACTATAACAATCTTCCCATTTTGAGGGAATGTGGAGTAAGAGAAGGCAGAGATGAGGTGAAGGAACATAAAGTACAATATACTTAAATTCGTGAAACCCCTTCCATACAAGGTATTCCCAGAATTTTAGAAGCCTCATAGCAAGCTCAGGGGAAGGTAAATATTACGCTCGTGCTACAGCCAGGGAAACCGAGGCATAGACAGGTTATGTCTTTCAGGATCCCACGTCAGAATGGAACCAATTTCTGCCAACTCTCAGCACATCTTCCCTAACCAGTAGAGCACACTGTTTCTTATACAGCTGGCTAAGTACTGCAGGCCAAATCCTGAGTGGGTTTAGATGAATTTTCCTCCATTCTTTCTCAAGCAAGCTGCTCTTTATACTGTAGAGCAGTGTTTCCCAAACTTGGGACGCCACTTGTGTAGGGAAAGCCCCTGGTGGGCCGGGCTGGTTTGTTTATCTGCCCTGTCCACAGGTCCAGCCAATTGCGGCTCCCACTAGTTGTGGTTCACTGCTCCAGGCCAATGGGAGCTGCAGGAAACTTCCCCTACACAAGCGGAGTCCCAAGTTTGGGGAACATTGCTGTAGAGTTTGCTTAATGATGTGGCTCAGGATTTGGCCTCGGATATGCTGTGCCCTGGCTCTGGAGAACATGAACTGTAGAAGGATATTAGCAACAGTGTGGGATATAGGGCTCAATCCCAAACCCCAGTTCTGTGGAGACAGACTCAGCTGCCGTAAAAGGAGAGAGGATTCTCCACACAGGGGACATGTCAGAGATGGGAAGGGTAGACACATGGTACAGCTGCTCTAACGGTACATCAGGAGCTGTTCCAGCCCCTGCATGGCCCACGATTTGGGGATTGGAAAGCATCTAAGTATTGCCAGCTCAAGCCGCCTATAATGGTAAGTCTACCTCCCCAAAAAATCACGAGATGAGCCTAAGAAAACGTGAGATATTTAAAAAACAAAACACATTGGGGTTCTTTTGCCTGCCTTCTGGTTTATAAACTGCTAGGGGCCACTTTTCCAAGCTTCACTCTGTAACCATCAGAGCTAGACCCTTTCTTTTAAAAAGCACAAACATAAGAAAGCTGAGATGCTCACATCATAGCACGATTCCAGGAGCTGGGGTTTGAAGAAAAGACACCAAATATCCCAAGGCTCACAATAAAATCGCAGGAGTTGCCAACACTGCCCCCTTCCTTCCCCACTCCTCCCCTCCTCAGTTGTGCTCATTGACTCCATAGGATTGGGTGCTCGGCTTCTTGCCCTTGGACTGCAAAGAGACTTTATAACGCACCCAGATCCCACGAGTAGAATTTTACACCCACTTTGCACAGGAGGAGATGACAGATCAAGGCAATAGAGAATCAGGCCCACCAATTATATTGTAGTAACAATACTCAGCAGGGTGCCCTGTTATTTCTCTGAAGAGGGACGTTTATAGCCCTACCTTTCTAAAGCTATCCACATTGCTCACCGAGCGCTCTCGAATTAGCTTCCTCTATTTTGACACAAATCTTTTCCTTCTGTCTTTGGAATGTTTTATTTTAAATGTTCAGACTCCAAGTTACACTGAAATAAAAGACAACTGCTGAACAAAGACTTGCTTTGCTCTGCTCCCTTCCCGGTGACAGAAATAGACTCGAGGGCTATTTTTATCCTGGAGAACACACAACACATGCCCAAGTTACCACTGCCAGTAATAAATACATCCCCTAAGAGGGTCAAGAAGCTACTGTAAACAGTGATTAGTAATGAGACCATTCTGTTCTCTTATTACTGTAGAGGCATCATTATCTATCCTCTAATTTCATACTTTATGTCTCATCACATAAAAGCCTTTACAGAAAGCAGGCAGGGTTGTATGTCTTTTCAGACTTGACCATTCCCAGCAATAGGAATATAAATAGCTCTTGACCATGTACCCGCAACTGCATACTGTGAAAATACAGTTTCCAGCGCGAGTACCTCAGCGGTCCTTTCCACTGCCATTTGTGGCTGACACATTAGCAGGAGATTTATCTTCCTCATTATTTTTCAAAGGGATGTTCATGCTGCGACACCATTTATAGGAAGTGGTGTTTATAACACGGGATTAAGTCTTTATTTTGTGTCCGCCATCGTAAACTGTCGGGTATATTTGTGTGGTTCGCATCCTGGCGCATCATCATCATATCTGAGCATCTCACAAAGCTCAATGAATTTCTCATAAGAACGGCCATATTGCGTCAGACCAAAGGTCCATCTAGCCTAGTATCCTGTTTTCCAACAGTGACCAATGCCAGGTGCCCCAGAGGGATGAACAGGTGATCATCAAATGATCCATTCCCTGTCGCTCATTCCCAGCTTCTTGCAAACAGAGGCTAGGGACACCATCTCCTCATAACTGTGTGAGAGATGTGCATTATCCCTATTTGCAGCTGGGGTAACTGAGGCACAACGATTAAGTGACTTGCCCAAGGTTCCATAGGGAGTCTGTGGAGCCAGGCATTGAGCCCAGGTCTTCTTAGTTGTATTGTCATAACCATAAGGCATCCCCTCTCTCCCTCTCCTTTTCATGCTGTTGGGCAGGTTTCCTTTGAGGATGAGGACTGAAAGGTCAGATATGGAGGGATTGCTTTGTGAAAAGTTCATCCACAGGTGATAGGGTATTTTTGTCTTTTATCATTTTTCTGTGTGAGTTCATTCAAGAGCGTAATGGTTGTCTGGTGTCACCCACATAGTTGTTGTTGGGGCATTTGGTGCACTGGATGAGATCCACCACATGTTGTTATAGGTATGTGTGGAATCCATAGATCTTGAAAGGTGTGCCATGGGAGGTATTGATCATCATAGCAGTGGTGATATGGCTGCAGGTTTTACACCAGGGTCTGGTGCCGCTTGAGATGGGATGCATTAGGCGAGGTATATCTAGTAGGGATAAGGAGATGCTGCTTCCGTTGTATAAGCCGCTGGTGAGACCTCATTTGGAGTACTGTGTGCAGTTCTGGTCTCCCATGTTTAAAAAAGATGAACTCAAACTGGAACGGGTACAGAGAAGGGCCACTAGGATGATCAGAGGAATGGAAAACCTGTCGTATGAAAGGAGACTAGAGGAGCTCGGGTTGTTTAGTCTGACAAAACGAAGGCTGAGGGGGGATATGATTGCTCTCTTTAAATATATCAGAGGGATAAATACAAGGGAGGGAGAGGAATTATTCCAGTTTAGTACTAATGTGGACACGAGAACGAATGGATATAAACTGGCCGTGGGGAAGTTTAGGCTTGAAATTAGATGAAGGTTTCTGACCGTCAGAGGGTGAAATATTGGAACAGCCTTCCGAGGGAAACGGTGGGGGCGAAGGACCTGCCTGGCTTTAAGATTAAGCTAGATAAGTTTATGGAGGGAATGGTTTAATGGAAAAACATGATTTTAGCCAAAGGAATACCATGCCATGGCAGGTAAATAGTATAATGGCTAACAACGGTCAGGCTGGAGACTCTTGCCTACATGCTCGGGGTTTTACTGATCGCCATATTTGGGGTCGGGAAGGAATTTTCCTCCAGGGTAGATTGGCAGAGGCCCTGGAGGTTTTTCGCCTTCCTCCGCAGCATGGGGCAGGGATCGCTAGCAGGGGGATTCTCTGCCAATTGAAGTCACTAAACCACAGGATTTGGGGACTTCAACAGCAGAGTCAAGGGAAGGGGTAGGGACGGCTTTGTGGTGCAGCATGCAGGGGGTCAGACCAGATGATCATAATGGTCCCTTCTGACCTTAAAGTCTATGAGTCTATGAGCCTATGAGTTGGTGTGTCCTGGTCTGTGGGGAGCTTGCTTCTGATGATGAGCTTGGCAAGATTGACCTGGGGTTATTGGAAGGGCATAAGAGAAGGGTTGGGAAAGATTTCTTTCAGGATGCGGTCCCCATCAAGTATCGGTTGTAATTATTTAATGATACCCTGTATGGGTTCCAATGTGGGGTGGCAGGTGACAACTAGAGGTGTGCAATCAGTGGGTTTTGTTGTTGTTGTTGGTTTTTTGTATTGAAGCAGGTTGTCTCGGGGTATTTGGGTGGCCGTTCCAGGATGAGTTCTACTTCTCTGTCTGGTCACAACACAGGAACAGCAGCAGCAGCAGCACCAACGTCCCCGCTAGGTACCTCAATACTTCCCTGGAGAGATGGGTTGAGAAAAAAGTTCAGTCTCAGTGCACACTGATCAGCATGATGTATGCTTCTCCTGGACAGAGGGAGCACACCCTGGGCATCTGAAATCCATAGCAATTCAAATCCCAGATAAGCACCCATTTATGTGACAGCTGCCAGCCTGGCCAAAACCAGGGATTAAAGTGGGCGCTCTCCATAGCTAAAACCTCTCTCTATCTGATCTGAGTTAGAGGCTTTAACAGATTCTCATCTTCTGTGGATCAGGTACAAAGGGGGATTTAATACACACTGACCAGAGTTGTACATCCAGTCCTTGACTTCTCCTTGTTGAGACTGCCAGCAAGATGGCCAGCGAATGATGGGGCTAGCACCTCATGGTACAAAAGAGACTGAACTCTGCTAGAATCAATATAAAGGAAATTCTGTCCTGACAGTGCTGGACACAGACAGGTCTCTGTAGTCCTCCCAGACTAAATAAACACAGCCTGTGCTACCTAATATCATCATGCAGGGTCTCCCTAAATCCTGCTGACTACACTGCTGATTATTATCCAGTAGGACCAGAGACAACAGACTCATTTCACACATATAGCAAAGATTGCCTTTATATGGTAATGGTTCACCCACCAACTCTGCTTTTACTGGCAACTTCTATTCCCAGAGGCAGCTTACGGGAATATTTTAATCATGTCATATTTGAGCTATGAGTGATAAAGTCTCTGCAACATCTGGCAGAGGCTGAAATGACAGCACCCCACAGCTGGCATGCTGGGCGCAATTCAGAGCTTGGGAAGCTAGAGACCTGGGTCCAGGGTTCCTAGCGTGATGGTTCCTCATTTATCAGCTGTATGGGCACAGTAGGAATGCTTATAGGGGAAATTGTTATTAAAAAACACGGCATTTGAAAAAAATGTACTAAAACGCCAAAAAGATAAATGGGGCCAGCTGCAAAACAATCATTAAAAACTTACTTTGTAGAGTTTCCAGTCTATCCTTTATACTAACAGGGAAGAAGTATATTAAAATGATTACTGTGCCATAATCATACTTTGTCTTGGTACAAATATAATGTATGTAGGATTGTTGCATATAGTTATGTAGATGTGCAATGCACAAAAAGGTCCCATGGCACAATTCCAGCCTTGCAAACTTCTACTTGCTTAAGGCATTTTTTTTTCTGATGGGTAAAACATCATTCGTTTTTAATTATTGTTAAGCATTAGGATCAGGACAAGCAGATAGATGTTGGCTACATTTTCAGAAATGACTCATACTGGTGGGTGCCCAGTTTGAGACACTGGAAAGGGATCTCTGCACTTACTGAAAATCAGACCGCTTTAAGGTAACTAAGCTGGACACTCAAAAATAATTTTTGAAACTGGAGATGTGGGCTGGTAAATGTTCATGACATTTTCTACAAGACTGCACTATGCACCAGAGTAGAGGCGTTATCCCCAGTGTCCTGGCCTAATTCCAGTCAGAGTAATATAGCTGGGAGGGAAATGGTTTTCCCGCACTGTGAAAATAATGGAGATGTCAAAATATTTCCCATTCCAGATCAGGATGAAACTGAGACCTTTTGAGGTTTTTGTGAAAAATGTGAGAGAGCAACCCACCCCAGAACAGCCTATAGCCCAGGGATTAGGGCACTCACCTGGGACATGGCAGACTTAGGTTCAAGTCTAATGTCTGAATCAAACAGAGACTTAAACCTGTGTAGTTCAAACATCCCAGATGAGCACACTAATCCTGGGGCTATTGGCTAGCTTGGGTAGCTTACCCTTGCTCTCCCTCCCTCTCTGGCTTTGGCCAGAAATTCCATCCTAGACCTGTGAAACCATTCCCTGGTGAACGTTTCATTGAAACTGATACGTTATCTTGAAAAGTTCTGGCATTCACATTTTCCAATGAAAAACCATTCAGTTAAAAAATTCCCAACCAATTCTAATGAGTAATTAAATCCCACTCTCTCCCCCCACCCTCTTTCAGTTGGATATGGAATTCATCATCACTTCTTGGCCTAAACTGTGGTGTAAAGTTGTGCTGCTAAACAGCTGCCACATTTCACCCCAGAGGTGGCTGCATTTCGCTGGTGAGTGATGTACGGGCACACAGGGAAGCTGGTGACCGAGTCAAGAACTGACTCCAGATCTCCTGTGGCCCAGTGCCTTAACTACAAGGCCATCCATCCTCTCTTAGAGCCTTTTACTGAAACGGCAGCAAGGTTTTCTTGCTCAGGCCCTTCATCAGGAAGGCTGTAGCTATTTATCTAACACTTTTAGTGACATGCAGACAATGGCATGTCCTCATGAGCAAGAAGTGCATGAAATGGCCCAGTCTGGCCTGTCTCAGATTTAAATACACTGTGCTATAGGACGCTGGCCTTAATTCTACCTGTTTCAGAGTAGCAGCCGTGTTAGTCTGTATCCGCAGAAAGAACAGGAGTACTTGTGGCACCTTAGAGACAGACAAATTTATTAGAGCATAAGCTTTCGTCCAAAGAAGTGGGCTGTAGTCCATGAAAGCTTATGCTCTAATAAATTTGTTAGTCTCTAAGGTGCCACAAGTACTCCTGTTCTTAATTCTACCTGCCTCTCGATTCTCGCTTGAGGACACACGTTCCCTTGTGGGACAAGTAACATACCACGTTACAGCTGTAATGATGTTTATGTCCAGTGGCTGCGGTTAACGGCTGGTTGGGGAACCGTCTACACAGAGGACTAAAAAGCAAGCAGGGTAGGAGCAGAAAAGTGAAGGGCAATTAAATTAGTGCAGATGGAGCAGGACACTTTGTTTGGGGGAGCTGGGCATAATAAAAAGTCATCCACCTGAGTTGGATGAGGTGTCCCTGTTAGTGTGATTTGATTTTGCTCATTCTCTGGGAGGAAGAGCAAGCTATTAAAGACCTGACTGGGGCACCTCAGGCGAGTAGTACCAGTGGCTTTGACGGGACTGCTCACCTGTGTAAGTACCGACCTAGGTCAGGATCCCCCAGTTGAGTCCTGCAAGTGAACAACAGAACTCGCTTTGCACTTAGGCTGTGTCTAAAACGTTACCACCATTGCTGCCCCTGTTTCAGCGCCCTCAGCTTTAACAACAGTGGGGTGCGAGGAGCGCTAGGGCAGACGTGGCTCTAGGGCAGCCCCCAGCCTTATAAGCACCGTGGACTAGATTCACAGTTGGTGAAAAATCAGTGTGGCTCCATTGAAGTTTGTGAGTTTACGTCAACAGAGATTTTTGGCCCCAACTCATCTAACCCTCCTGTGATTTTAAGCACCCTATATGCTATTATAAGACTTTGTGTACAAAATATGCCTTGTGAGGTGTCACTTGAAAACAAATAACTCACTGATCATTAATATTCTCATATGATGTACGTAGGCAGTGCGTATTCAGAGGTATGGATGTGTGCTGGAATTATGAGTAAAGTGGGTTTAAACCAGGCGTGTCGGGGGAGTCGGTAAACAGGTCTGCCCTAACCAAAGGAATGTGGGTTGACCTCGCTCTCCATATAAGCAGTAAACGGGACCATCAGGACAGCAAGGGGAGGTGATTGCAGGTTACAGAACAATTTGCATTTTAGCAAGCACCAGCAGGGGAAGAAAACAGCAAGGCGCTGTTCACCACCAGACTCCATGTCGCCTTCCTCACAGCGGGAATAAACCAGACTTTGAGGGGTAACCTTCAGAAGAATCCAATTCAGAAGTTCCCTGGACTGTAAAAGAAAGTGGCAGAACCCCCCAAGTTCTCTCTTTTGCCTACCAAGGCAGAGAAACCAGCAAGTTGGGCTTCTAGAAGAGATCCTGGTGGAGGGGTAAGCCATCTCATTGTTGGAAGACTATGGGTGAGAAAAGCCATCTTCAACAACACCTGCACCTTGCTAGGTTCAGTTTGAGATGGTTAGGTGTGTGTTTTCACTTTTTTTAGCTTGAAACCATCTCTAACTTTATCCCTTATGCTTGAACTCACTTCAAATCCTATCTCCTTTTGTTAATACATTTGTTTTACTATTAATCTAAACCAGCATTGCTGCATTTATATTAAAGTGTTGTTTATTGGCAGTGAATGCAGTGAGTTGTTTGGGTTTTATCTCTGTAAAGGAACAAATGGACTGTATTATATACTCTGGTTTCTCTTCAGATCGTATAAATCTTTCGCCTTTTACTAAAGATTTCCTTGGAATATGGTAGGCCTGGGCTGAGTATTGCAAAGCACAGGGGTTTGGGCAGTCTGGGACTGGAGTTGCGTTGGGGTCACCTGCTAACATTAACCAAGTCTGGTAAAGGCAAAAGGGGGTCTGGGATAACAGCTGGCAGGCTGTTGGATTCAAAGTGGTTGAATCAGAGCTGTCCAGCATACAGAACATGAAGCACACGCTAGCTGCTGGCTGTGTGTGCATCCCAGGCTAGGAGCGACACATAGCAGAAGCATTTGGGGGCATTCAAGGTTATAACACAATCAGTGACCCAACCTCTCACTGGTCTGAACTCAACCCCAAAGCATGGCAGCGGCAGAGTCAGCAGGATTTACCCACATCGTGCCCGGGGCACCATTTCAGATGGGGGGACGGGGGGGAACTTTAACCATAATTCAAGGGGCTACTTAGGCACCTGAAAACACTAGTATTTTTGCAGACAATGGGGGTGGGGGCACAACCTAAAATTATAACTCAAAGCGGGGGCTCAGCTCAAAAAATCTGAAAACTGCTCAGGGTGCTAGCAGGGAGTAGCTAGGGGCTGTGTGCAGGGAGGGGAGTAGCTCAGGGTGCAGGGAGGGGGTAGCTAGGGGCTGTGTGCAAAGAGGGGGTACCTCAGGATGCCAGCAGGGGGTAGCTAGGGGCTGTGTGCAGAGAGGGGGTAGCTCAGGGTGCCAGCAGGGGGGTAGCTAGGGGCTGTGTGCAGAGAGGGGGTAGCTCAGGGTGTTGGGAGGGGCTGTGTCTGAGGGGTTGCTGCTGCTTGAAGGCTGGCTGTGCATTCAGTCCCTAGTTGGCACAGTGGGGGTAGCTTCACTGGGCAGGGGCTGGGGAAAAGGGCATGCTCTGCCCATCCGGGACACGATGGGCAGGGGGAGGGGGACACCCTGATATCAGTCCCCCCCTCCCCTTCCTGGGCTCTGCGCAGCAGATCAAGAGGCAGGCTTCCAGTCCTGAGCAGTATAGCTAGCAGCGGCTCCATAGCGGTGGGGCGGGGGGTAGGGGCAGCATGGTGGCTGCAGAGGGCAGCGGAGCAGGGCAGCGGGGGGAGGACGGGTAGCATCTCCCCTCCTGCTGCAAACTTCACCCAAATGTGGTACATGGCGCCCCTGAGGCTGCTTGCTCTGTTTACACTTCAAGCCGTGGTAAAATAGTTTTAAAGGATTCTCCAGTGAAAAGGCTGTGAACAGCCGACGAAGTGGAACCGTTTTATTTCCTCTTTGTTTATTCTGGGCAGGGGAAACAGAACAGAGGGAAGAGGACAGCTGAGGAAGAAGCAGTTAGAAGAGCTGTGTGCACAGTGAGTTCTGTCAGCAGCTGGCCAGAAGCAATCCGAGCCAGTGAGCATGTTGCACTTGTATGCCATGAGGCAGGATGGGGCATCTGCTCTGTGTAATTCTGGCTGTGTCTACGCTGTCAGAGTTGTTCGCTGAAAGTTTTTTTTTTTTTTTTTTTTTTATCGACAAAGCAGGGACCAGAGGGGCTCCTTTTTTCTCCTGCAGGGCATGCAGGAGACCAAGCAGATGGTTCCCCAGGTGACCCAGCAGAGGCAGGGGCAATGGCAAGCGGTCCAGAGCTGCGGAGACTGGAGTGGAAACGGCTGCTAGTGGAGGAGAGATGGATAGAACTGGAGGCTGGTGCTGAGTGAGGAGGCAGAACGGAAGAACAGAAGTTTGCTGACCAGGACAGAGGAGGAGGGACAAGTCACACCCTTGGGACTCAGGAGGAAGAACATAATAGAGTGCCTGATCAGGGGCAAACAGATGACCAGATGTGGGTACGATGGACCCCATCACTGTGCCTGAAGCCTGAGACCTTATGGTCACTAAGGCTATGCTGGGATGCTGACTGTAGGAAGTGGTTTTCCTTGATGTGTTATTTTCTGTAATGATGTAACAAGATTGAGCCCGAGGGCTCAGATACAAGCCAGCCATAGCCGGACTCAGTGGTTGAGAGAGTAAACCCTCACCCGGGAAACTGAGTCAGTGTTGAGTGTGTCTGAGGCACAGCTAAAAGGTGCTTTGGCCCAGGATCTTCTAGGGGCGGTAAGACTCTGGCACAGTGACTCGAAGGGAAGGGAAACCGAGTCATGGTTGGAAGGTGATGTGCCACGAAAACTGCTGAGTACAGACAGACACTGACCCAGCTGAGAACACCTCTAGGAGCAGGGAAGACCCAAAGTGGTAAGAGAGCTGAGTAAACAACTTCAGAGGTGACAAAAGGCTTTATTGCCCTGGGAGTCACAGATGGGTGAGCAGTAATCACTAGGGGAGTGTGGAAGTTAAGTGTGGGAAAAGGTGCCCCTTAATCTATGGGTTTAGGATGGTCATTCAAATAAAATTAAACATAGTGAGATGTTGGAGAACAGTGGATTCTAACCTGCTGCCTCTGGGTCAGCCAGTGGCTAACTCGCCGACAGCTCTGTAAAGGGGGAAATGTGTCTCTAAGCACCCCTGTATTCACACCCTACTGTTGTAATCGTTGTATAAAATATGCCTTGTGAGGTATCATCAATTCACTGATCATTACAATTCTTGTACATGGTGTGTATGAAGAGTTATGGATATATGCTAGAATTATGACTAAAGTGTGTTTAAACCAAGCCTGTCAGGAGGAGTTGGTAAAACAGGAGTGCCCTAGAGAAAGGAATGTGTTGTTGCTTATCTGACCAGCAGCCCAGTCAGTCAGGAAGAGACAATAAAGGTACATTTACACAGCAGATAAACCAACGTATCAAGCTAATGAGTGGGGAAGGAGACTGCATGGTGTCTATGCCCCAGCAGGACAGAGACACTTGGTCTGGGTTTTACTTTTCAGAGAATACATTGAAAAGATTTACTGTTCTATAAAGACAGGGAGCTGAATCTCAAGTGATAAACAATGGAATTAACTGATTGTCTACAGTATTACTGCATTATTAAAAATGTATTGAGAGAAGTCTTTTATGAAAGCCCACTGGTGATTAGTATCATTATGAAATGTAGGTATTAACACTATATGAGGAAATATGGATACTTAATATTTGCTTTATAGTCTGTGGCCAAAGAAAGAAATAGGTTCCCTCCCAGTCAGGAGGGAACATCGCAGCTGTCTGTCTCCAATGAGATTAAGCAATATGTGACCAACAACAATAGAAGCCCCATTTACATAGAAATCAGCAAGGGGATGGGAAGTCCACAGCAAGGGAAGAACAACATGAAGTCATCCTGCCTCTTGAAATAAAGTCATTGAACTTTGAGAGATATAAACACAGACAGAAGGCCATTTTGGCATCCATCACTAGCCAGGCCCAAGAGAAAAGAGCACTTGCAAGCTGAGAAAGATGGGTCCCTCCAGCCAAGGGGGGAGTTGAAGTCTCTGGAACTGAATATAGGTGAGAAGCCTGCTTAGGCAAAGATCTTTCACTTAGGAAGACAAGGGAAGCCAGCACCTTATACTTCTTGGAAGGTCCTGACTGAAGGAAAATTAGCCGTGGCTGGGAAGAAGGAGGACTGGTGAGAGAAACAATCTTGAACAAAGCCTGTATCTTGCCAGATTAAATTATAGATTTTAGAAGCGTGTTTTCACTTTTATTTGCTCATAATCATCTCTACATTTATGTCTTTTACTTGGCATCACTTAACCTAATTTGTTTTATTTTTACTAGAAACCAACTCAGCTGTGTTTGCAGGGAAGGGTGTATTCACCCCAGTTAAGTTAATAATAAGCTGTAATGTACTTTCGTCTCTTTAAAGCAGCAAATGAGTTTATTATTCCTCTGAGCTGTCCAGGACAGGGCTGGACATTGCAGAGCACTTCATTCTGGGAAAATTCAGGACTGGGAGTGTGTTGGGGTCACCTTATTAGTTGTAACCAAGGCTGGTGGAAGCCAGAGTGGGGCTGCAGACAGGCTGCTGGGCTCAGAGCTGCTGAACCAGGGCTGTCTAGCACACAGACACTCAGGGTGTGACCTGTATGCTGGTCGGCTGGCTATACGCATCCCTGGCTTGGAGCTACAGCAGCAAAGCATTGTAAGGCACCCGAACCTCATGACACCTCCTCAAAGCAGTTTGACATGACAGAACTTAAAATGTCAAAGCCTTGGCTACACTAACACTCCCACCATTGCTACCACTGCTGGGTCTGAAATGGATTTAACAATGGCATGAAATTTTAGCAATAGTTTCCTCAGACGGACAAAGCCTTCGGTGGTCATCATCAAGACCAGTCCCAAAGGGATGTAACTTCCTTGCAGATCAAGCACTACCTAGGTCAATCTCTATATAGGTCCTTATGATGGTCTGGTTTGATATTCAGTCTTTGTCCATCACTGGCGATCTTATCATGCCACTGATTCTTTTGGCAACCATTCAATCGCTGTCTGTGTAGCGGCCTTCCTTGGTAAACACACTTCACAATTCATTGGTCTGTCATCCTAACAGTATGTCCATACCAAGAAAGCCACCAAATCTGAACCCGTGCTGATCGAGGCAGTTGCTGGATTCCACTACGAGTATCTCCTCATTGCTGATTTTGTTCTGCCACTTAACACAGAGCAGCTGAGGAAGACGACAAGAATTCAAAACTTCAATTCACCACTCTTCAGCCTTCCTCGGTGCCCATGTTTCATGGTATATACATGAGTGCAAACATGGTTCCATAGATCCACAACTTTGTGGTAAGCTAGATATCACAATATCGCCACGGAAGAGCCCGCAACATGGTTTCAGCTGCTAATACACAAGTGTCCATGTCTTCTGAACATCCTCCAGAACTGTCTATGCCGCTTCCCAAGTATTTGGCAGTCGCCACCTGCCCGAGATCCTGTCTGGACAGGTAAATACTGAGCTGGTTGTAATCTAGAGTTGGAGGCTGCGGGATGGCAAAGGCCAGGGACTTAGTTTTATTGAGATTAATAGCTAGATCAATGCATGCTGCTTCTTGCCTGACTATTGGCCATCCAGCTGCAACAATTCACCAAATTGAGCCAATGTCAGCCATGTATTTGAGCCCTAGAGTGCTGGCCTACAAGTTGCAGCAGCCTTGGCTAGCTGAGAAATGTACAGGAGTACGATCTGAAAAGCTTCTCCATGTTTTCTTGGAAATTTTTCTAAAAGGGAAAATGCTCCTTAATGTGGGAAGCTGGGGGGCAGAAATTGGAGGGTTTGCATGTGAACTCCTGAGAACTAGGTTTTTTCAATTCCCCCTCAAGCTGCTGAGTAGCTGTTGCGATGGGTCATGCCTGGATACAACAAAGCTGAAGTCCAGCTCCAAACTTGGGTCTTCCCATCTCGGGACATGCCACCAAGCTACTGGGGGAGGATGCCTTTAAAAAAAAAAATCGGTTCCTTTCAATCCAGCAACCCTGCCCTCCCGCCAACACGAGAGACCTACAGCCTGAGCGAGCCTGGCAGGCTAAGTGAGAATTTCCCTTCCACCCCACTGAGCCAATGAGTGTGCTCTAATTTGAAATTTCATTACATTAATAATTCATCCAGAAAGGATGCTGAACCGCCAACAGTAGCCAACAATCCAATTGCTTTCATTCTAATCCTTTAAAATCCAATCTAAAAAAACCCAGCAACACACCCATCCATTTACAGGGCTTCATTTAGACCTGTGATGTGAAGTGAAAACCACTGGTGCTTTACGTATTGCAACATCTTCAACTTCCTGTGTGATATGGGAAAACTTCAATTCATAACAATATACAGTCTGGTTGCTTTAGAACTACATGACACATCCTCAGCTGGTGTAAATTAGCATAGCTCCATTGAAGTCAATACAGCTATGTCTGTTTGTTAGAAAATGGGAATTTTCTGTAGCCTTTTACTACACCAATGTGTGCCTCATTTTCCCTCTGTCCTTTGCATTGTTACCCAGCCTGGGCGGGGAGGGTAAGGAAAGGTTAAGCCTGCTCTTGGGGGCAAGCACAGGATGTGAGATGAGGGTGTCACCTTGCTGTTGGGGCTGCAATGAATAGGATCACTAAGGAACTGGTTGGGACCTGCTGAATGTGACCCATATCAATGCAGAATGTGAAAGAGACAATGAAAAGTCCCGATGACCAGAACATTCACATCTAGCAAACAAGGACACAGAAGAAGGAGGTTCCTCCTCTCCCCCCCCCCCCACACACACCGACACTCACCCTGCCCCTCAGCAGGGAAGCTGAACAGAGACACCAGCTTGAGAACAAAGGCCTTAGACGTGACCAGCAGTGGGAAAGTGTGGGCTTCTGGAGGAAGCTGGCTGCTCTCTCCCGGGATGCACTGAGGGAGTCAGAGAGACAGTGCCTGAGAGGCCTGAGATGGAATCCACTACAGCTTGGCTCGTGGTTTGCTCTGGTTTGACCAAAATGGACTACGCTTCAACCGTTATTTCTCTATTCTAACCTAAGGACTTCCCATGCTGTGTTTCAGGTGCCTAACAAAGCCTGCTCTGGTTTGAAAAGGTGATTTGGTGTCACTGCAAATACTGGCTGGGGGACATTAATCCCCGAAGAATGTACATCTCTGATAAAGGGTATATTTCAGCTTGACTCGCTAAGCAGAGCTAACGGTGTGAAGCAGGAGTGCTGCAGCCCAAAGGTTCAGTCTAGGAGGCCGTGAGGCTGTGTGGCCTACTCTGGCAAAAGAGGGAGACTCCTTGTGGGGGTCTGGCATGCTAAAGTGGTTCCTCCAAGAGTGTTTATAAGCTGGGGCATAGCACAGATCTTGTGGATCCCTGATGCTGTTTACAGCAGCTGAGGAGCCATCCCTCCAGTTTAAGTGCTCTGTGACTGTTTTCAGGCATGCAGTTTAGAGTTAGCCAGTTATACAGGTGTTCGTTTCATGCGCCACGTTATCCATTTGTCAGATGTACATTCACCATTATACCCTACACAACTGGTGCTTCCGGCTCACAGCACTATTTCCTATAGACCAAATCCTGAAATCCATACTCAGTTTTTACTCCCTGAGGCTAAAGGCTAAAGCAGAAAGCAAAGGATTTGGGACAGGTGGACAGCAAGGGGCACAGACAAGATTACAGATTCACAGCTCTTAGGTCAGAAGGGAACATTAGATCATCCAGTCTGACCTCTTGTTCATAGGCGCCGACTCCATGGGTGCTCCGAAGCTGGAGCACCCACAGGGAAAATATGGTGTCAGAGCACCTCACTGTGTTTTCTAAAATCATCTTTTTCACATGTACCTTATATTTTAGGTTCCTCTTCCTCCATACAATCTTATCATTATTCATAATTATTAATCATAACCCATGTCTCCCCTAAATGGTTTTTTCTTATGTGACACCAATAAATATGGACAATGATTTAATGAAAACAGAAATCTTTGTCCTGTGACATCAGGTCAGATTCAACCTTAATGACCCAATTAACACATCTAATGCTAATACCTTCCATTTGCAGTTTATAGCACCTTCCATCCCAAAGTGCCCTCCATAGCATTTATCTAATGGGATGGCTGGGGCCACCACTGGGTTAGAAATGCAGCAGGCATTCTGCACAAGTAGCTCCATACAATAGGTTCTTTAATGAATGGAAAAGGGAAGAGCAATATTTCCAAATGAAAAGGCAGCAGAAGTTTCAGCAAAGAATGTAGTGGGACTGAGCTGAAATTTGGCCAGGACATCAAGCACAAACAGTCAGGCCTGAGCCTGTAGTCATGGCTTTAGCAGCCCAGGATCAACTCATAAACAAAAAGGAAAAAGGACATCTGCTGGGAGAGCAATACAGCAGTGCACAGACAATCCAGGAAGTTTTTTGGAGACTATTGGGGACAATTTCCGGGTGCAAGTGCTGGGGGAAACAACCAGGAGCTGTGCTCCTCTTGACCTGCTGCTCACAAACAGGGAAGAATTGGTAGGGGAAGCAGAAGTGTGTGGCAACCTGGGCAGCAATGACCATAAGATGGTTGAGTTCAGGATCCTGACAAAAGGAAGAAAGGAGAGCAGTAGAATACGGATCCTAGACTTTGACGCTCTCAGGGAACTGATGGCCAGGAGGCTAATATGAGGGGGAAAGGAGTCCAGGAGAGTTGGCTGTATTTTAAAGAAGCCTTATTAAGGGCGCATGAACAAACCATCCTGTAGAAAGAATAGCAAATATGGCAGGCGACCAGCTTGGCTTAACAGAGAAATCGTCGGTGAGCTTAAACACAAAAAGGAAGCTTACAAGAAGTGGAAACTTGGACAGATGCCTAGGGAAGAGTATAAAAATATTGCTTGAACAAGCAGGGTTGTAATCAGGAAGGCCAAAGCACAACTGGAGTTGGAGTTAGCAAGGCATGTGAAGGGTAACAAGAAGGGTTTCTCCAGGTACGTTAGCAACAAGAATGTCAGGGAAAGTGTGGGACCCTTACTGAATGGAGGAGGCAACCTAGTAACAGATGATGTGGAAAAAGTACTCAATGCAATGAAGTACTCAATGCTTTTTTTGCCTTGGTCTTCACAGACAAGATCAGCTCCCAGACTGCTGCACTGGGCAGCACAGTATGGGGAGGAGCTGAGCAGCCCTCAGTGGTGAAAGAACAGGTTAAGGACTATTTAGAAAAGCTGGACATGCACAAGTCCATGAGGCCGGATCTAATGCATCCCAGGGTGCTGAGGGAGTTGGCTGATGTAATTGCAGATCCACTGACCATTATCTTTGAAAACTCGTGGTGATCCGGGGAGGTCCGGGACAATTGGAAAAAGGCAAATATAGTGCCCATCTTTAAAAAAGGGAAGAAGGGGTATCCGGGGAACTACTGACAGGTCAGCCCCACCTCAGTCCCTGGAAAAATCATGGAGCAGGTCCTCAAGGAATCCATTTTGAAGCACTTGGAGGAGAGGAAGGTGATCAGGAAAAGTCAACATGGATTCACCAAGGGCAATTCAGGCCTGACCAACCTGACTGCCTTCTAGGATGAGATAATTGGCTCTGTGGATATAGGGAAAACGGTGGACATGATATATCTTGACTTTAGCAAAGCTTTTGATATGGTTTCCCACATTATTCTTGCCAGCAAGTTAAAAAAGTATGGATTGGATGAATGGACTATAAGGTGGATAGAAAGCTGGCTAGATCATCACGCTCAACGGGTAGTGATCAACGGCTCGATGTCTAGTTGGCAGCCGGTATCAAGCGAAGTGCCCCAGGGGTCGGTCCTGGAGCCGGTTTTGTTCACTATCTTCATTAATGATCTGGATGATGGGATGCATTGCAGCCTCAGCAAGTTAGCAGATGACACTAAGCTGTGGGGAGAGGTAGATATGCTGGAGGGTAGGAATAGGGTCCAGAATGACCTAGACAGATTGGGCCAAAAGAAATCTGATGAGGTTCAACAAGGACAAGTGCAGAGTCCTGCACTTAGGACGGAAAAATCCCATGCACTGTTACAGGCTGGGGACCGACTGGCTAAGTGGCAGTTCTGCAAAAAAGGACCTGGAGATTACAGTGGATGAGAAGCTGGATGTGAGTCAACAGTGTGCCCTTGTTATCAAGAAGGCTAATGGCATATTGGGCTGGGCTGCATTAGTAGAAGCATTGCCAGCAGATTGAAGGAAGTGATTATTCCCCTCTATTCGGCACTGGTGAGGCCACATCTGGAGTATTGCATCCAGGTTTGGGCCCCCCCACTACAGAAATGATGTGAACAAATTGGAGAGAGTCCAGCGGACGGCAACGAAAACGATTAGGGGGCTGGGGCACATGACTTATGAGGAGAGGCTGAGGGAACTGGGCTTATTTAGTCTACAGACGAGAAGAGTGAGAGGGGATTTGATAGCAGCCTTCAGCTACCTGAAGGGTATGGAGTTAGGCTGTTCTCAGCCATGGCAGATGACAGAACAAGGAACAATGATCTCAAGTTGCAGTGGGGGAGGTCTAGGTTGGATATTAGAAGAAACTATTTTACTAGGAGGGTAGTGAAGCACTGGAATGGGTTACCTAGGGAAGTGGTGGAATCTCCATCCTGAGAGGTTTTTAAGGCCAGGCTTGACAAAGCCCTGGCTGGGATGATTTAGTTGGGGTTGATCCTGCTTTGAGCAGGGGGCAGGACTAGATGACCTCCTGAGGTCTCTTCCAACCCTAATCTTCTACAATTCTATGATTTCATGTAAGAGGTGTTTGTCCATCTGTGCAATTTTCAGAAAGATATCTCTAAGATTCTCCTGAAGATGCCAGAGCAACAGATTCACTGTCTCGCCACACTGCAGAACACGTGAGTGAGATTCAGCTGCAGCAAGTGGCATAGTATCTTGGCCTTGCCCTTTAAACCTCTGGCCTCTGCTGGACAGACACTTTCCATCTTCTGTCAATCAAGAGGCACTGTCATTATGATTAGACTCAAAGAACAAACCCACTCTCATTAGAGGCAGTGTAATTCGCACAGGGATGTTAGCAAGAGTGGCAGTTTTCACCAAGATACATCGTGCCAATGTCAATTTATGAGGGAAGGCAGCTGCCCCTTGCTGCAACCTTGTGGTGGTGCTTGCTATAAGTTGCTCTCTGGGGGAGCACCAGTGGAATGTGCTTGATCAGCATACTCCACTGGAAAGCAGGGCCATACCCCCTCTCTGACCAACCCAACCACTTTGGAAGCCATGCTGCCTGGCTGCTGTCCTGCTGGTAGAAGAAACATCTCAGGCATTTTGTGCTGTCCCAGTCTCCAGATACCGGGCCACATTTTCCAACGAGCTGAACGACACCCATTGGAGAACCTAACCAGAGGGTATCTCTGAAAATCTGGCCTGTATTTTCTAGCCTGGGGGACCCACGCCCTAGACCTAAACTAGTGTGCCCAGGACTAAAGCTATCCTTCCCCCCATCCCATGTCTCATTACTGTTTAATTTGAGAACTACCCAGCATACTCAGCTGTCCTTGTTTTAAAGGCAGCTGTTTTTCTAGCTGACGTTAGCCCTTGCAGTGACAGTCACGTACCAGTGATAAATGGGAAGCAGCGGAGCTAAATCTCAAAAACTGAGCTTGTTTGCTGGGAGCAATATTCATCCCTCCCCCCCATGTATTCCTCCTCACACACTAGTGGCAAAATGACTTCAGTCAGGCTAAGGGACACACAAAGGCTAGGATGGATCTCCCTCATCCCCAGGCCATCTTCATTTTTCCTGCAGGAGACGAGCATTTTTGCACAATCTAATTAGATAAGTGCCAGTGAGATGAACTGTCTGATTTCTTTCTTAGCAAGGTGGCACCAAATGAGATGAATCCTCGAAGCAGAACCGATGCCACCTGAAACAAAAACAAGATGCCATATGGCTTCTTCAGCTTTGTGTTGTTCCAATGGAGAATTTGACCACCCATCCCACAAAATCCTGCTGCATAGAGATCTGTTTGTATAGAACTATTCTAAGACCCCAGCTGCCCTTCATGCCCTACTTCCCAGGCACTGGTGTGTAATTATAGAACCGTAACAAGTAGAGCTGGTCCAAAACCTGCTCTATATTTCCCACAAAACATCTTGAACAAACCGAAAAATATTTCGTTTCATTAGTTTTTTGTTGTTGTTGCATTTATCCTTTTTTGATGAAACAATTTTTTTTTGGAAAACTGCATGTTTTTCATATTCCTCCATCTCCCGACAGTGGAAGAGGAGGAATGGTAAAAAAAACATTTTGGGGTGGGGGAGGGTGGAAGGTGGAAAAAGAGAATGGTTGAAAAACTGGAAAATTTTGACCAACATAAAATTTTTCCACAAAAAATTCTCATTTTAATCAAAAAACCTTTTATCTTATGTAACCCCTGGGGAGATGACCTAGATTCCTGGGGCTTTGTCTGCTGGCAGCTCAGGGAGAGGCGCACTGTCCCTGTTAGGGAGGGGGAGCCAAGGCAAACTCAGAGTCTGCCTGGCAACCAATAGGGAGTGAGATGCCCCTCCCAGGGAGTTCAGGAAAGGTGCAAAGCCATTTTAAATCAGTCTGGAGTCAGCCAGGGCAAGGGCAGGACTGGCTGTGTGGGAAGCCCTAGACCTGCATGCAGGGTTCCCCCTGAAAACTGGCCTCTAGGGACCTGAAAGCAAGATCCCTCAGCTGGGCTTTTCCTTCTCCACTGATGATTCCCAGTTTGTAGAGTTTTGCTGGGAAACTCCCCCAGCCAGGCTGAGTTATCCCTCCAGCTCCCTAGGTGAGACCAGTCACCACATGGTCAGCTCTGCTCTGTCTGCTAGTTCAGGGCTGCTGCCTGCTGTGTATGTGTCTGGAGGCTGGGCTAGTAGACTACAGTTTGGATTTTAGTACAGTTGTGTAACCTGCACCTTGAGCCCTGCACCCCTTTGTGGTGAGGAGAAATCCTGGGACTGAAGCAGCCTGATTCCTGCCCGAAGAGGAACCCTGCCAGCAGTGATCAGCCCCTCTGCAGTGACTGAGGAGTCCAGAGTCATCTCTGAACCTGAGGATCATTCATGGAGTTCGTGAGTGCACCATCTTCTAGTCAATCAGAGAAGTTGTTTTGGGGACCTCCTGCTCCCTGAACTATGTCCTCAAGCCAGGGAGTGAGGGTTGGGGATTTTACACCTGCTGCATATTAAACCTATGGAGGGATTTGCCACTCTCTCCCACTTGTGAGTCCATTGGGCTGTAACCCAGTCAGCCACACTGCTAAACCACTGCAGAGAAGAATTTTGTGGTCATGGGTCATCAAGGGCCCCAACAAAGTACGTGACCCAACAGGACACTAATCTTACATTTGCTACATCAAGTCACATGACTGGGGAAAGTCACAGGTATTAGCATGGGCACCAGTGACCCTAAAAATAGTGTTTTACCCTGTTATATTTGTCTCCTGTTTAATATAATTATTGTGTTGAATATATTGTATGTGTTTGTTATTTCTTGGAAGTCTCCAACTATCTGGGGCAAGTAAGTGAGGATTACCCTGGGTTAGAGTTTTCCTCCCAAGCTGCCCTGACAACCCTGCCAGGAAGGAGTGAGGGGGGTGGAGGCACTGCCAAATAAATTCATAGGAAAAAATAAAGAAGATACACCCTGCTGAGTGGGTGGCAGGATCCAGAAGAACCCAGACCTGTCCATCAAAACCTGTAAGCAGATTGGCATTAAAGAAGGTAACCGGGTGGAGAGGGGGGCACTACACTTCACCCAAAAAAAAAATTTTTTTTGACCCCAAATCAGAGTCAGCCACCTTGCGGAGCAGCTTTTATCGCAAAAGTTTTCACTGGAAATGCAGCCGCTTCTGGGCTGAGAGGTTGGCAACCTTTGGATGCAGAGTAGCAGAAGGAGGGGATATTTTGGCCAAGGATGATGGAGCAAACCTTTACTCTGCTTGGACAGTCGAGACCTCCTGACACTTTTTTGTCAGAGCAGGCAGGGCTTGTGCTTTTAAGGCCTATCTTTAGAGACCCACACTAAGGCTTGGTCTACACTACCCCCCCCCCAATTCGAACTAAGGTACGCAACTTCAGCTACGTGAATAACGTAGCTGAAGTCGAAGTACCTTAGTTCGAACTTACCTTGGTCCACACGCGGCAGGCAGGCTCCCCCGTCGACTCCGCGGTACTCCTCTCGCCGAGCTGGAGTACCGCAGTCGACGGCAAGCACTTCCGGGTTCGACTTATCGCGTCCAGACTAGACGCGATAAGTCGAACCCAGAACTTCGATTTCCAGCCGTCGAACTAGCTGGTAAGTGTAGCCAAGGCCTAAGAGAGACCTACCCCTTTTTCCCCTTTAAAAAAAGAAACTTCCCAGTAGACTAAAGGCAGGCAACCTCTGCTCCCTCTGGAATCCCCCCTCCCCTTTCTGAGCGAAGAACGGAGCCTGTTGCCAGCATTTCCAGCTCACGTGCAAGCCTCCAACTGTGCCCTTAGGCTAATGTTACATTTTCGTTGATGTGATGGATTTAACGGGGGGGGGGGGGGACGACACATGAAGGATGGAGAGAACTGGAGGCCAAAATCTTTTATGCATGAGCCACATCCATGTTAAGTACCAGGCACCTTTCCCACAATCCCAGCTGAGAAACCCCAACAGAGATTTCCAGCCACAAACCCACCTTTTGTGAAGGGCTCTGAGTTCCATGGAGCTAAAGTGAACTCCAACCCAGTGGGGGATGGAAGGACAAGAGCCTCGCAGCCAAGAGGCTTCCTGTAACTATTGCATAAAAGGCTCTCACACGTCCAGCGATCTTACTGGCGCTGGACTCATCTGTTTGCTGCCAATGCAAATATTTGGACCTTGTCTATGACTGATTATTTTCATGGACGTTTCCCATTGTTGCTGCCACTTGTGCAGTTCACTCAGAAGCAGCTGTGTGAAGAATGCTAGTGCAGACTTGATGCTGGGGCTGAGCCAGGTGAGATGGTTAAAATGCAGATGACTAGGCCTTTAGGCCAATCCAAATAGATTAGTGTTGTGAGGTCAAGCATCTTGTTCTCTGATAGCCCTTTAGGAGACTCAGGTAGATATACGAAGTGTTATCATGGAATCACAGGACTGGAAGGGACCTCGAGAGGTCATCTAGTCCAGTCCCCTGCACTCATGGCAGGACCAAATATTGTCTAGACCATCCGTGACAGGTGTTTGTCTAACCTGCTCCTAAAAATCTCCAATGATGGAGATTCCTCAACCTCCCTAGACAATTTATTCCAGTGCTTAACCACCCTGTTACTTTACAGCTACTGATACTAGGGGGGGTTGTTTGTAAAAGCTAACATCATGTCTCCATTTTGCCTCACAATGAAGACTTTATAGACCCAAAAGCCCTGATTCACCATTGCCTTGTATCCTGTGCAGTCATTTGCACCTGCGCACTGTGGAAGTAAAACCCTACCAGATCCGAATGGTAGCATTTTGCTCTCACTCTGCACAGAGATAAATGAGTCCACAGAGAGCAAGACAAAGCAGAATCAAACTCAAGCTTTCAACGCAACCAGGGACAAATTCTTCCCTAGATACACATGTAGCTTCCCATTGACCGGAAAATGTATCTGCCAGTTACTTTGCACTAACATTAAGACTCTTATAAGCCACTTCCTCCTTCCAAATGAGGGGTATAGATAGAAGAAACAGGCTAGCTCTCCTTGACTTAAAATATAAGAACATGAGACTGGCCATACTATGTGGGGTCTAAATTAGCTCTTATCACAAGAGATCAGTTCAGCCACTTTGGTCTCAAGAACCCATACTGGGTCTCTGAGGGCCAGGAGCTCCTTGCACACGTATGCCATTTGCCCTCCAGGCAGGTAAGCATCGATGCTTCATTCAGTGCAATAAACTGGAGAGCCTCCACTCTACTGCTGGACTTCTGCCTGCATTCTTTTTACTCCTGCAGCTTCTTTTGTTTTGTTTGGCGTTGGGGTGGGCAGGAGAGTGTTTACTGCCCTTAAATTTGGAGAATGTTAGGTGTACCTTACGCTTTCGCTCCCTTCTAAACTCCCTCACAAAATTCTCCTGTGTGCTGCTCAGGGCCAGCTCCAGGGTTTTGGCCACCCCAAGCAGCCAAAAAAAAAAAGCAGCTGCAATCGCGATCTGCGGCGGCAATTCGGTGGGAGGTCCTTTGCTCCCAGCGGGAGTGAGGGACCATCCGCCGAATTGCCACCGAATACCTGGACGTCCTGCCCCTCTCCGGAGCGGCCGCCCCAAGCACCTACTTGCCAGGCTGGTGCTTGGAGCCGGCCCTGGTGCTGCTCCTGTTTACTAGCTCCTCTGGTCACTTTTTAACCCCCTGCTCTCCCTGAGTAGCCACGCCCCCTGGTTAATGGATCCTAAAGGGATTAGGGATCACAGCCTCCTTAAGAAGCTCTCAGCCAGCCTGGCAGCTGCTAGGTTTGGCACACGGCCCCTCAAACAGACCACACTATTTGTGACAATCAAGCAGCAAGCGCATAAACCAACCAAACAACAAATTCACTCCAAGGGTCATGGAGTTGCTCCTTCTTCAGCCGGAGAACTCCCTTGCAAAACTCCCCTGTTTGCTGCGCCTGTTCCCTAGCTCCTCGGGTTGCTTAGGAGCCGACAAATGTAGGACATAGTATAGCATCCACTGCAGCTGGCATGGCTAATGGAGAACAACAAGCAGCTAGCAAAACAGAGGATACATTTATTCATAAGATCCCACATAGGCGATTAAGCTACTGTTATCTACTGTGTCAATTGTATTTGTAAAGCACTTATGACTTGCTTGTCTAAGCACTGTTATACAGAGATAGCATTAACACTGGCTTTTACAGGGCACTATTGCGGGCTCCCTTCTAGCTCTGCCAGCTTTCTGCCAGACTTGTGCGGTCTTATTTTGAAGGCCCTCAAGGTGACAGCCCATGTGGGGTGAATCTGAAGTGGCAATGACTTTCCTGCCTCTCTGATTCCACTGCAGGAATGGGATGTTGGTCTTGCTTGGCACATCACTTGCTAAGGCTAATGCACCTAGCATTTGTGCCCACCGCTGTACTGGCTGCATACGCACAAGCACCACTGTCATTGGTCCCTTGTAATAACCAGAGAGAGAATTCACCGCCTTTGGTTCAAAAAAGTGTGACTAAAAGAAGCTGCTACCACTAATGCATCCAGAGGGGACCCCACGCCCAGTGGAGCAGCGGTACACAAATACCATTCATCACCCGGCACTGCTGCCGCTCCAGACTCCTGGCAGCAATAACTCTCTCCCTGGCTCTGACTCTCCTGGCTCCCCTCCAAAGCTGTTAAGACTCAGCCCCAGGCTGGGAGGTGCTTTGACTTTGTACGGGTCTCGGCGGGAAGAGATGAGGGCCTACAACAGAGGGAGGACGCTGATCAGCAGCACCAAGATCAAGATGTCAAAAAACTGTTACACGTGGATCCAGTGGCAGCGTTAGGCCCAGGCAAGCTACATGGCTGATGCCCCCACCCACCACTTCCCTCTCTCTCAATGGGTACTCACCTCAAGCTCCCTCTCCTCAATTCCCTGTCCTCGGCCCCACCCGACTCCAGGGCCAGCAACCCAAGGAAGCAAACCTACCATCCCTGGGCTTGATCCTGCCATGTCTTCAGCATTCCTGAATGCCCGCAACTCCCACGGATCTAAGTGGGATCTGAGGGCTCCCTGCTTTACAGACACATTCAGCACCTTGCTGACGGGGCTCAGCAGCTCTCTGAGAGCATGCGGCAAGTCCTCACATGATGTGTAGTCATGAAGGGAAGACTACGGCCTTCGGTCATTGAAATTCAGAGGGAATTGAGAAAGACACTAGAGCTGGGTTAAAAGTCACACTCTGCTGTGACACATACTATTCAGGAGCTTGGTTTATATTCCATCCAAAAGACACAACCTTACTTCACCCAAGCCACATTGGTACATTCATTTGTACTCAGACACACATGACCCTTGGTTTTCCCTTGGACTTCAGTCGCTCTGTGCGGGCTCAGCACTTCTGAAAGATCAATCCCCAGAGTAAATGACCCTTCTGAAAACGTAGGGCCTAATCTTCAGAGGCCATGAGCAGCCACAGCTCCCACACATTTCAAAACGGAATTGTGACGTGCTCTACTTGGCCCTGGGTGGTTGGTTTTTTAAGTCGGGCCACACGCCTCATTAAAATGGTGAGGGGAGAGCTGTTTGGAAAAAGCAATTTCTGTCCCATGGGAAATTCAACGTTTGTTTTCAAGCTGACACAGAATGCAATAATCGACACTTTCCCAGCAGAGAGAGAGTTTTGAAAAATTTCAATTTGGAAATGTGGGGGGAGAGGGGCAGAAAACAGGGCCACTTTTGAGGATTTGAAATGCTGCCATTTTTGACATTTCAAAATGTCAATTCGGACATTTCAAATCTCCAATTAAATTTTCCAGGTTTTGGTTTTTTTTTTTTTACACACGAAATATCTCAACAAAACCCCATGAAACTTTTTTGGTGGAAACATTTTGACCAGCTCCAGATATGGTATGTGACAATATGTTCCCGGCTCCTCCATCTGCATAGACAGACAGACAACCGGCTGTGGATGCCTCTGCCCAGGTCCTGTTGCGGATTTGCAGACTGTGGCCTGCATTTCCCCATCACAGAAAGCCAGACAGGGGAGACCATCCAGTGTGAGAGGTGCCTACTGGTAGCCTCTCTGAGGAAGCAGGTGTGAGAGCTTCCGGAGGAGGTGACTATGCTGAGCAGCATCCATGCACACAAGGAATTAATTGAAAATATAAATATGGGGACCTCCAAGATCAAGGAAGCAGTTCAGTTGGACAGGACTGAAGTAGCACCACCAGGGGAGGAGAAAACGGCTCCTTCACAGGGAGGAAGGTTGCTGCTGATTACTTTTGGCAGCAGGCAGGGCTCCACCTCTGCTCCCAACACACCACCCATAGAGATTTAAAAAAGATTGGTATTCTGCCCTGGCAACAAGAGATGAGGAATCTCCACCAGAAGTGGAGAAGAAGCGATGTACCCCCACGGCTGGGAGGATTGTGGCCATCACACCCAAGAGGAAATGAAGGGTGGTGGTGGGCGTGACTCTTTTCTAAAGTGGACAGAGGTATCCATTTGCCGGCCTGACATCTCAGGAGGTGTGCTGCCTGCTAGGGCTCATATCTGAGACATTATGGAAGGATTGATAAGGCTCCTCTGGCCCTCTGACTAGTACCCCATGCGCTCAGCCATGTGGGCACTAATGATACTTCAAGGCATGAGCCCAAGCAGATCAGAAGCTACTACATGGCTCTGAGAGTGAGGGTGCAGGAGCTGCAGGCACACATGGTGTTTTCATTCATCCTTCCAGCTAAGGTTAGGGGCCCAGGTAGAGACAGGCACATCCTGGAGGTAAATGCAAGGCTGTGCGGATGTAATCGCCAAGAGGGCTTCGGCTATCTCGACTATGAGATGCTGTTCCAAGAAGGACTACTGAGCAGAGATGGGGTACACCTATTAAGGAAGGGGAAGAGCATCTTCGGAGACAGACTAGAAACCTGGTGAGGCAAGCTTTCAATGAGGTTTGATGGGGCATCAGACAAAAGCCCACAGATAAGTCTAAAATATGGAGACCAAGATGGAGGGTCAGAATGTGGGGTGAGGGAAGGGAGAGAACATGGGCAATCAGAGCAGGGGCAAATGAGAGACAAGAAGGAATAGAGGGGAAATCTAATGAACATCTTAGGTGTCTGTATCCTAATGCAAGAAGTATGGGGAATAAACAGGAAGCACTAGAGATACTAGTGAATAATCATAATTACGACAAAACCGAGATTTGGTGGGATAATCCACATGACTGGAATATTAGTATAGAAGGGTGTACACCTTGTTCAGGAAGGATAGGCAGGGAAAAATAGGAGGACGCGATACTTTGTATATCAAAGATGCAAACACTTGCACTGAGGTCCAGATAGAAGTGGGAGGCAGACCTATTAAAAGTCTCTGGGTAAGGATAAAAGCAATAAAAAAAACAAGGGTGATGTCATGGTAGGTGTCCAGTAGAGAACCTAACCAGGGAGGAGACGTGGATGAGGCTTAAAAAAACCAAACAAAACAGCACAACTAACAAAATCATCCAAAGCACAGTACTTGGTGGTGAAGGGGGACTTCAACTGCCCAGATGTCTGTTGGGAAAACAATACAGCAAGGCACAGATTTTCCAGCCAGTTGTTGGAATCCACTGAAGACAATTTTATTACAGAAGGTGGAGAAAGTGACTAGGGGAGAGGCTGTTCTAGATTTGATTCTGACAAACAGGGAGTAACTGGTTGAGAATTTGAAGGTGGAAGGCAGCATAGATGAAAGTGATCATGAAATCATAGCATTCATGATTCTAAGGAATGGCAGGAGGAAAACAGCAGAATAAAGACGATGGAGTTCAAGAAAGCTGACTTCAGCAAATTCTGGGAATTGGTAGGTAAGATCCCATGGGAAGCAAGTCTAAGGGGAAAAATTGCTCAGGAGAGTTGGCAGTATTTTAGAGACATTATTAAGGGCACTAGAGCAAACTATCCCAATGTGTAGGAAAACTAGGAAGCATGATAAGAGACCACCCTGGCTTAACCAAGAGATCTTTAATTACCTGAAACTCAAAAGTCACACAAAAGTGGAAACTAGGTCAAATAATTTAGGATGAATATATATGATATATAAAAAAGCATGCAGGACAAAATTAGAAAGTCCAAGGTACAAAACAAATGAAACTAGCTAGAGACATAAAGGGCAACCAGAAAACATTCTACAAATACATTAGAAGCAACAGGAAGACCAAGGACAGGGGAGGCCCATTACTCAATGAGAAGGAAAGAAAACAACAGAAAACCCAGCAAGGGCTGAAGCATTACGTGTCTTTTGCTTCATTTTTCACCAAAACGTTAGCAGTCATTGAACTACTAACATATTGAACATCAGTGTAAGTGGGGTAGGATCTGAGGCTAAAATAAGGAAAGAATAAGTAAAGAATTACTTAGACAAATTAGATGTCTTCTTCAAGTTGGCAGGGCCTGATGAAACACGCTCTAGAACAGTGTTTCCCAAACTTGGGACGCCACTTGTGTAGGGAAAGCCCCTGATGGGTCGGGCCAGTTTGTTTACCTGCCGCGTCCGCAGGTCCGGCCAATCGCGGCTCCCACTGGCCGCGGTTCGCTGCTCCAGGCCAATGGGAGCTGTTGGAAGTAGCGGCCAGCACATCCCTTGGCCCGCGCCACTTCCAGCAGCTCCGATTGGCCTGGAGCAGCGAACTGCGGCCAGTGGGAGCCACAATCGGCCGGACCTGCAGACGTGGCAGGTAAACAAACTGGCCCGGCCCGCCAGGGGCTTTCCCTACACAAGCGGTGTCCCAAGTTTGGGAAACACTGCCCTAGAATGTTTAAGGAACTGGCTGAAGAGATCTCTGAGCCACTGGCAATTATCTTTGGGATATCTCCTGTCTTCCACAAGTTCTCAGAGGACTAGAAAAGAGCAAATATAGTACCTATCTATAAAAAGGGGAATAAGGACAACCCAGGGAATTATAGACTGATGGGTTAACTTTGTACCCGAAAAGATAATGGAGCAAATAATCAAGCAATCAATTTGTAAGCACCTGGAATATAATAAAGTGATAAGTAACAGTCAACATGGATTTGTCAAGAACAAATCACATCAAACCAGTAAGGCTTTTGATATTGTCTCATATGACCTTTTAATAAACAAATTAGGGAAAATATAATCTAGATAAACCTGCTGTAAGGTGGATGCACAACTGGTTGGAAAACCATGGTCAAAGTAGTTATCAGTGGTTCACAGTCAATCTGAAAAGGCATATCCAACAGGGTCCCGCAGGGATCTGCCCTAGGATCAGGGTTGTGTTCAATATCTTCATAAATGTTTTGGATAATGGCAGGGAGAGTACACTTATAAAGTTTGAAGATGATATGAAGCTGGGAGGGGTTGCAAGTGCTTTGGAGGACAGGATTAGAATTCAAAAGGATCCAGACAAACTGGAGAAATGGGCTGAAATCAATAGGATGAAATCCCGTAAGGACAAATGAAAAGTACTACACTTAGAAAGGAATAATCAGTTGCACAAATACAAAATGGGAAGTTATTGCCTAGGAAGGAATCCTGGAGAAAAGTATCTGGGGGGGTTATAGTGGATCACAAACTAAATGAGTCAACAATGTATACTGTTGCAAAAAATACTAACATCATCCTGGGATGTATTAGCAGGAGTGTTGTAAGCAAGACACAAAAAGTCATTCTTCTACTCTAGTCAGCACTGGCCAGGCCTCAGTTGGAGTACTGTGTCCATTTCTGAGCACCATACTTCGGGAAAGATGTGGACAAACTGGAGAAAGTCCAGAGGAGAGCAACAAAAATGATGAAAGGCCTAGAAAACATGACCTATGAAGAAAGATTTAAAAAATGGGGTTTGTTTAGTCTGGAGAAGAGAAGACTGAGGGGGGTCATGATAATGGTTTTCAAGTAAACGAAAAGTTGTTATAAAGAGGAGGGTGATAAATTGTTCTCCTTATCCACTGAGGACAGGACAAGAAGTAATGGGTTTAAATTGCAGCAAGGGAGATTTAGGGTCAATATTAGGGAAAACTTCCTAACTGTACATGAAGTTAAGCACAGGGACAAATTACCTAGGGAGGTTGTGGAATCTCTGTCATTGGTGGGTTTTAAGAACAAGTTAGACAAAATCTATCAGGGATGGTCTAGATAATACTTAGTCCTGCCTCAGTGGGGGGGAAGGGGAGGGGACATGGACGGACTGGACTGGATTATCAAGGTCCCTTCCAGTGCTACATTTCTGATTCTATAATTAAACTTCTGAGGATAGAAGAAGGAAGCACCAACATCACTAGGTCTTAATAAATAATGTATGGCAATACCAGGCTACAAAAGCCTATTCCAATCACACCGTTACATCAGAGCCACTGCATAAAGCAAATTAAAGTGAGCTGCTTTTCAAAGTCCTATTAGATTATTCCAGATCTGTGTTTGACATTTCACACCTGAGCAGCAGCCCTCCAGTTAAACTGTAGGCAAAAGCACTTAAATAGGATTAGGACTCCGAAAAGAGATTATCTTTGCCAGGTATCAAAGGGCTCTATTGAGACTAGAGCCTGGCACAAGGCCCAGAGGGATTACTCAGTTAGGCTTTGATCAATAGCACTGCAAACTACAGGGTGGGCTGTGTCTCCCACACCAAGCAGTCTCTCCAAAACAGCACAGCGTCTGGAGGACAGCACATGCTGTACCACCAATATAGCTGGCCAGACAGCTCCTGATCCCGGCTGACTGCGCGGCTGATCAAAACATGCCTTAAAGAAGAATCAGCTCCAGGTTAAAAACAAATAATAAAAGAAATAGGAAAGAGGGAGCTTTCTTTTATTTCTGAATTAAACCCTCAGGTCTGATACTGCTGGGCACAGGTGTAATTGACGACACAAGGCAGAGCGTGGTTAGATCTGGTAGCATTTTATACCCTCTCTGCACAGGTGTGAGTGACCGCGCCCAGTGCAGAGCCCAGGAGAATCAGGCTCTTTCTCTTCTATCAAGTTGAATAGAGCAGGCATACGGAGTGGGAGAGAGAGACACAGGTGCCATACACTGATTAAAGCTCTGAGCTTTCATTCCTAGAATGGTGGTGCTGTGTGCAATGAGTTTGATGGCCTCACCTCTAAAGACTGCAGGTAATAAGCAGAATCTTAATGCAAAAAATCAGAATGATATGGAATTTGGCACATACCTGATGCTTTAGAGAAAGGTGAGGAATCTCCATAAATGCGAGTAGCCCGTTATATAATGTATTATAGAGTAAGGGGAGTCTGTTACTTCCTGTCTCCTGCTGCCAGTCCAAGCATGCCCTAAAACCCACAGGCTGAGGAGAGAGCCCGTGAAACTTTGTGCCCAATTTATTAGTGTAGCTGCCAAGGTTCAGAGTAACAGCCGTGTTAGTCTGTATCCGCAAAAAGAAGAACAGGAGTACTTGTGGCACCTTAGAGACTAACAAAGGTTGTATTTGTTCATGTAAATATCCAGACCTTATCTTCTCCATCCATCTGATAGATCAGTGCCCTGGCAACAGAGCAAAACCAACAATGAAAATCCACTGAGAAAGTGTACACGGGTTGCCTGATAATTTACGGTGATCCATATAAGCTATTACACTTGCTATGACCTTGTTAGGAGGTCAGAGGATGCGTGTTAGTCAGTACTCTCAGTCGGTGGTGCTGGCGGGAGATGGATGAGCTGCCCAGAATGACTGTGGTAGAAGGCATCCCAAGAGGGGCTGATTTGAGGAACAGCAGTTGAGTGACTAGCATGAGAAGGAAGCAGTAGTGGATCGGCTACTGCACAGCACTGTGGGAGATGGGGACTGTTCAGGAGAAGGTGAACAGCAGAGAAGGGACTTAGACTAAAAGGTCCTGGGGACAGAAACCATCTCTTTGTTCTGAGTTCATGCAGCACCTAGCACAACGGGGTCCCCGACTCGTCACTAGGGCTGCACGGTGCTACCACAATACAAATAAATAAAGCTAAGGGGCAAGAGATGACAGCAACTGAAATATTAGAGCCTTTGGGTGAGAGTTTAGAAGGTGCCTAAGAAAGTCCGGTGCCCAGCAGGACTCCCTGGCTGGTCAGTGGGCAGCAGGACTCTGGCTCGGTAATGGGTACTTACCAGCCTGGAGTGTAAGTAGGCACAGGCAGAGAAGGCTGCAACAGCCTTAGCACTCCCACTCAGTAACAGCCTCCTCCAGCCTCCTCTCCTCCACACGTGGTGCTGGATTGGCCAGTGGGGAGAAGGTCTGCAGGGACTTAGTGCGGTCAGGGGACTGGGAAGGGATGCCCCCTTGGCAGCAGCTGGCACAGCAGTTACGGGTGCACGCCGAGAAGGCTAAAGCACGGCTTTCATGCTCCATCATCTCCCCCAACAGACCCTGTGGCTACGACCACCACGTGCTTCATGCTGACTTACCCTGCACTCTTTTATTGGGGGGTTTACCCTGGGCTGTAATGCACAAAGTGGATTTGGGTTGTTCCAGGCCACTGAAGCTGCTTAACTACGCTTGGACGCTACATTTTGAGACAAAGTCGAGAGTGATACTTTGCTAAACATTATCCCCAAACACAACCCCGCTCTGTTCCCACCGCAGTGCACAGGGCCAGCTAAAGGATTTGCAGGGAGGAGCCTTTGGGAAACAAAAGCAAATTAGCTGACTCCTTTCCCATACAAAGGGTGTGGGAGAGAGATAGGGGCTGACCCCTCCCCAGACACAGATCCTCCTGCTTACCAGCCTGTCTGCAGCAGTTTATCATCTCAAGAATACTGTTGCAAAGAAAAAAGCTGGAGACTCGAACCCCTCCCTTTAATGGGCTCTGAGGCTGGTTCTTCCCAAGGGGCTTGGGCAGGTCCCCATGTGCTTCCCCCATCTCCTCCAGTTCACCAGTGGAACGTCTGCACAACAAGGCTCCCAACTTTCTAGGACACCAACTGAGAAAGCTCTCACAGCCTGAGGCAGACACTAGTCGCCCATCACTTTTTTATATCTTGGCTAGATTATTGCAATACATCATTCGGAAAAAAAACCTCTCCGTGCGCTCTAGCCCATGCAACACACCAAACATCCTGCTGCTAGGACTGGAACTCATACAAAGCAGACACTGGGCCACTGCCATCGCAGCGTGGGTGTTCCGTCTAACCCTGGGCAGCATCGGAGGAAAACGTTTCCGTTCTGAGGTGGCAGCATTTTACTTAGTCGGAGTTGAAGGCCAGAAAGGACGACTAGATTATCTAGTATCAGGGGGGGTAGCCGTGTTAGTCTGGATATGTAAAAAGCAACAGAGGGTCCTGTGGCACCTTATAGACTAACAGATGTATTGGAGCATACGCATGCGTCTGATGAAGTGGGCATTCACCCACGAAAGCTTATGCTCCAATACGTCTGTTAGTCTATAAAGTGCCAGAGGACTCTAGATTATCTAGTCCGATCTTCTGTACATCACAGGCCACTACTGCCAATCTGACCTGGGTGAAGATTCCTTCCCCAACTCACATAGACCCCAACCATCACAAGTGACCCCATCATACAATCGTACTCAAATTTGCCCAGCTCTCTTAAAACTAATAAAGTTGTTCCCCCCCCCCCCCACCCCTGACTCCTATTTGGAGGCTGTTCCAGAACCTCACCCCTCTGATGGTTAGAAACCTTCTAATGTCCAGCCTGGTTCCTGGCCAGTTTATCCCCATTAGTTTTTGTGCCAACATTGTCCTTTAGCTTCAATAGCTCTTCACCCTCCCTGGTGTTTACTCTGTAAACACATCATACCCTCTTCTCAGTCTTCTTTTGGCTTGACTAAACAAGCTATGCTCTTTCAGCCTCCTCTCCTAAGATAGGCCCTCCATGCCCCATATCATCCGAGGAGCTCTTTTCTGCACCTGCGTTTGGCATAGATGTAGGTGGCTCAGCAAGGTGCAAGGCAGTACAGCATCAGGCCCTCAGCATGCCACACCAGTTCAGAAAGTCATACCGCCTCCAAAAAATATTAACAGTAATTGCTTGTCACATAAGGCTCCAAACTTGCAATGAGTGCTATGCAGATAGACCCCTGTGCCTGCAGAGAGCCCTATGGAAAGGAAGGACAGTCCAGTGGTTAGGGTACTAGCCATGGACTTGAAACCTGGGTTCAATTCCCTGCTCTGCTAAAGACTTCTAATAGGACGTTGGTCAAGTCACTTAAAGATTGGGAACCTGGAGATGGTAACCAGGGTTGTGAGATGCCTCAACACTATCTGCCCTGAGTGTGAAGCAGTATTGTCTGGGCCTGCTATAGCTCAGCGCCATGAAACCAAGAGCCTCTGGCCTGCAAATATTGCCTTCTAGGTCTCTGCAGACGTCACTCTGTCTGTGCAGGCTAGGCACAGGCCAATCCCTGGAGCATTCCCTCTGCAGCACCCAGCTCCTGTCACGGGACACTCCCAGAAGTTACCGGGTGAGTGGCCCTCAAAGGAACAGTGCATACTCAGCTTGACGGGATCAGCTCTGTGATAACAACATGGCACTAATGTATTTATAGTGAAAAACAAACATGAATTTGTTAACAAAGGTTAAGCAATAAGTGAGCAAGGATAATAAGAACAACGGGTTACATATAAAACAAAAGGTATCAGATGCTTTTTAGAATCTAAACTTAACTTTAACAGGCTAAAACCCTTGTCTAAAGCAGTTTCTCACCTAAAGCGAACTCTCAGCCTTACTAACCAACGTGGCTATGGTCCCGCTTTCGTGAATGCAAAAAGCACCGTCCTTTTTGCTTCCTCAGTGAAGGATCAAGGAGGTGTCCTTTTGCCTTCCGTGGACACCCCAGTTCATTTTCTTTATCCCCAGAGTCAGGGTGACCCCCCCCAGTTCCTTTCCTAGGCTGCTGGCTCCAAGGTGTCTTCACATACTCCTGTTTGTTCCGTATGCAAAGGACTTCCCATTGCATTGACTTGCAATGCTTAATTTACATCTTAAATACACATCTCCTGTCTGGAAGAAACCTATTAGTCCACTCTGCGTGGGACACAGGTTTTAAAACGTAAGTATAGTACATGTATACAACAACTTAAACATTACCCATACATACATCACGCAGTGATTATGGGAAGCAGTGTGATCCTGGCTCTCGTTTCAGATCTCACACACCACTCTTTATAGATAAATACTATGACAGCAATTGTTGAGTGTAGTGAGTTTGTCAGGGCTACTGTTACAGAACCATGAACCCTTTACCAGTTGATCTTGAGGGGTTCTTAGGGTCATAGGCACAAAGGCTACACTTACCTACCGCACAAGAGTGCTGTGTGGCTCAGACTGCAGAGCTCAGATGCTATAGTAATGAAGGCCACCTAAGTATCTTAGATACTTCAGGGGTCTGCCTGCATGGAACCTGTTGCAGGACTGGGGCCTTATGAAGTGAAACACAACTTAAACATGTCTCCGAATTAGCCTGGTCTTTGCTTGAGATCCTTTGAAACTTGCCTAGTGGTTTCTTCAAAATGTCTCTTTGGTTATTTTGAAACTCAAGCTAAAGACTTGCAGAATATGCCCTTTTAGCTGAAGGGTTGTAGCTATCAGGGTGCCATATACAGCCATTGCAATGGGGGGTATTTATTCAGTCTGTTTTATAATCACAAAAACAATGGATGAGATTTTCACAGGTGAGTAGTGATTTGGGATCTCCAATTCTAATCACCTTAAATAAGCCCAATTTTGAGAAAGTGCTGGGCATCTGCCCTCTGGAAATTAAGCCCTTTGAAAGAGGTCTTGAGCTGGACTCCCAAGAATTGAGGTACGCAAAATAATGAGTCACATTTGAAAATCTTGGCCAAAGCACTCATCCAAGTTCCTCCAGGCACTTTTACAACAACATGTCAAACCCGCACCCCATCAAACAAGAAAAGGATAAACTGCCCAGGTGGCTTAAATATTTACTGCCAAAATCAATCTTCCATAAACCCCACCCCCTCCATACCCTAAAGCCCCTGTCTGCCCCATCCCCAAATACCTGAGAAGGGATGTACTTTGAGGAACGTATAGAAGGTTAAGAAATCTGGGCCCTAGCGGACCAAGGGGAATACAAGTTCCGATGTTCCTGAGTTTTCTCAGCAAATGCCCTATCAGCAGCTCTCTCCAGCCCTACTGATCTCAACTGGAGCAGCACTGAACAGGGAAAGAGGCAGTTTCACAGCTAGTCCAGTCCTGATCCATTTGTGACTTTGTAGGTTCAAATCTACACCTGGAAGTTCACCCGGGAGCCAACTGGCATCCGGTGCATGTCATTGAGCACCCGTGTTCTGTGCTCCCAACATGACACACAATGAATGGATGGCTCTATTGTGCACCAGCTTTGCTTTCCACTCCACATTACCATCTTTATGTTCACAGCACACAACTAGGAGCTAGACTGAGACCGACCGCTTTATATAAGCCACTCTGCAGTTATCACAACAGCTTTCACTAACTAATGAGGGGAAAACTCCATATCCCATTTCCAATCCCTGAGCCACCCAGCTCCCAGAAGTGCACTTTCAACACAAATGGGCTGGATTCCCCATTGCCTTGCACCATGCCTATACTCTTACACTTGGGCAAATCAGATGTAAGCCTATCATCATGTTTTGTAACCCCTTCACACAGATGTAAATGACTATACGAACTGTAAGACAGCTAAGAATCGGGGTGCTAATGTCTTTCCTTTGATCAGATGCAGACAGTAGCCTGGCTGAGTATGAGAGTACTTCCTTTGATTAAAAGCTAATAAACATTCATCCCTTCCCTGATCCCAACTGACAAAACCTAGACAAGCAAAACTCATTCGTTTGTGATGTATTCCAGCGATCTGTTTCAAAATATTCCACGGAACAATAACAAAACTGCAAGGACTATGGAACATCAAGAAATAAGCCAATAAATTGCATTTGTTTAAAACAAAACTTAGATCATGTAGGACATATCCATTATTAATGGCAGGTGTTAGGAAGTTATGTATAAAGTGTACACAGATTCTTATCCATAGCTGTTCTTCAATAAATTGACAAAGACACATCACTGCACGCAGAGCAGGAGACAGAGAGAAATTAGATGTTAACCACGTGTTAGTTTCTTACGATACAGATGCACCATCAGCCGATGAAAAATTACAGAGTGCAGGGAAGCAGATATATCAATGGTGAAGGTTATCTCCATATACGGCTAGGAAAACTAAAACACTCACCAAAAGAGAACAAGTTCAAACAGATGGAAAGCTCATGGTTCAGAGTATTAAACAATGACTGCCGAGCAGAGCCTGAGTGAAATATGAACTAGAAAATAATCTGTCACTGCCCATGAGATGATTGGAGGAGCCAAGGAACTGCTCTGTGGACACATGGTGCTGGAAAGAAGCAGTCCTAACACTTTGGAGCTCTGGAGACAGACACCTTGGATGTGCTGAGGTGTCCAAGCACATACTTTGGCCACGACCCTGTAAAGGGATCTCTCTGAGACATGTGGACCCCTATGCTCTGATAGAGTCCCACTGGGACTCTAGGTGAGAAAGAGTCTGTAGATAGGATGATCCCTTTTCTGGACTGGAGTCTATCCCATTGCCATCTTCATGTTTCCTTGTGCTCCCCCTTCGGTCAGAAATCCACCTGTTGTCTCTCATCTTAGATTTACATTGCAAGCTCTTTGGGGCTTTTTGTTCTGCATTGGGGCAGCACCTAAGTATTATGGTGTCCTGGTCCATGACTGGGGCAGCTAGGCACTACCACAATACAAATCATCACTAGTAGTAGTCTGCAGCCAGAATCACCGGAAGAGTCCCCATTCCATGATCTCGGTGTGGCTTGAGTGCTGGAGAGCCGCCAATTGCTGTACAGCCACAGAGAATCTAAGCGCTGGTATTAGTACTTAGACAACAAGGTGATCAGGGCCTTAGAAATGTCTTAGATATAAGGAGATTAGAGGCTGACAAGTGTTGCAATTGTTTACCTCTCCTGATGTGATCTATCAGTGTGAGGGGGCTGTTAAACAACAAGCAGCCAGCAACCTTATACTATTTTAAATATGGCCATTAAGATTGCAAAAGCCTATAATAAAAATAACAAAGAGCCAGATTCTCTGCTGAGCTGAGGTTTGCTTGGGGCAGCCATCAGGGAACTGATTATGGCTGTCTGGTTGGATTTGGGCCAGCTCCAGCAGATCACAGCTAGTAATGGTCCCTCAGGGACCATACACCACCCAGGGATGGCTGGAAAGCAGGGCACTCTGGCCACACCTTCTCCTAACAAGGGCTACAGCATAAGGGGTGTATCAAGAAAGGGAGGTGGCATTTATATTAGCTTTAAACAGCTGAGAACTTCCCCAGTTTGGGGAAATAAATTCTCAAGTGGCCAGATACAGTCAGATTTCAGTCCTTTTGTGACACCAGAGCAGTACAAAGGAGGTCAGAGGCAGGGGAGAAAATCTGGTCCTGCGTTACAGCTGGTCAAAGGTTTTTGAACAAGAATTTTTTCAAACAGAAAGTTTGCATCCAAAAACCAAAAAAAGTTATCCCCCCAAAATTGTCAAAATTGTCAATATTCTGTAAAAAAAACCTTCTGCTTCCCTCCCTCTGCCCAAGTTATTTCACAACACACACACACTTTATGAAATCATCATCAAGGCTATTGCATTTTTGTTTACCAGAAATAGGTTCAGTAAACCAAACATGTTGATAAAAATTCCTCCCGGAAAAAATCTTTTAAAATTGCGGTCTTTGCAAAACATGGGGGAAAAATGGGTTTGCTTTCGATGCTCCAAAATAAAAACAACTTCAACGCTTTTTTGGCAAGGATAGATTTTCATTCTTCCTCCCCTAAGTCTTTAGTGTTCTCTACTTCACTTTGGGTGCCCACGTTTGGCCTGCTCACCAGATCTGGAGGACTGTATTGTGGTCCTATTGTAAATTCCTCCCTCTGTCTTATCTCAAAATGGTTTCCCCTGCCTCAGCAACCAAAGTGAGACTGGGCTGTCAAGCAGGGCTGCTTACCTCTCCCTATCCGTACACACTGGTAGGTCAGTTTCCCTGCCTCTGCTGGCGATGGATTCAGAAGAATCTGGTGCTTCTTGGTCTCCTGCATGCGTCCTCCCTTTCTGGGGTAACAAAGAGACCAACATGAATAAAATTCCTTTCCCCATCTCTCCAAGTCCTTAAGTATCTTGCCTGCAGGGGTTTCCACACTCCCTTTTCCCCTCAGTACAAGCGTTCAGCAGTCCTTTGCCCTCCCCAGGCTAAACAGTCCCACATCCATCAATAATCATTTCACCCCTAGAGGGCAGTGGTTTCCAAAGTCCTTCACATTTCATTGCAGGGGTCTCTGCACCACCTCCGTAGATGAGACCTTAGGAGGCCTGTAGTGGGGTCAGCCACCTCCTGTGTGCCTCCTCTCGACCAGGGGTGGCTCTGTGGTGCCCTCCTAACAATTTCTCCCTCAAAGTGCTTCTTAAACCCACAAAGGTTCTCGTCCACTCACCCCCTTTTCTCAGGGGTCTGAGTTTATTCACATAAATAAAGCGCCAAAATAAACCTCAAAGTCCCAAAACACCATTCATCGCTTTTACCCTCTTTCAAGGTCACTCCCAGGCTTTTCCTGCTTGTAGGCTCAGTAGGGAAACCCTAAGTCCCAGGTAGGGTTGCCAACCCTCCAGGATTGTCCTGGAGTCTCCAGGAATTAAAGATTAATCTTTAATTAAAGATTGTCATGTCATGTGATGAAACTTCCAGGAATATGTCCAAACAAAATTGGCAACCCTAGCCCCAGATCATTCCCAGCAGTCACCAATTCACCCTACTCCCAGGCCTTCCTGTTTGGGGCCTTTCCTGCCTTGAGAGGCCACTCCCTCCCAGGCCTTGCCTTACATTTCTGGCTCCCAACCTGGTATCCAGGTCTTCCCTGTGGAAACTTTCTTTGTTCCTGAGCCTCCCCCTTCACTGCAGCCACCTGCTGCCCTTTATAGGGAATTACCTGATCCACCCCCGGTGCGTCTCTTTAGTAATCTGGGTTATCTCCCCCCAGGCCCTCCAGCCCGTAAGAGCAAACCACCTTGTTACAAGGCCCATATCCTCTCAGTACTACAGGTGCCAGCCATGGGACCCTAAACCACAATGGGGCTCCTGCCCTACACCCAAAACCTCCCTGCTCCCACAGCCTCTTCCTATATTGCCTGTCCCTTTCAAGGCCTTTTCTCTGTCTCATTGCAGATCTTTAACAAAGCTGTCTAGGGCTCCTCCACAGAATCTCTTAGCACAAGCTCCTATCCCAACTCTCTTGCCATGGGGCAGCAGGAAAGACACGGCCCACAGCTCTCGGTCTTCCATCTCCAGGGTTCCCCTTAGAGAAGCTGAACGGAGCCTAATACAGTCTTTTCCCTTTCCTAGCAGGTTTTGCTGTAGCCTGCAATCCTCTGATCTGAGAAGAAAGCCAGGCACAGATGGGAGCTGGGCCATGTCTTAAAGGGCAGCTCACCCTGTGGCAGTACAGTAGTAGAGAACAATGAATATGATTATATAACAGATCAGTAATCCTGCCTAAGCAAAAGCAGAGCTCCAGTTGTATTGTCTGTGTAAGGGGTAGTAGTGTACAAATACAACAGCTTTTTCATGAAATTTAACCACATTATTTTCAGTTTTATTTCAGCCAGTTATGTGGCTCGATTACATGGCATTTTCTGAAAAGGACTGGTTTTCACTGAAAAATTCAGCTGGAAAAATTAATCTTGGATTTGAGATTTTGCTGAAAAACTCACTAATGTTCCAATGTTGGGAGTTTTTGTGTTTTTCCAAAAGTCTAGTAATGAAATTTTTGTATATTTTGTATTAAAAGAAGAGTGACTCAGAATAGCATACACGGTGCTGTTGTACAGTACACGAATAGCACGTTCAATCCAGTGGCTCACATTCTGATCTCTAATGGAGTTGTTCTGGATTTACAGCAGCATCACTCTGACCAGAATCTGGCATACTGCTCCCACATGCAAAAATACGCTTGAAAAATGAATGACCACAAAGCCACCTGGTTTCTTTAATTCACAGGATCAACATCAGGCCCAGGAATAAGGAGAACTTGTACCGTAAGAGCCCTCCCTAAGGAAGCCTTCCACAGACACAGTCCATCACAGAATCATTATATCAGCGCTGCTCAGGCACATTAATCAAAATATGACACTCACATATCCTTTCATGATGCATGTTTGAGATGATGGAATAGGCAAAACACAAAGGCCCGGATCCAAAAAACTCTGATGTCAATGGAAAGATTCATATTGATTTCAATGGGGTTAGAATCAGGCTTTGAATCAAGGACTAATATTCAATCCCTGGCTTATGGGAAATCCAAACCTATATTTTAGCCCTGCTCCAGAATCCCTTGATAGCTGCATAATTTAATTTGTCTGGGTTTATTTTAAATGCATCTATCCAGTGCTCTGAGCACATGTATATTCCCATGAATGACAAATCGTACACACAGATGCCGAATAAAAAATTATGAACTCTCCCAGCCCCATCAAGAATCAGTCTCCTTCTCAAAAGCATCAAAACCACATACAGGGGTTGCCAGGGCTACCAAGGTCAGAGCAAAATAACTGTGTGTGTTATGTGTTCCATTCTGTGCCTGGACTGATCCACAGAAGATACAAGTTTGCTACTGCTCCCAGCTAGGTGATTTAGCTGTATTGGTTTATTATGCCTTAGCTCTGGAGATCCTGGATTTGAGCCAATGACAACAAAAGTGACAATTGTTACAAAAGCGAGGACTTGTCCAGGGTCAGAAATGCTGTGGGTCTCAGGTGCTCACAACGAGCTGCTTCTATCCAGGGGAAATCTATAAGGCACTGTTCCATGTGTGTTACGCATCTCCCTCTAGTGCAAGGGTAATCAATTATTTTTTGTCAAGGTCCAAATTTCTTGGTCAAGATATAGTCAAGATAAAACAATACAAAAATAACAATAAGTATAATAAAAAGTAAATAAAAAGATTTTGCGGTCTGTTCGAAAGCGTCCGGCAGTCTGCCTTTGGCCCCCAGCCTGCTTATTAGCTACCCCTGCTCTAGTGGCTAGCCCACAGTAGGTATGAGTCTGCTACTGCTACCAGTGAGGGGAGCTAGTCCTTTAGCTCACGCTGTGGGCTCTGTAAGCTATACTCATGTCTTTTTAGGAAATGGGGATGGATTACAAAATTTCCCCTCATTCTAGAAAATTTGGGGATTTCATTACCAAACATGAGGCTTGGTTCAGCTAATCTGTTCAACGAGGTCTTAATTGGCCACTGTTTGATTTCAGCTTCTTCCTCCACTGGGACTGGGACTTCCCGATCTCACAGTAGCTGATGGGGGGAAATGAGTATATTTGTGCCTGTGTGCTCATAGAACTAATTCACCTACAAGACTCCAGCAAGTGATCAAGACAATTCTGGGCAGCATTTCCACTGTAAATAAACTACAGCCCCTTTACTTCCCCAAGAGTACTTAATGTGGCCACAGACAGGCGGCATTAAAAATGGCTTTGCATCTTCTAAATTGCAGGAATGCAGAAAAGAAATGCCCTGATGGGACCGGTTACTTTGAAACGGAAAGTTCTTCCCCTTCACAAGACTTCCTGAGTTTGAAAATGGTAGATGTGGCCTCATTATGTAACACCACAATAGATATGAATTGCTTCAAAGGAGCTATTCTGCTCCAGCACGTACATAACATGTTTAGAACAACCATTTATATATCATTATATTAGGGCCCAGAATGGCTCTTTAAAAAAACTGAACAGATCTGCCATTCCATCAAATACAGATTTGTTTTTCCCCCCAGTACCTAATTATAAAGGAGCCTGTATTTTCCCCCCCACCAATAATATATATTTTATAAACCTCCAGAAAACATTGGGCCAGATCCTGAGCTGGTGTAAATCAGTGCCATTTTGTTGACTTCGGTGGAGCTATTTACACTGTTCTAAATAAGGACTAGCCCCACTGAAGTCCATGGGCTTGAGTCTACTTTACCTTATATTGGTGACATTAATGTCCATAAGGGTAACATTTGTCAAGCTGAGCCTAATTCATTTTTGCCAGCTCTTAGCGCAAGTCTTGGGATTTTTGGTGTCTCTCTTAAAGCCCCAGATTCCATAATCAGGAGATTCCATGGGAATCTCCGTTTTCTTTCTTTTCTTTTTTAAAGTAAGTTTCTCATCCATGTAGTTGTGGAGAAAAACCTAAAGACATGAAGTGAGAGCAACCGAAAGGCTCAGAAACTAGAAGGCAAAGAAAAAGAACCCCAAATTTATTATTTTAAAACAATCTCGTGGCCTGACTTGTGACTTTTGAATGCTGGAGGATGGCAATATTGCTAATGCATCATTGTCTTCAGGCTAGGTGTAGGGCAGCTAGGTGTAAGACAGCCTTCAGGGCCAGGAGCATGAATAGCACTAAGGTAGGGGGGATTTCATGACAAGACAGAGATGAATTGTGGTGAAAGGAAGCACATTTCTGCACCCCTCTATTGAAGCAAGTTAGGATAGTCCTCAAAGCTGCATTAGGCTGGGCCAGGGCCAGATTTAGGGGCAGGTGACCCAGGAGACCACCTGAGGTGCCCAACTTGGGCGCAGCGCCAGGCTCAGGTGCTGTTTTTGTTGTTAGCGACAGAAGGGAAAATAGAATGTTTGAAGTAAAATCATTCGGGTATTCTGTATGTGGATTCATTTTTCACTAACCTCCCAGAATGTTCTGGACCTTTGTAGAATCTCGTGGAACCTTCCACAGGTCATGCATGAGCACCAACATCGAGTAGTTCATAAAAAGGCTATACTATTACCACAGCAAAACAATCCAAAACAAATTGATTGACTTTATGGCAAGGAAGGTGCTTGATAGCATATTGATGTAGCTCAGCAAAACGAAATACTATGCCATAATAATGGACTGCACTCCTGACATTAGTCACAGTGAAAATATGTCATTTACAGTAAGATTTGTTGACAACGAGGATGGCTGTATCCAAGTAAAGGAACACTTTATCTGTTTCTGGTTTGGGGACGACTCTCCTGGAACAGGCCTAACGGTACTGTTTATGAATGTTTTGAATAAGAATAAAATAAAGCTTCAGGACTGCCGCTGCCAAGGGTACGACAACGGCATGAGGATGAAAGGAAGAAACAGTGGCATCCAGGCAAGGATCCTTGTGATGAATCCAAGAGTTCTGTTCATGCCTTGTGGCTACTGTTCCCTCAACCTGGTTGCATCAGATGCAGTGTCTTCTATGTTTTATCGCTTGAAAATGCCACTGGCCAGTCTTTGGATGTCTCTGATGCTTTGCTTCAGTTCGTGAGGGCAAAGGTGAGAAAAAGTGACCTCTTGAACTAAAGTACTAGAGATTATATTCTAAGGCTAAAAGAACAGGAGTACTTGTGGCACCTTAGAGACTAACAAATTTATTAGAGCATAAGCTTTCGTGGGCTACAGCCCACTTCTTCGGATGCATATAGAGTGGAACATATATTGAGGAGATATATATACACACATACAGAGAGCATGAACAGGTGGGAGTTGTCTTACCAACTCTGAGAGACCAATTAAGTAAGAGAAAAAA